>NC_143021.1:164399062-164731145 GCF_055824585.1 Amblyomma mixtum
CTACAAAGCACGGCACGCAACGCATGCATAACTGCAAAGATGGATTCCAGATTTAGCACGGATTGGAACCGTTTTTAATGCGAGAGCATTATACTACTGCCACAACAGCGCATTTAAGGCCATTTTCAAACAGATGGTATTCGCATGGAAAGCCATTTCCACACTGTCACACGATGAGCTTTAGTGACACTCGCTGCAGAGCGCACTTTCCTCGTAGTGAATTTGTTTGGCTAACTCCACATGGTCCGGCATGGTGAGTGTGCAGCCTCAACAGCAGTTCTCCGGCATTCAAAAATTTTGTTTGAGAATTAGAAACCTCGATCTTATTTCTTTGATTGCGCCGTTTGATTGAAGCACGTATTAATTCATATGCAAATAAAGATAATGCGCAAATTTGAACAGCTATTCCCTCTTTGCAGATGACGACGACCTCCTTCCGCGGTAGGTCTAATGAGTCCACAGGGTGTGTGTATCTTATTTCGGCGATTGTGGAGAGCGAATTCTGAAGTTTCAGCGAACCCAAATGGACAGCGAATAGTTTTGCCAAAGGTGATCTGAAATCGACTGTCGCTTACTTTACAGGACGCGCATGCACTGAACAGGAAGCGCCGGTGGGACTCAGACTGCCGCTTAATGTTTTGGGCAGCCAGAAACAGTCGCTGCAGTCGATTCTGGTTGACAAGTAAGGCCGATTCAATGAACGCGAACGGTCACCGAATATGTTTCTGCGTAAACTGATTCAAAATGAATACTAGAGAGTAGAGTAGTATTCATTTTTAATCAGTTTCCTCAGTTACTCAGTTTAATCAGTTCAAATGAATACTAGAGGAATGGTACAGAGTAGCAATTAGGAAAGCGCGCTCTCGCTCAAAACGAGGGCAGTCACAGAGGAGGTGTCCGAGCTTTTGATCACAGCCGCACTGGGCACACGCTGGAGAGTCTGCCATTGAGATGAGATGGGAATAGGCGTTTGTGAACGCCACTCCCAGCCACAGGCGGCACAACAGCGTAGTATCACCGCGGGGGAGGCCGAATGGTATATGATGTTGAAGCAATAGGTTGAAGTGGTGCGAGCGGGGAGTCCAACCTCCAGGGGCAGACCACGACGTTACAGTCAGATTTCGGGCCAGCAGTTGAAGGTGCCTTGCTTCGTCAGCTCTTGTCAATGTTATGCGGGCAGTGTTTATTGTATCGTGAGCCGATCGAGCAGCATCGTTAGCTAAGGCGTTACCAACAATGCCGCTATGACCTGGTACCCATTGGAAGATGATTTCATGATCATGTTCGATTGCCTGGTGGTGCAGGTATCGTATCTCCGCTATAAGTTGCTCATGGTAGCTATGTCTCAAGGCAGATTGTTCTTACATGCGCACGTGCAGCTCCGTTTTAAGATGCGCACGCGCAGCCCCGTTCTGATCTGCGCACGCGAAGCTCTGTTTTGACATGCGCACGCGCAGCCACGTTCTGACATGCGCACGCGCAGCTTCGTTCTCACATGCACACGCGCAGCTCGGAGACGACGGCAAAAGTGGTGGAGCTGCGAAACCTAATCGGCATGGTCGGGACTTGTGGACGAATCGGTGGATTCAAAAAATTCACCAGGAAGACGCAGGGGCGAGCCGCAGACAAGTTCTTGCGAAGTGCAACGAAGATCTTGTTTCAGTGTGCAAGGAGGTTGAGCAGAACCATTTGAAGGGAGGCAGTGTAGTGGGCAGTGTCGAATTGGGCTTTGAGGAATGTTTTTAGAGAACGTTGGAAACGCTCGATCTTGCCGTTGGCGACGAGATGGTAAGCAGTAGTTCCAATCCTGAAGCAGGAGGAGGAGGTAGAAGAGGAAAGGCAGGGGGCTACCTGGAAGAATAATCGGTATGCTACCCTACTAGGGGAGAAAGGAGTGAGAGATAAAAAAAGAAAGAGAAAGGAGAGTAGCAGAGAATTGAAGTCAGTTAGTTAGTTAGTTATATGGGGTTTTATGGCGCATAAGCAACTATGGCTAGCATGCGCCAAACACAAGGTTAGATGATGTTATATTTAAGTGTATAGAAGTTACATTATATTAAATTTAAAACATTGGCTTTCTTTAGAAACTTACAAACAAGTGAAAACTCGACGAGTGTTTGCTCGCTTAAAAGCAATGCGGGATGAAAGGGAATGTGTTCATTGTAAAATACCGTAAAAACATTTTTCGAAGTTCTTCGAGATGCGAACAAGAGATTAAAATGTGATTCACTGTGAGCTCCTCACCACACATTTCACACACAGGTTTGTCTTTTTTTGTTAATAAGAAGTTATGTGTGATGTGTGTGTGGCCTATGCGTAAACGACATAAAATTACTTCGATAAAACGTTCTTTATGACGGCGTGATTTCCATTCTTTCAAAATAGGCTTTACAGTATGCAGCTTGTTGTTTCTTTCATTTTCCCAAGAAGCTTGCCATTTGGCTCTTAGTTTCCTATGCACTAACTTCATGTAATCCCTCGGAGGCAAGCCCACATGTTTCACCTCCATGGCTCTGCCTTGTGCAGCACACGTGTCGGCTCTCTCATTATCCCTAATGCCAACGTGACTGGGAACCCAGCAGAATTTTATAACATGTTTTTGTGCTGTGGCCTTTACTATATTGTGTATGATGCTTCCAATCGGTGGCTCCGTGGCATTTTTGGAGTTTAATGCTGTAAGGACGCTCAGTGAATCTGTATAAATGATGCACTTTTTGATGTTTTCATTTGCTATTTTCTGTACCGCAACACAAATGGCATAACACTCCGCGGTGAAGACTGTAGCACATGAGGGCAGTCGTACTGCATTTCCATTTTTTCCTTGTATTACTGCGCTTCCTACATGAGCATGAGTTTTTGACCCGTCAGTATAAAATGCAGTGTAATTTCTGTATTTTTCTTGTAGTGCTAGATATTCTTGTATTATATGGTCGTGTGGCGTACAGGTTTTACTGAGGCGTGTTAGTGTGACGTCACACACTGTGGGGAGAGTGTACCACGGTGGAAGTGCTTCGTGTCTTGGGGCAATATTTTTTATTTCATTTAGTATGTTCAGAGTTTGACATTTTTCTTCGAAGCGCAAGAGCAACGGCTTAATCGCATGGGGCTTGTTGTTGAAGAGCATTCGTGATGGGCATTTCGTGACAATTGGGTAACAGATGTTTGGGCTGTGAAAGGATTTTTAGGATGTATGTACAAGTTAGTGCAGTTCTTCGATCTTCTAAGGAAGGTTCATAAGTTTCCACATACAGACTTGCTATTGGGGAAGTTCTGTAAGCACCGGAAGACAGCCTTAAACCAAGATTGTGGACAGGATCGAGTCGTTTTATGTAGGACGGTCTTGCTGAGCCATATACTATGGACCCATAGTCTAACTTAGAGCGAACCAGAGAACGATATATATGTAACAGGGAAGCTCTATCAGACCCCCAGCGTTTTCCTGGTAGTATTTTCAGCACATTGAGGGCTTGGGAAGCTTTTTTTTAAGCTGTTTATATGTGGCAAGAAAGTGAGTTTTTTATCGAAAGTTATCCCTAGAAATTTGTGCTCTTGTTTGAACGGTAATGGGGTTTGGTTTAAATATAGTGTGGGGTCGGCCTGTAGGCCTCGTCTCAAAGAGAACAGAACCGCTACTGTTTTCTGAGGGGAAAATCTAAATCCGTTTCTATCTGCCCAGGTAGCCAGTTTATTTATTGTTATTTGTATTTGCCGCTCACAAGTAGGTATGCTGGAAGACGTGCATGCTATTTGGAGGTCGTCTACGTAAACTGAGTACATTATGGATTTTGGGATTACTTTTCCTATGGAGTTCATTTTGATGACAAATAAGGTCGTGCTGAGGATGCACCCTTGGGGCACACCAGTTTCTTGGATAAAAGTCTTGGAGAAGGTTGCGCCTAGGCGGACTCTGAACGTTCGATTGGTCGGGAAGTCACTCAAACAGTTCATCATCCTGCCGCGGATACCTAGGTCCGCTAGGTCACGGAGGATACCGAACCTCCACGTGGTATCGTAAGCCTTCTCCAGGTCGAAGAAGACCCCGATACAGTGTTGGTTGTGGATGAACGCTTCCCGCACTGTGTTCTCAAAGCGTACAAGGTGATCGGTTGTGGAACATGTCTTTTTAAAACCGCACTGGTGTATATCTAAAAGTTGCTGGGACTGAAGTATGAAGGTTAGTCTGATGTTTAGAATGCTTTCGAATGATTTTGCTACGCAGCTAGTGAGTGCTATTGGCCTGTAACTGGTGGGACTAGTTGGTGGTTTGCCAGGTTTTAGGAAGGGTACTATGATTGCTTCTTTCCATGCATAGGGAATTTCTCCACTCATCCATATTTTATTGAAAAATTTTAAGAGAGCCTCCTTGGCAGTCTCCGAGAGGTGAGCAAGCATGGCATAATGTATATTGTCTGGGCCTGGTGCTGTCTTTTTACCGGATGTTAGTACTGCGTTTAGTTCGTGCATGGTAATAAGGTGATTGTAGTCTTCATGTATGCATGTTCTGAAGGGAAGTTCTTGTTTTTCTACTATTGTTTTGTGTTTTTGAAAGGAGTGTGTGTAGTTGGATGAGCTTGATAGTGTACCAAAATGCTCACCCAATATGTTGGCCTGCTCTTCTAATGTTGTTTGAGTAGCGGGTGTTGTTAGCATTGGAAATGTGAAAGGAGTAAAATTTCCAGTGAATTTCCGCACCTGCTCCCACATTTCTTTGGTGATATTGAGCTGTTTATGGAGGATATGTACAGTTGCCATGATGCTCTTTCTGCGTTGCGTCTAATGTATCGTGCTTTGGCTCTAGCCCTTTTGAAGGTGAGCAAGTTCCCTGCAGTGGGATATCTGCGAAGGTTGCCCCAAGCCTTGTTTTGCTGCTTTTTAGCTAATGTGCATTCATTTAACCACTAAACTTTGTGTGTTTTTCGTGCAATTTCAGATGTTTGTGGGATTGCTTCTATTGCTGCAGGTGTTAAGCATGTCAAAAATTTTTCATTTATTTCTTCTATCGTAAGGGTTTCGGCATATTCTTTTTCTAGTGTGGCCTTCGTTCTGAAAAGTGCCCAATCGGCGAGGTGAATTTTCCATCGCCGCGGCTTAGTAGGGAGGATGGAGGTAGCTGATGTTAGCTTTAAAACCGTAGGTAAGTGATCACTTCCCCGAGGGTCGTCTAAAACATCCCAAATAAAATCATTAAAAACCGACGGTGATGCAAACGCTAAATCTAGGCAGGTCATTTTTCCAGAGCTGGGGCAGCAGTACGTTGCTTTTTCTGTGTTCATTAAACATATGCTATGTGAAAGAATAAAATCCTCGATAAGCTGACCCCTGGAATCAGTATGCTCACTTCCCCAGAATGAGGAGTGTGCGTTAAAATCCCCAATTATGACATACGGCTCAGACAACTGTCCCAGAAGTTCTTCTAGGTCATGCATGGTAATTGTGTTGTGTGGTGGTATGTACACAGAACATATTGTTATTGTTTTATGGCTAATGATGTTTACTGCGACCGCTTCTAAGTTCGTCTTTAATGATACCTCTCTTGCAGGGACATCGCTTTGCGTAATGATAGCGACGCCTCCTGAGAGTCGGCTAGCTTGTACTCGGTCTTTCCGGAAAATATTATATTTTTTAAAGATATTTGTGTGCTGTGGCCCAAGGTTCGTTTCTTGCAGGCACACAGCTGTAGGTGCCATTGTTTTGAGCATATCGGTTATGTCTGTGTAGTTTCTCTGTAGACCTCTACAGTTCCATTGTATTAGATACGCCATTGTGATAAGTTGGGGATTGGGGAAAGTTACTTATTCTCAGGAGCAGTGATTCGTGGTTTCCCTTTTTTCTCTCGGGAGTCTCGCCGCCGCTGCAGCGGTGGCGAAGCAGGAGTTGTATCCGTCGCCGCTTTCGTGGCGCCGGATTTCCGCGGAGACGCCGCGGATGTGTGTGTTTTAGATGTCGGCGGACTTTCGCCGACATCCATATCCTCCACGGTGGACGTGGGGGATGCTTCTTGGTTGCGATGGCCCGTGGCCTTCGCATTCGTCTTTTTTGTTGGCACCGCTGAACCAGGCCCTGCTCCAGCGGCAGAGTCTTTTGGGCCAGCAGGTGCCTTCTTAGAGGAGTGGGGCGACAGGTCCAGTTCAGCTGAGCTGCTCTGGGTGTCTGTCGTCGAGGATGCCGCTGCTGAAAGTGGGGCCTGAGGGCCTCCAGCGAGGATCGCGTGGTCTTCTCGCGAAAGTTTCAGCCCTGTGGACTGTACCACCGACTTCTGTGGTGGGGACTTGGGTGTCGACACCAGGTCCACTGGATAGACCTGTGTGCCGACAGAAACTGAAGGCGGCGGCCGTCCCCGCGGCACCGCTTCAGAGTATGTCCCTTTCTGTTGGAAAGAGACGCGTTTTTTTGCTTCAAGGTAGGACAGGTTTTCTGTGGTCTTCAAAGTTATAATTTGTTTTTCTGTTTTCCAGACTGGGCACGACCTGGAGTACGCGCCATGTGCGCCATTGCAGTTGACGCATTTTGCTGTGCGTTCGCATCTTTCTTCTGTATGTGCGTCTTCTGCGCATGTGACACAAGTGGGTTTACCGCGGCAAGCCAACATGCTGTGTCCAAAGCGCTGGCACTTAAAACATCGTCTCGAATTTGGTATGTATGGGCGGACTTTGCAATGGAGGTATGCGGCGTGGATTGAGTCAGGCAGGGCTGTGGTATTGAAGGCTAAGACAGTGTGTTTTGTCTTGATTTCTGCATTGTTTCTCCGGATGGTTATTCTTCGGGCTGCTATTTCTCCTTGTTGAGCTAGTTCTTCTTCCATTTCCGCATCGGTACTCTGTAGGAGCTCATATTCAGATATGACTCCCTTCGAGTGGTTCAGGGTGCGGTGCGGGGTTACCTGTACGCTCATTTCTCCAAGATTCTGTAATGACATCAGAATGATACTTTGTTCTTTTGTGGTTACTTCTACAAGGAGATCTCCGGTTCGCTGTTTTTTTGCTTTGTAGTCTTTGCCTACACAGCTTTTTAGGGTGTTGGCGATGACAAATGCAGAGAGGTTGGCTACCGGTTCATCAGTGTTTGAGTGAACCATAAAAAACTTCGCTAACATTTCTGGCTTCTGTGGATTCAATTTCTTGACATCGGTGCGACCCCTTTTTGGGGGCCGATCAGATTTTTTTGCAGATTTTTCCATACGGCATGTATAAGCTAAGGGTTCCTGATACTTTGTCGCCTCTGATTCACCCTTATACACAGAGGAAGGTCCCGGGACTCCCCGCCTGGTAGACAGACGAGGAGCCCATCGGCCGAGGATTGACCACTTCCTCGACCGCCACCGTTGAAGGTTTCTTCCCTCCACCTTTCAACCTATCGCCACGGTACGGATGACAGCTTCGGTATGGGGGCTAAGGGTCCGTGGTGGCGCCAAGCACCAACACCTTGTTTCACAAGGTGCCCCTGCGGGGAATTGAAGTCACTCTAAAAGTCAGTGTTCGTTGAAGTCACAGCGTATTGTGCAGGCCAGATGTTCTCAAGAAGTCGAGAGGTGCTTAGGAGACCTGTACCGCCGCTGACCGCCGCAGCCAGTGGCCGAGAATCTTCATTTCCGTCAGTGGGCGTGGATCTAGGTGCTCCCGCGCACGGCTGAGAGACTGCCCTACGGCGGTGTAGGCAGGGCAGGCAAAAAGAATGTGGTTGTAGTTTCGTCATGCCCGCAGATGGCACATGCAGGCTCTCAGCCATACCGATTAAGAATGAGTAATTGTTGGTGAAAGCTACACCAAGCCAGAGGCGACAGAGCAATTTCCTCTCGTCGTGATAGCCGTGATAGAAGCCGGAGCTTCTGATCTGGGTCACAGGACTTTAACCGTGATTTGAAAAATTGGCCGCAATTCCACGCCGCAAGCGTGATGTCCAGCGTAAGTGCGCGAAGCCTGCCCGCTGAGTCTGATCTCGAAATGAGGATCGACACAAAATCGCGGTCGTCGTGAGCAGTTCGCGCGACATCATCGCACTGGGATTGCCTGCTATGCCGCTGTGCCCCGGTAGCAGTTCGTAGATAATGTCGTCCTTTCTTGATGGCACAGTGATGTAGTTGTCGAATTTCTGCGACCAGTTGTTCATGGTCATGGAAGACAGTTGGGCTACTTGGTGTGTATTCGTTAGTGACTGCGACATTGCAACTTGCCTGGAAAGCACAAGGACAGCGACAAAAGGAACCGACGCGACAGCACGCTTGCACCTTGTTCATGGGCTCCAAGGCGAAGAGCTGCGTGTAATCCATGGAGGGCTGTAAGGTTTAGAGGGCGCGTTCCGACTTGCGCAAGCGCAGCTCCGTTTCGACATGCACAAGCGCTGCTCCGTTTCGACATGCGCACGCGCAGCTCCGTTTTGACATGACGAGCGCAGCTCCGTCCTGACGTGCGCACGCGCAGTTCCGTGTAGACATGCGCAAGCGCAGCACCGTTTTCACATGCGCACGCGCAGCTCCGCTCCGACATGCGCAAGCGCAGCTCCGTTTCGACATGCGCAAGCGCAGCTACGTTTCGACATGCGCAAGCGCAGCTCCGTTTCGACATGCGCACGCGCAGCTCCGTTTCGACATGCGCAAGCGCAGCTCCGTTTCGACATGCGCACGCGCAGCTCCGTTTCGACATGCGCACGCGCAGCTCCGTTTCGACATGCGCACGCGCAGCTCCGTTTCGACATGCGCACGCGCAGCTCCGTTTCGACATGCGCACGCGCAGCTCCGTTTCGACATGCGCACGCGCAGCTCTGTTTTGACATGACGAGCGCAGCTCCGTCCTGACGTGCGCACGCGCAGTTCCGTTTTCACATGCGCACGCGCAGTTCCGTTTTCACATGCGCACGCGCAGCTCCGCTCCGACATGCGCAAGCGCCGCGCCGTTCCGACAGGCGCACGCGCAGCTCCGTGTTGACGTGCGCACGCGCAGCTCCGTGTTGACGTGCGCACGCGCATCTCCGTGTTGACGTGCGCACGCGCAGCTCCGTGTGGACGTGCGCACGCGCAGCTCCGTTTCGACGTGCGCACGCGCAGCTCCGTTTCGACGTGCGCACGCGCAGCTCCGTTTCGACGTGCGCACGCGCAGCTCCGTTTCGACGTGCGCACGCGCAGCTCCGTTTCGACGTGCGCACGCGCAGCTCCGTTTCGACGTGCGCACGCGCAGCTCCGTTTCGACGTGCGCACGCGCAGCTCCGTTTCGACGTGCGCACGCGCAGCTCCGTTTCGACGTGCGCACGCGCAGCTCCGTTTTGACGTGCGCACGCGCATCTCCGTTTCGACGTGCGCACGCGCAGCTCCGTTTCGACGTGCGCACGTGCAGCTCTATTTCGACGTGCGCACGTGCAGCTCCGTTTCGACGTGCGCACGTGCAGCTCCGTTTTGACGTGCGCACGCGCAGATCCGTTTTGGCGTGCGCACGCGATGCCCCGTTTTGACATGCGCACGCGCAGCCGCGTTCTGACATGCAGAGCGCAGCTTGGAGAAGACGGCAGAAGTTGTGGAGCTGCGAAGCGTAATCGGCATGGTCGGGGGTTGTGGACGAATCGGTGGATTAAAAATTCACCAGGAAGACGCAGGGGCGAGCCGAAGACAAGTTCTTTCGAAGTGCAACGAAGATCTTGTTTCAGTGTGCACGGAGGTTGAGCAGAACCACTTGAAGGGAGGCAGTGTAGTGGGCAGTGTCGAGTTGGGCTTTGAGGGATGTTTTCAGAGAACGTTGAAAACGCTTGACCTTGCCGTTGGTGATGGGATGGTAAGCAGTAGTTCTAATCCTGGAGCAGGAGGAGGAGCTAGAAGAGGAAAGGAAGGGGACTAACTGGAAAAATAATCGGTATGCTACCCTACTAGGGGAGAAAGTAGTGAGGGATAAAGAAAGAGAAAGGAGAGTAGCAGAGAATTGAAGTGACTCTAAAAGTCAGTGTTCGTTGAAGTCACAGCCTATTGTGGAGGCCATATGTTCTCAAGAAGTCGAGAGGTGCTTAGGAGACCTGTACCGCCGATGACCGCCGCAACCAGTGGCCAAGAATCTTCATTTCCGTCAGTGGGCGTGGATCTAGGTGCTCCCGCGCACGGCTGATAGACTGCCCTACGGAGGTGTAGGCAGGGCAGGCACAAAGAATGTGGGTTGTAGTCTCGTCATGCCCACAGATGGCACATGCACGCTTTCAGCCATACCGATTAAGAATGAGTAATGGTTGGTGAAAGCTACACCAAGCCATGAGGACAGGGAAAGAAAGAGCATTAAACGACATGTTAAAAACGCGGAAGTTAAAAATTGTATTAATTCAATTGTAAAAGAAACATAGTGCAGAACTATATCTATACTGGAAAAGGCAGATCAGGAAAAAAATTTTCTATGATAACTCAAGAGGCAGTGTCCTACTTGAGTTATGAATTAGGGCACTGGCTACCATCACATACTGAAATGTGATGGTATCCATCCGGATGTCGATGCAGCACAGTCACTCTTCCTGAGGCCCTAAGGTTTAGATAACAATGGTCATGTAAATAAATCTGCAGTGGAAGTTAGCAAAAAGCGATTGGAGGATTTGTGGCTGAAAATCAGATGTGGCGTAAGGTTAGAGCTGTAGGAAACCGTAGGTAAAAAAAGATAGCGAATCTTAGTGAGAATTGACAACACAGTTATTAAAATAAAGAAAAGCTGAGCATGGTGGCAATTGCCACCACACCGTTTCAAAGGGGGCGCTCTTATCCATCCATACATCCTGTCGCCTACACACCCAGAGGGCACCACCCTCGCACAGGCGCAGGGTTTCACACATCATGACGGCGTCCTGCCGGCTCTCCTACACCAAACGCTTAGCCACAAGCTAACACCCCAGTCGTATTGGTGAAAATGGCGCGTACGATCTTGTGCCGTTACCTAGCAACCCGAGTTACTACTCGAGCTTACTCGAGTTGCTCGGGTAAGTTCGGACGAGCGTCGTGCCATCTGCGACAGAGGTTTTACTCGTTTTCACTGCATTTTGAGCAAGAACATGAATAGTACAAGAAAGCTGTGTGCGATAACGCAACTAATCTCCTGTAGCCTGATAATTTTTTAAAAAACGATTACCGCACAGCTTCAAGAGTACAGATGCAAACGCTCCTGAAAGGAGGCCTTGAAGCCAATGGCGTCAGCCGATTGACATGACTTCGCGGCTGATCTTGTTAATCCGCGGTTAAGCCTCTTACACCTTCCAGCCCTGTGCAGTGTAACTGTTCGAGGTGGGGTGTGACTAGCCGCGGCACCATGACAATCAGCCGCTGCCATTCACTGGAGGGTCTGTTTTGCCGGGCATTTGCCGCTGAATTCTTCAGCTGTATCCGACTGTATGCAGGCAGTGTAGCAAAATGCTGCAGCAGCTATACTTACCATTAGTATCTATCGTTTGTCAACTGCTTTCTTGCCAAGGCCTATATGAGAGCTTTTTGGTAGGAAAAGGTCGACAAAATTCCATTCACCACTTTCTTCGCAACAATTAAACAAAGTTGGTGGTGTATCTTGTGGTGTAAGGGAAGTTTGGTGACTAAAAAGTGCAGCCTCATTTCTGCAGTGATACCCCAGATAGGATTGCGGCTATACATGATATAAGCATATGATAAAAGTGAATGAAAGAACACCAAAACGAAGTAGCCTCTAGGTGCTTTAATAAATGTACGAATGGTTAAAATGCGTATAATTTTTCAATGACACATATTTTCGAGGTCTTGAAACGGGAAGTCTTTAATAAAACTGATAAAAAAAATGTTCTGAACTCATGTTAGTACCCCAAGTCCAAACCCCAGTCACCATAATCCGACAATGTTATAAATCACTAATTTGAAAGCATCACAGGTGGAAGCGACAGTTGACCTAACCAGAGGACTTCTGCTTCTAGACTTATAGTTCTCTATTATTTCCGACGACATGTACTAAGCTGAACAGTTACAGAACGTCTTTGAGTAAAGCTCCAACAATCTTCTTGCATCAGCATTAAGAGAATAAACTAAAGCGCTTACATCCTACACCATTTTTTGATGCCCGCCGTTTGGTTTCCGTTAGCTCTTCTAAAGTAGCAAGAATATCCAAATTCAAAAGAGCTTGCTTCCATAGCCTATTCTACCATGATCACAGACGCAAGTCTGATCATAGGGCCGGCAATTCGCGAATTTGCTCCACTACAAGCATTATGAACACCCACGCGTACTTTTTGTCCTTACGGTAATTTTCATGCCAACAACTTTATTTGTTTAAAACTCCGGTTCATACACTAGGTTCGAACTCTCGCATGTTACCTGACAAAAATATAAAATATAAATCAAAACCGACGGAAATTCGTCGCTTCCAACCCTTTCTGCGGCGTAAGTAGCTACCAGGCGCCATCTTTCGTATGTTAGGCAATACCATGTTTCAGATAAAAAGGCCTCGGGAAGTTTCTGTATCAAAACTAGGACAGATGGACACACCGTTTTGAACTGCATATGTTAGGTTACCTAAAATTGGAAGTTTTTTCGATATCTATGTTTGCCACGGCGCTATACAGTTTTAAAGTCTGAAAAAAGTGCAGAATTTGGCCCCCTCCGAAAGGTATCATCGTATAATATTCAAATAGGCCGGGAATGTCGTGTATGAACAGCACAGAACTGGTTGGTTTAATAGAGTTTAACGTCCGAAAGCGACTGAGGTTATGAGACGCCGTAGTGAAGGGCTCCGGATATTTCGACCACATGGTGTTTTTTAACGTGCACTGACATCGCACAGCACACGGGCCTCTAGAATTTCGCCTTCAAGAAATTCTAGAACCGCCGCGGCCGGGATTGAACCCGCGTCTTTCGGGTCAGCAGCCGAGCGCCGTAACCACTCAGCCACCGCGGCGGGGCAACAGCACAGAACTGAAACTTGTCTGAACTGAATCATTTCTCATATAGGTGTATAATATAAAAATCCCCCGACTCATTTTTTGTATGTGCCTTTGTTCACATTTTAAGATTTTTTTGTCCCCTATCCCATTCAGTTACGCGCCGTGACGCCGAAAGATGGCGCAAGTAGTACATGTCCGGGAAAGCTCGGTGTGATCATGACGATGGCACCGAAAGAGCGTTGCTAATAAGGGAGTAATTACTGGCATCCACCCAAGCGCAGCCAGAAACACTGTCAACAGTCAGGGTGGGTGGGGACTGTAGTGTAGCTATAAAAACAAACAGGAATTCCGCACCACTTATGCGGGAGAACATCCCGTTCCTCTAGCTCGCAGCGCCACCCATGGCTGTGACAACCTCTCGAAATAATTGCATAGAACTCGTCTTTGAGAACCAGGCATTGGTGCAGCAAGTCAAGCATAAATCCATCATTTTTTCTGACCACAAAGCTTCCTTTATGGCAACCAAAACTTTGTAGTGCGTTTCTTGAAGAAAAAAATGTTTGAAAATTTGTACGTACATGTCTTGCTCGAATTCTTTGCCTCAATGTATCGAAAAGCTGAAACAGCTGATGAGCAGCAGCCAAATTTCGCATTAGCAAGCAGCGCAATCGTCATCAATTTTCTGTCTGCCGTCTATCTCATTTAGGTTGAGTTAGTCTTTTAATGGCGACACCGATTTCTTCAAGCACAGATACAAGTACTACCAATAACCATTTGCGCGCCTATTACCTTTAAATAAAGTGTTCTTGATGACAAAAGCACCGATAAATTCTTCATTTTGCTTTCAAGCACCCAGAAAATGCTGCATTAAACCACTGAAGGCCATTACTTCAATCACTGCAAATAACATTCGGTAAATAAAACCGGAACTTAGACTCAGAAATAAAAACAAGAATAAGTGCACCGAATTTTCAAATACTGAAAGCTGAAAAATTCCACCCCTTTCTGTAATGTAACCCGACTTAAAAAGACACTGAGGAGAAAGAGAATTTGGCTTGTATCGATAGATTACGAGCTCCTCAACAGAACAACACCACTCCTTGTGAAAACAAAGCTCTTGTAAGGTAGAAAACAGCAAGACCTGAAGTACCAGTATAGCCGCCACAGGCCAGTCTCCCAAGTACAAGCGTGGTGATGAAATAAGAGAACAGACACCGCAGATATCTGAGGCTGACGAAGGTGCATGAAGGTTACGTGTTTGATCGATAAGTTTTGCTTTGAAACCACAGTTCACGTTCATCACACGAGGAAGACGGAAAACAACCTGAATGTTGGAAGTCGAAGAAAACCTGCAATTGGCGGCGCAACAGGCGGCCAGCTGAGTTTGGGTGTCTCACGGCTATGTGTTCTGCATGGTTTACCAAGCGCCTCGATTTACAAGGGCGAAGCACCAGAGGGCCTCCAAGTGCCCCTCGGACGAAGTTCGTGGAACAGCATGCCACAAGGAAAAACAAGAATTGACAAGGAAGAAAAAAATCTGTGTAGAGCCAGTTTTCAACGGGTCTCCATTTAGCAAATGCACCGCTCGGATCGCCTCGTCAGCGTACCAAGACGCTAAGCTGCATGACCAGCAATATGACGACTATTAGAGAATTTAAATATGCCCTCATGTGCCAGTCGCTACACATCAGTTGTGACTCTGGCTCATCGGCGCTAGGGACTTTGTTGCAAGACCCGCAGGCTCAGTCCTGAAAAGCATCGCATGCTTGATGGGGTTGCCTTCGCTGAATGCACTCCGCAGTTCCTTGCGAGAACTTTTTTGTTGGAATCGGGATCCGTCGCAACGTTGGTGAAAACGGAAACGAAGCGACGACGGCTCACAAAGGCCTTCATCGTGCGGCCGGCAGTAGTTTTCATTTCGGTTGCTCAATCGGTTGCTCAAGCAATCACGGAGTCCGTATTTGTTTCCGCCTCTTTACGCCACTCTATGTCGTCATCAGAGAAGCGAGTCTGAATAGTAGCGGCGGGAAAAGGCTTTCAACTTCGAATCCAAACCTCTTAGCAATAAATGCACCTTTGGTTAACGGACAGCCACAAAATGCCAAACTATCGGATTTTACTAACAAAAAAAATTGATAGTGTTGTCCTTAGTGTCCCTCCAAGAGCGTTGAAACCGAAACAGGACGGGAGAAAATTTTGAGTATAAATTATTTAGCGGCCTTAGGCGAATACCACGTGGTGGTTCATGCGTGGTTCCCATTATGAGTTAACTTTCCAAAACGACTTACGCTGTGTAGGGTGCTGGAGTGGAAGACTGGATAATTTCGATCGCCTGGGTTTCTCCAACGTGCAGCGACATCGCACAGTGCACGTGTCTCTCGCATTTCGCCTCCATCAGATTGTGATCACAGTGTCCGGGTTCGAAAGCGCATATTTAGGGTCAGCAACCAAGCACCATAACCACTTTGCCATCGCGAAGGCGGTAGTAATGCATAATAATGTCTTACGCATCAATGCACGAAAGAAAACATACCACAAAAATTAGGTGTCTTTAACCCTTTAACTTTAAGCACGCGCTTAGGGCAGTTACTCGATTAAGCAGATTTCCACTGCACCTCTCCTGAAAGTGTCATGTTCAGGCAATCGCAACAGTCGAGTGGCAGTTTCATCACTGCCGTGAACACGGTGACTACATTATGTATCGTACTGTATTATGTATCCCACACTCACGCATGTAAAAGACCGGCCGCTGGCCCTTCAGCCCATGAAGTTTCCCCCTTTGGCGGACACATGTATACACGCTCGCGGAGCATTCGAACGCGCTGCATATACATTCTTGTGAGGCCTGCGTCTCGTCGTGTCCGCGTACGCTTCTGCATCGTCCTGCATTTCAATGCCGCCAACGTCACAGCTGCTTAAGCCGAGCAATGGAGCCTGATGAAAGGAGAGGTAGGAAGCGTCTTGCGGAAAGCGATCGCTTTGCGAGTGATACGCCACAGTAGAAGACTGCTCGCCCCTGCCGACAACGCCATGATTATGCGGCCGCCCCAAAAAGCGACAAGGCCGCCACAGTTCGCGGCTGCCTACCTAAGTCCGCACTATTGCAGGCGATCGCTTCGACGCAACACGAAGAGTGTGGTTTGGTATGGTGTGGTGTGTTGAACACTAGGTACATTTCAAGTTTTTGACTAGTACCATCTACAACCAATGTGTTATGCCCGTAAACATATCATGCTTACTCTACTCTCGGTTACGGGAGAGGCAGAGATTTTAAGCTTAGATCGTATATAGTAGGTCGGTCGCGCGCGACTCTGCACATGGTCTTTCTTCTGAGCGCTGTAGTTGTCAGCAGGCATGTCTTCACTTTTTTTTTTTGCAAACCTAGTACTATTCTTGATTTTGCTATTGTTACTTTCCGGCCATGTGGAGCTTAATCCTGGCCCCCTCAGTGAAGCAGATCTTGAATTGCTGAAAATTTGCAGGCCTGCTAGAGCACAATCACGAACAAGCTGGATGCCATCGAAGCAAAATTTGCTAAACATGAAGCTATGCTCGCAGAGCTAAATTCCAAAATGGGAACTGAAGGTCAGATTGGAATTCTTAATGATGCACTGGAAGGACACGGAATTGCAGTTGAACAGCCCTAAAAGTAGTCAATACCTACAAAGAAGAAGTGTCCGTCTTGAAAACAGAAGTCGAAGGATGGATCTTGTTTATGGTGTCGAAGATGAGGCAGAAAAGTGGGATCAGTCAGAGAAATTGATTAAAGCAATCTGTCAGACCCATTTTGCAAGATAACTGAAGACAGTGCAAAGAGCGCATTGTGTCGGTCAATTCAACAAGTTCAATCGAGCGATTGCCGTTAATTTTCTCTCCGAGAATGGAAAAATAACTGCTCTTAAAAACACCAAAAAATTCAAGGGGTCTGAATACAGTGTAGACCAGGACTATGCACCGTTAACAATTATGGAAATATGCTCAAGCGGAAACAACGGACACCACCAGTCAGGTTAATCGAAGCTGTGACAAGCTCATTGTTGACTGTAAGGCATTCACTTGGGACAAAGAAAAAGTGAAAGTGGCTCCAGTCCTCAAAAAGGGACACCATGCTACTAAAAGGGCTGTTCCCTCGCACAATCTAACGGCTGTGGTTGTAAGCTGCAGAAGCATTGTGAATTAAGTAAACGAATTCGCGGGCCACATTGAATCACTGGAGGCTGGCATTGTGTTTGGAACAGAATCGCGGCTGATCCCCGTCCATCAATGACAGTGAGGTGTTTCCTAATCCCTCTACCGCTCATCGGAATGATAGGGCACGAACGGGTGGTGGTGTCTTTCTTTTTTCTTTTTTACGGTCAACTTAGTTGGATATTGGATACGATAACATGGAATCAATCTGGTACAAAGTGACTTTTGCCGATAATACAACATCTATTGCTGGATCATGCCGCCCTCAAAATTCTGATGCAACTACATTGCAACGTCTATAGGATATTGTCTCTAAAACATCGGATCAGATAATTCTTGCCGGAGATTTTAAACTACTGGACTTGAACTGGTCTAATGGAACCTGTACAACTGACTGGCTGCTGCAAAAATTTTGAGATGAAAAACTTTGCTGACACATTCGGCTTCACTCAATACGCGAGTACACCTACACGCAACAACAGCATTTTGGACCTGTTGATTTGTAACGCGCGGAATTTGCTAGATTCTGTCACTTGCATCCTAGGAATAAATGACCACTCGCTGTCGTAGCTAGCATTAAACTTGAGATCAAGCGAATGAAGATATGCAAATTAGGGAATTTTTTTTTGATAAGCGTGATTAATCCGCCACTTCTCGCGAACTTCTTGATTATTTGTCTGCTTTAGATTGCCTTTTACGTTAATACTTTTGTGCAACAGTGGCCATTTTTTTAAAGAAAAATGAGAGAACTGACGGAAAAGTATGTGCCGATATTCATTCAGTTAGGCTGAAAAAGTTGCATGAAGCCATGGGTGACACCAAATACCTTGAGACTAACAAAGAAGAGAAGATGAGCATAACTGACATTCAAAAGAACACAGTAATTATCAGTTCAGAAGGTTAACTCAGGTAACTAATGAGTACAAAACTAAAGTACACAGTGCGAAGGAACGGTACTTCAGTCGACTCAGTGACATTATCAAAACGAATCTCAAGCTTTTCTGGCAATATGTGAAAGGATTTGGATCTGAATCGTCTGGAATAAATGGAATCGTTCACAATAATGAAGTCCTGTCTGATGATAAGCTAAGGCAACTTTTGTTTTCATTGTGTATTTTTCCGGAAAATAAGTTTTATGGATACACGTGTGAGTGCTCCGCCATTAATGCCCCCTGCCGAGCTCAGTCCGAGTAGAACTGAATCATTGCTAAAAGGAATAGATGAAACGAAGCCACTCGGTCCCGATGGTATTTCTACCCGCGTGTTGAAAGCGCTGTGCATGGCCAGTCGGATGTCACCGTTATCTTATATACACCAAATCTCTCCATTGTCTCGCTACCGGATAATTGGAAATTGGCACATGTAGTCCCAGTTCACGAGGGGGTGGTTCAAAAAAAAAGACGTAACTATAGGCCCATATCCTTACCATCAATTTCTTGTAAAATACTAGAGCACATTTTATAGAAGGAAATAATCAAACATTGCTTAGAGCACGGGATATTAACTTAAGAGCAACAAGGGTTTGGTAAGCGGCTATTCTGTAATACACAACTGATTGAAATTTCCGGAGCCCTTCAGTACGGCGTCCATCATAGCCTGAGTTGCTTCGGGACGTTAAACCCCAATAAACCAAACCAAACCAAAGAACTGATTGAATTTTATCACGACTGAATATCTGAGGTAAACGAAATCGATTTACAAACTAACCTTTGTAAAATTGTCTCATGGCGTGAGAGGTGGAAAATGATACTGAATGCAAAACATGTACCCATCTGTCCTTCACGAAGAAAAAAAAATACACTTCCTATTTTTTGAAGACAGATTACTAACAAGTCAGCTGTGTACAAATATTTGGTAGTAACTTTTCCATCTGATTGTTCCTGGCGTGCCCATATCAGTAATGTTGTTTAAAAGGCTGCCAGAGCACGATATTTCATTCAGCGAAATCTGAAATCCTCACCCTTTTTCCTGAAGAACACTGCATATATCTCACACGTGCGACCGGTCCTGGAGTGTGCGTGTTGTGTTTGGAATCCTCACCAGAAAACCTTGATTGATCAAGTAAAAAAGAGTACAGAACAGAGCAGCAAGGTTCGCTACGGGACAGTACAAGCGAGGGGAGAGCTGCAGTGAAATGAAAAAGGAAGTGGGAATGGGAAGCGCTGTCCTCGCGCCGAAGCAAATTGTGCTTGAAGTTACTATTTCGAATTTATAAGATGACCGGAATTTACAAAAATACCTATGTTCAGCAACCACACTGCATATCCAAAAGCAACTAAAAGCAAAAAAAATACGAGAATACCGCGCCAGAACGAACCTTTACGCTAATTCATTTTTCGCAAGAACTTTTGAGTAAGACACGTTTTTGGGCAAGTTGGTAACATTCTTGATTCATATTGCAGCGAAGAAGCACGAACACAAGTAGAAGGAACGCGCAAAAAACACGGACGAACGTTAGCAGCGTTCGTCCGTGTTTTTTGCGTGTTCCTTCTACTTGTGTTCGTGCTTCTTCGCTGCAATATGAATCAAGCAAGAACTTTTGCAGAGTGCAATCGATTGTCCTATAAAGAAGTGTGCTGTACTAATGAAGATTTGTTTTTGTCCAGCTTGTAGCCCCTCCTTGCTCATACGCCGTTTGGCCAAGCGGGGTACCTCTGAATAAAGGAAGAAAATAAACTGCCACTTAAATTATTATCAGCATTATTTCATCACCTTTAACATAGAGATAACACTCGTGTGGAAGCCCAGCTGTAGGTAAGACCCTTTGAGCATTAATTACTTTAAAATCGACTGCTCCTGATGATAAAAAGGTAATGATAGACTACAAGTGATTTGAACATATTGCCACCTAGTCTTGCCAGGTGGCGCATACGAAGTAGGGCGACGACGACGAAGTAGGGCTCGCGCCGTGTGGAGTCTGTCGCTGTTGCCCCAGCTTGCCTGGCCTTCCCTTTCGTGCCTGCTAATAAAGCCCCCCTTCGTCAGCAAGTACGTTACAGTCTGGTGGAGTGTGCCGGGTACCCGTGAGCCCATGCAAGAGACCCCTCCAGGCAGCCGTCGAGCCAGCCCTGTACCGCTTGACACCCCGGTACATCGCTTCATCCGGAGGATCCAGGGACTGCCATCGGAGGTTGGACCATTAGAGAGCGGCGCCATGGCGACAGCCGCTCTTCCTCCTCTGCAAACCGCTGCTGCCGCGCCATCCCACTACACCTTGCAGACTCCGCGGATTCCCAAGACGTTCCGTGGGGAACTTTTTGAGGATGTGGAGGACTGGCTCCTTCACTTTGAACGCGTAGCTGCGTTTAACCAATGGGACGACGCAGCCAAACTCCGGAACGTTTACTTCAGCCTCGAGGATAGTGCTCGCACCTGGTTTGAGAACCGAGAGGACGTTCTAATCTCGTGGCATGAGTTCCGTCGTCGGCTGCTGGAGGCCTAAACAAGCGCTGATCGTCGCGAACGAGCTGAGCGTGCGCTACAATCCCGAATCCAGCTGCCGAACGAAAGCGTTCAGATGTACGTCGAGGACATGACGCGCCTCTTTAGAAGAGCTGATCCGACCATGCCAGAAGAAAAGAATGTCCGGCATTTGATGCGTGACGTCAAAGAACAGCTCTTTGCAGGCCTCGTGCGCAGCCCACCATCGACCGTCGCTGCATTCCTTGCCGAGGCCGCGACGATGAAAAAGTTCTTCAACAACGTTCTGCGACTTACAACCGGCCCGTGCATGCTGCTGCAGTCACCGAATCGTTTGCCACCGCCGGGAGCCACCCTGACGATTTGCGCGAACTGATTCGCACCATCGTGCGTGAAGAGATCCTCAAGTTTTGCAGCCCTTCGCAGTCTGCACTTGGCTCGACTTCCGCTCTTGTTCGCGAGGAGGTGCAACAGGCGTTTAGGGGTCCTACCGTCGAAACACCACCTCTGCCGGGAGACTACAGCCGCCCCACCTATGCCGAAGTTGCGAGACGCCGGGCTGCAGCTTCGCCACCGCCGATTCCAGTAACGCCTCCTGCACCGCTGTCCCCAGTTCCACCAGTCCCGTATTTCGACGATCGCCGAGCGCACTTGCGGAAGGCCGATGTCTGGCGCACATCTGACAACCGGCCACTCTGTTTTCACTGCGGAGAACCAGGCCATCTCTACCGCAATTGCTCTTATCGACGCCTCGGTCTGCAGGGATTTCGAGCCGATTCGCCCAGACCCCGGTTTGGCCACCGGCCTTCAGCCATTGAAGACTTCCTCGCGGAACAGCGACTTTCAGCCCGTGCGCCGCATCAGCCGCGCTCATCATCTCCGAGACGCTCTTCCCCGAACCCGCACAGCTCCTCGCGAGCAGTACAGGGTCGCTCGCCGAGCCCTTGCCGGGAAAACTGAGACCAGCGACCTTCGGGGGCGAGGTCGCTGGGAGTCGCTGCGCTGAAGACCTCCCGCCGCCGCCGCTACGCTCCGACCGTGAACAGATAGCACCGTCATCTGACCGAGACAGCTGCGTTTCCTTGGACATACCTGTTCTTCTCGACGGTCACAGAGTCAGTGCATTAGTGGACACCGGGGCCGACTATTCAATTATGAGTGATAAATTGGCGACTCTTCTAAAAAAGGTGCTTACGCCTTGTTCTGTAGTGCATCTCCGTACTGCCGGTGGTCATCTCGTTACTGCAAAGGGTATTTGCACGGCTCGCGTTCAGATTCAGGGATCTACGTTCGTCGTCAGTTGTGTAGTTCTGTGCAATATCTCCCGCGATCTCATTATCGGCATTGACTTTCTGCGGGAGTATGCTGCTGTCATCGACCTCCGCCAACGAATCATCACCTTTTCGACCAGTAAAGCGACCCACCTCGCCGAAACTTGCCACCGCAGTGCCGCCCTTCGTGTTTCTGCAGACAGTGTCACGTTGCCGCCACGGAGCAGTGTTTTGGTTGAAGTCACTTGCAACGACTTGCATGACGCAGAAGCAGTCGCCGAGTCTAACCGTTCACTCCTGCTTACTCAAGGCATCTGCGCCGCTCGCAGTCTACTGACGCTTCGTGGTCGCCGGTCTGCGGTCCTGGTCACAAATTTTTCTAATGAGTACCGGCACCTTTTTGCAGGTACTGCTATCGCTTCTGCCGAACCTGTTACCGATATTCCCGTTTGTTTTGCGTCCGCGGCAGCCGGCACTGACGAACCTTCCCTTGAAAACGTCGACATGAACTGCCACCTGTCTCGGGAGCAACGCCTGGCTTTGGAACAGCTGCTGAAGGAATACAAGTCGTGCTTCGCTTCCTCCTCGAAGGTTCGTCAAACACCCATCACGCAGCACCGCATCATCACCTATGACGACGCTCGCCCTATACGACAGCAGCCTTATCGTGTTTCTGCTAAAGAACGGGCGGTTATCCAAACTCAGGTTCAGGAAATGCTTGACAATGGCGTTGTTCAACCTTCCCAAAGCCCGTGGTCTTCACCTGTAGTCCTTGTTAAGAAGAAGGACGGCACTCTCCGGTTTTGTGTCGACTATCGCAAACTGAACAGTGTGACTAATAAGGACGTCTACCCGTTGCCGCGCATTGACGACTCGCTGGATAGATTACGGCGCGCTAAGTACTTCTCATCCATTGACTTAAAGAGCGGCTATTGGCAAATTGAAGTAGACGAACGGGACCGCGAAAAAACCGCCTTTGTGACTCCAGATGGCCTCTATGAATTTAAAGTGCTTCCTTTCGGTTTGTGCTCCGCCCCGGCTACGTTCCAACGGATGATGGACACCGTCCTGACAGGCCTCAAGTGGCAAAGCTGTCTTGTTTACTTGGACGACGTTGTAGTTTTTTCGGAAACATTTGACCAACATCTCCAGCGCCTGCGGGCTGTCCTCGAAGCCCTCCGCTCGGCAGACCTTACCCTGAAGCCCCAGAAGTGTCATTTCGGTTACGAAGAGCTCAAATTTCTTGGTCACGTTATGAGCGCTGAGGGAGTGCGGCCGGACCCCGAAAAGACTGCCGCCGTCGCACGTTTTCCCGTTCCGACCGACAAGAAAGCTGTCCAGCGCTTCCTGGGTCTCTGTGCGTACTATCGGCGCTTTATTGCGGACTTTTCCACGATTGCTGAGCCGTTGACGCGCCTCACCAGGAATACCACCTCCTTTGTCTGGACCACTGAGCAACAGACCGCTTTCTCTACGCTCCGCCAGCGCCTTCAAACACCTCCCGTTCTTGCGCACTTCGACGAAGATGCCGATACCGAGGTCCACACCGACGCCAGTAACATCGGTCTTGGCGCGGTCCTTGTTCAACACCAAGAGGGCCTTGAGAGGGTTATCGGCTATGCTAGCCGTACTCTCTCCCGCGCCGAGAGCAATTACTCCACGTCTGAAAAAGAATGTCTTGCGGTCGTGTGGGCCACCATGAAGTTTCGCCCTTATCTTTACGGCCGCCCATTCAAAGTGGTCACCGATCACCACTGCCTATGCTGGCTGGCAAATTTGCGAGACCCATCTGGACGCCTGGCACGCTGGAGCTTACGGCTCGAGGAATTTGACATTACTATTGTCTACAAGTCCGGCCGCAGACACGAAGACGCCGACACACTGTCGCGTGCACCAGTTGATGCTGCCGACGCAGCGCCCGATGACGACAGCGGCTTCCTTGGTACTCTCACCGCCTCCGACCTACTGACTCGGCAGAGGGCGGACTCGGACCTTCGCCCTCTCATCGACGCCCTTGAAGGTAGTGATACGGCTATACCTCGCCACTTCTCTCGACGTCTTGGCTCCTTCTGTTTGCGGCAAGGTCTCTTGTACAAGAAGAACTCGAGAGGCAACGATAGACCTCACCTTCTCGTCATTCCAGCCGACCTCCGGTCTGACGTTCTTTTCGCCTGCCACGATGAGCCCACGTCTGGCCACTTGGGCTTTTCACGTACGCTCGCCAGAGTGCGGAACATGTATTACTGGCCTGGACTTTCTGCTGATGTCAAACGATACGTTAAAAGCTGCCGAGAATGCCAGCGCCGGAAAACGCCCCCACCTAAGCCGGCGGGTTTTCTCAAGCCCGTTACTGCCCCTGGCGCTCCGTTCGACCAGATCGGCATGGACATTCCTCGGCCCTTTCCCCTTGTCGCAGGGCGGCAATAAGTGGATCATAGTTGCTACCGACTATTTGACTCGCTACGCCGAGACCAAGGCGATCCCTCGTGGCACAGCTTCAGAAGTCGCAGAGTTTTTCATGCACAACATCGTCCTGCGACATGGCGCTCCTTCGCACGTGATTGCAGACAGAGGGACGGCGTTTACAGCGCAACTAATCGACCACATCTTTGGGCTGAGCTGCACAACACACAGCAAGACCACGGCCTACCATCCGCAGAGCAATGGCTTGACCGAACGATTAAACAGGACCCTTGCGGACATGCTGTCCATGTACGTAGATGTCCAACACAAAACTTGGGATGAGGTCCTGCCGTATGTCACCTTTGCCTACAACACCGCCCTGCAGGAAACTACGCGCTTCTCCCCGTTTCGCCTTGTGTACGGACGCGAAGTCCAGAGCATGCTTGATGCCATGCTCCCGTGCCCAGAGGATGACCAACTCGCCCCAGACGCCCAACAGTTTGCCCAACGTGCTGAAGAAGCCCGTCAGCTGGCCCGCGTGCACATCGGGCAACAGCAGAGCTCGGATGCGCGCCGTTACAACCTTCGCCACCGACAGGTTGACTACAAACCCGGTGACCAAGCCTCGGTGTGGACTCCTGTTCGTCGCCAAGGCTTGTGTGAGAAACTGCTCTCCCGCTATTTTGGGCCTTACAGAGTGGTACGGCGTGTGAGTGAGGTTAACTATGAAGTGGTTCCGGACGGTGCTGCGGAACAGCGACGCCGACAGGCCGACTCTGACATTGTGCATGTTGTGCGGCTTAAGCCCTACTATACACGGTGACGCAACCGTGCTGATGTTTTCGCGCGCTTCAGTTGCGGCAGCTTGCTTGTTTTTTTTGCTTATTTTTTGTTTCACCCTTACGTCGACAGCGATAGCGCTCTTTTTTTTTTCCGACCGACCGACAAGAAAGCTGTCCAGCGCTTCCTGGGTCTCTGTGCGTATTATCGGCGCTTTAATATTGTTACGTTGCCCGAAAGGCTAGTCACAAGCAAGGGCGACCGGAGCGCAGAGCGAACAACACAGGAAGCACCGAACAATAGCGCGCGCACCAGTCAGGCACTTCCTTCTCATCGTCTTCTGTGAATATCCGTTGCATGGCCCCCCGTCCGGAAAAACACCGTCACGGTGTACTGGATGACGTCGAGCGGCAGGGCGAGAGGTAGGGTTTCAGGCGAGAGACGTGGACGATATCACGTTGAAGGTGGCGGGAGGAAGCGGGCTGGAAGGCCGGAGCGATTTCGTAAGTGACAGCAGTTACCTGGCGCAGGACACGGTACGGGCCAACATAACGGGACAGAAGTTTTTCGGAGAGGCCGACGCGGCGAGATGGGGACCAAAGCAAGACGAGGGAGCCAGGAGAGAAAGAGACTGTGCGGTGGCGGCGGTTGTAGAACTCCTGCTGGGAGCCCTGCGAGGCGAGAAGTCGGGAGCGTGCAAGTTGACGGGCGTAGTCAGCACGGGCAATGGCGTCTTGGGCGTATTCAGAGGACGGAGCAGCAGGAGTAGGCCGGACGGGGGGTTGAGATGGGCGAGTTCTTGCCGCACGACAGCCTGAATAAGCGACACGG
Organism: Amblyomma mixtum; assembly: GCF_055824585.1. NCBI lineage: Eukaryota > Metazoa > Arthropoda > Arachnida > Ixodida > Ixodidae > Amblyomma > Amblyomma mixtum. Next base: position 164,424,805 of record NC_143021.1, read on the forward strand.
AGGGCAGTGTGTCATTAGGTGTGGTCGATGATGTTACCACAGGTGCTAGGGCTTCGAGTTCACGGCGAACAATCCTTGTCACAGTGTCGGTGACAGGTGGAGACTCTGAGGGCACTTGAGCTTGAAGTCGTTGGTCCTGGCAAGAAGATGTAGCGGCTGTGTTTGGAAGTCGGGAAAAGTGCTGAGAAATGCGACGGCTTTTGACTTGTTCGAAGCGACGGCACTCCTTGATAATGCTGTCAACAGTTGTGCAGTCTTTGCAAACGAGCAGATGAAAGGCATCGTCAGCAATGCCTTTCAGCACGTGGCCCACCTTGTCGGACTCGCTCATGGTGGCATCGACTTTGTGGCAAAGTGCCAATACGTCCTGTATATAGGCCACGTAACTTTCCGTCGACGACTGCGCACGAGAAGCAAGCTGTTTTTTCTCAGTGATCTGCCTATCGTCAGGTCTTCCGAAGAGTGCTCGCAATTTCTCTTTGAATAGATCCCAACTTGTAAGTTCTTCGTTGGTTTCAAACCACACCCTCGCCGTTCCATTCAGATAGAAAATTACGTTAGCAAGCATTAACGTTTGGTCCCACCTGTTATATGCGCTTACTCTTTCGTAAAGGCTTAACCAATCGTCGACATCGGTGCCGTCGTTTCCCGAAAATGTACCGGGGTCACGGGACGAAGCCATGACCACGAAAGGAGCAGCAGAAGTGGTCGGCGACTCGCTGGGTGGGGCCATGATGGTAGTAGCACCGGTTTGACGACCGCTTCGGAGCTCCGTGGTGCTGGGAACGATACCCAGCACCTCCACCAAAGATGTTACGTTGCCCGAAAGGCTAGTCACAAGCAAGGGCGACCGGAGCGCAGAGCGAACAACACAGGAAGCACCGAACAATAGCGCGCGCACCAGTCAGGCACTTCCTTCTCATCGTCTTCTGTGAATATCCGTTGCAATATAGTTAAAGAAAGCGATATTAGCGAGAAAAAAAAAACGGAGTTTCAACTAAATATTCCTTCAGAAATAAACAACGAAGAAAGTCGGCTGAATTGTCGGCAATTCAATATAGAAAAGTGCAACCCCTCGGACCCATACTCGCGACGAAGCGAGCGTCACGCAGCGTTCCGCTGAAGCTATGCAAGAAAAACGAACTTTCCTCGCAACCAAGATCGGAAGTCGGGCATACGCAATGCTTTCTGCCTCGCGAGTGGCTTCCGGGCAGTGGCTGAAATTTTCCTCAACCACAGAACAGGAGAACCGGAGCCATCAGCGATAGCACCTCCTAGGACATCGCGCGAAGCCATCGCGCGTCGCGTCCCACAGAATTATTACTTCGTTCAGTCAGCGCTGGATAGCGATGCATCTATTGTGGTATACGGGCACGAATGCATTGTGTGCAGTGTGCCGTCGAAAAAACCACCTTAAAATTTTTCTCAACATTACGGAACGGATGTCAATTCTATATTCAATTACCCCTTACGATACATGTCAATCTGATAGAGCCGATTGATTGCACTGAAGACAACCATATTAAATTGCGAATTCAAAAGCGTTCACGAACGGGAGTAGCGGGTGTTTCAATTTGATATTAAAACGACGCATAACTGGCGCCAGTCCCAGCACTTCTACTGCAAGGAATACTTCGTTCTAATCGTGACCTTTTCCTCGACTAACCCTGCTTCCAGGCAGGGACTGTGCCAACATCTGTATAGTTTGAAAGCCCACCCAGCATCACACAACGCCCGCGGCCATGAAGGAACTCGATCTCTCTTCCCGCCACTTTAGAATTGATCAGCGCCCGCTTCTCTGGCCCAGCCGTTGTCATGGGCCTCGTCTTCCACAGTCTGGACGCCTCGCGGGATGAGCACGACAGCGAGAAATGATTCCGCACGAGTTTCGGACCACGGCAGAAAGGTTTTAGTGTTGCTCGTGCGAAGACGTTCGCGTTCTTTTCGACGAGCCAAGAGACCGATCCTACAGTGATGGTCGAAGGAGAGCAATTCTCGTGGGGTACAATGCGCTGTAATTACCAACCCCGTGATCTCAACGACAGATGATTTGAAGAGATCGTTACAAGGTTGGCTCCGCATCGTACAGGTGAACACGAGGTGTTTGTCCTGCTGTCTTGAAACTCAAATTCTTTGACAGAGCATGTCTCGCGCAGCCAACGCAATCTGTACCGCACTCACGATGCTCGCTTTAGAACTGAGATGGCAAAATGTTTCGGCGCATCTTCAGTCACGAGCATGCGACCTCCAAGTCAGAATCGACGGCACGAAACAGCACCAAAGCTGTTTCTGCAAAAACTGCACACAACAGTTCCTCGAACGACATCATCGGTGCAAAACACGTCGTGTTGGCGAACAGAGTCGAATTCCGAGAGTACCTCTGTCCTTTCCCGAGCCTTGCAAAGCTGCGGCCGTGGTGTGTTACACGGGATAGTGGCGCTTTCCTGTCTCATTGGGTCGCATTATTTATTTTTTTCTGCTTGTACTTGCTATCATCTTTTTATTCCGCCAGCTGGTCTCGATCGAGCGTGGAAGGCGGTGCTGTCCATGTCCGCTCACCTTCGGTGTTTAAGTATAGGCATTTTTTCTCGATGGCAGAACATAATGCGGGACTGAAGGGGCTATGCAAGTGACCCGTCAACACAATCGAACAATCACTACGCTAAAAGGAGGGGAGTTATGACCGGAGTAAATTTAGACTTGCAGGCGGCCAACTGGTTGTAGTGAGAGCTGGTATTTAAAAGAAAGGGATGAAAAGACACTCTTCAGCTGTATAACTTGGTGCGCACGCTTAATTTATTCAGATGTTTAATTAGGAATGATGAGTAGTTCCTTGCCGCGAAAGTAGTTTGATTCTTGTAGGTAATATACATTGTTCAATATGGACATCGCGGTAATATAACAAGGCGTGGTCATTTCTTTTTTTCAAAGAAGAATCGCTTGCACCTTCTATGTGCTAGCTGAGTATTTTGTAGCGACAGCTACACTATGCCAGTTGCTTCGCGAGGTCAGCGTGGCTGCGCGCTGAGCCGTGGCACCACCGCCCCGCCGCCTGTGCGCATGCGCAGAGTGACGTCATAGCCTACAGATGGCGTGCGCGCCGCGCACCTCGCCGACGGCGGAGTAGACGCCTCCCGCCTCGTCAGTTGTGCGCATCCGCGAAGTGCCGTCAGAACACGAAGCTAGTGCGCGCCGAGCGCCTGCATTACGCTAGCATTTCGAGCCTTCAGCGTGGTGGTGCCGTGGCCACCGTGGCTGCTCACGTTGCGCGGAGCAGCTACCGGGTCGCGGCGCACCGGCGAAACCGAGTGGGGGTGGAGTGGAGAGGGGGGGGAGTGAGTGAATCCACGTCCAGAGAAGATGATAAAGGAACGCCGAGCGAAATGGAGCGACGAAAGACTGACTTTGCAATTCGACTGAGCGAGTTCCACTCGACCAGCTGTAGCTGTCACGTCACTCCAGGTTTAAGCACAGCTAAGCCATAGCCAATGTTTTTTTCTCAAGCTATGAGGGACGCCGTAGTGCAGGGCTCTGGATAGTTTAGACCACCGGGGTTTCTTTAACGTGCACAGGTATGGAACAGTACATAAATCTCTAACATTTCGTCTCCATCGAAATTCCACCGTCATGGCCGGTATCGAACCCGCACCTCGAGCACGATAAGCACTGAGGCACCGCTGCGGGTTACCCCTCTGTGAAGTCGCTTAACAGCACAGTACTTTCTAATGCCCTCACCAAAGTATGATAAGCTGTTGATCACATGCATTGAAGTAGTCACAAAGTACACGCAGTACACAGATTCTTATTTCAGCCTTGTCGCTATTCGCTCGCCGAGAAACAAGAATATGCCTAAGAAATCACTGCTTTGTGCTTTATACACGTGTAACACCAAAAAAGGGAGCCCTAAAACGAATTTCATACAAGACTAATAGTGCAGATATCGTACACTGCACGGAAATATGCTATGTGCAGGGATGGGCAGACTGGTGCTGCATCGCAACAAGACATCACAACTGATGGCTGAACAAGAGTGATGTTCGTGATGTCGAGCTTATGTTTTGTGTGTGTTTCCTCGTGCGGTCTTGGGAGCCACGCTTGCCCACTCGCGGGGCAGTTCCTGTCTATCCCGTGCCGTCGCAGCAGTGATGAAACACTGCGTGACGAAGCGGCGAGGCATTACAGCAGATGGCGTAGCGTCGCGGATATTGCTGAAGTTGGTCCGCTTCTATTTTTTCCCTTGAAACTTTAATGGCGTTAACGGATGTGCTATTTGGCTACTAATCGCAAGGACATCTGAGAAATCCGTCCGCGACGACCGCATTCAGGTAGAGGCGAAAGGTAGAAAGGCCAGTATATGCTCTGCTAGGTTAGTGCACATTGAGGCAGTTTTTAATGTAACGCGAGAGTTAAGGCCCCGTTGCCCAGAAAGTCAGGTGTGGGCGTTGCCGGCGTTGTGAGCGAAAAATCACGAGCCTTGCTCTGGCAGGTGGTGCCCACAGAGCAACCTAGGAGGCAGGTGGGCCACAAGGTCACGTGACCTTGCACCGAGTCATCACAACCTGGCCATTGGATAGTGAGTCAGCTGCCCTACGTGGCATTGAAATTAATGACGGGTCGTTCTGGAAGAGGAAACCTGGGCGGCACAAGGCCCACTGCTTGGAGCGCCTGCCATCGCAGGCCAGTGACGCGTCGCTTAACCGCTGCACCACTGCCCTCAGAGGGGTACGCGGACTGCCAGGCATCTATGAATGTAAAGTCCGGATCGACCTTATGTATATATGGGAATTAACCCCTTAGGCTATCATATCATAGCCTTAAGGCGGAACTTGTGTCCATTTTTTTTGTTCCCTTGAGATGCCGTGGTCTAAGCGGCTGCACTCATTGCGAATTGCGTGGTTTACAAAGACCCCAAACGACCGATCGGCTGTGATCGATGGTCGCTACGAAGGAGGGCTCCGGTTCAATTCAAACCGCCTTCACTTACTTGCAACTGACATCGTACAATGCACTGGCGCTTTTGTATTGCGCCTCAATCCGTCGAAATACTGTGCCGCGGGCGAGATCACCAGCAGAACGTGAAAACCACGGAGGCGGTACGATGGGTCGCCATAAATATTGCGCGAAACTTATATGATCAAGGAACTTTACACGACAATAATAGAGGGCGTTTCACCTAAGAACTAAAGCAACTTTAAAAATGCGCTTCTTCAGTTAGAAGAGCACTTTTTCCGTCATAGCAATGCGAACAGCCCAGCGCATCAGAATGCAGCTAAGACGTGCTAACTAGTAGGCTTGGTAACTAATATCGGATGTTAACTGTTTAGCGATTACTGCTAATCTCCTTATTCATTGAGAAACGTGTAGGCCACCGTAGGTAACATCGATGTTAGCTTTTAAAATTTCGAAAAGGCTGTTACTCTCGGCGCCATGGTCCAACAAATTTCGGCTATTTCACCGAGTTACTTGTAGTGGAGGGGTTGCTTTTCGCGCGCATGTATTTTGGCCGGATGTAGTGTAAATTTGTTCGGCCTCAGCGCCGAGAAAAACCGATTTCGAAATTGTAAAAACGTGGTGCGGTTATTACGCAAAGCCGAAAGTTGGTCAAGTTGGATAACGTTCATGAAGTAAGAATAGCACGAAAAACCACAGTTGAGAGTCAGCGCTTGTCTGTGTCGTTTCCGTTCCTCGCGTTCCTTTTGCGCTATTGTTACATCATGGATATTACTCATGGATATTGTTATCATGGACACAGTAATAGAGGTTCCCAACTCAGCAGTTAACTATCCTTCTAGTTAGCACATCCTAGCTCTAGTCGGATGCGCTACACCACACACAATGTTGTGCCGAAAACAGCGCTTTTCTAACTGAAAAAATCTTTAAAAATTGCAGAACATCTGAAGTGAAACACCCGTTACAAGAAAGTTTGCGCATGTGTATAACACAAAAATTCGATGTCTCACCACGAATAGCACCTTAAAAAACAATATAATCGTAAACTTCTATTAGTCTGGTGTGCTTGAAGTATCCGCAATCGCTATTTGCGGACGACGTCTAGCCCAAGGTTTCACTAACCGGAGGGCGGGATACATCTCGGGAGCGGACGCCCCCGCCGAGGCGCCTCGCTCGTACGCGGAGGTTACAGACTCTTAAGGCCCATCTCCATGGACACATCCGAGGCGCACCAGCGCAGCGCCTACGCGTACCAGCGTACGCCGGAGCCGGACTGCGCATGCGCGACGCGCCGACGCGAGCTGGCGCTGGCGCTTGGCAAATATCTGTCCATGTCAGATATTCGCGCCTCGCTCGCGCCGGCGCCGGAAGTGACTCGCTGGTTTGCGGTCGGTGTAACCAATCAGAGAACGTAGTTCTCTCGGCATCCTGTACGGCCCTTCGCGCCGTTTGCTTCGCCGAGCCGAGTTTAACGCGGTAGCCGCGACAGGCCATCGAGTTGCATGTGTTTTTCGACGCTTGTCGCGGTGCGGCGCTGGGCGCTGTTGGGACTGGGTGTCCGAGCCAGGAAACGGTCGAGGCGACGGTGAGTCAAATGACTTTTATGTACAGTATGTACAAGGGCTTTTACATGATACAAGGGTCAAGAGCACCACGGGCAGGCACAAAGAAGAAGGGCGGCCCCGGCGGCGAGCGTAGCTCCGGCGTGATGGCTCTTCTGCTGCCCGTCTGCTGCTCGGGTTCAGCGCGGCTCCGTTTTTATAGCCGCTGGTAACGGTTACGGCAGCCAGCCGTTCAAATCCTCCAATCACTGGCCACCGTTCAAATTAGACCAATGGTCGAGAGCCGGCGAGCGTCGGAGGAGTTCGCACCGACGGAGAGGAGGAAGGGTCCGAGTCGGCGCCGCGGCGGCGGGATGAGTCACGCTGCATGTCGCGACTTGTCCGAGAAAGTCTGGGCCTGCTTCCCGCCGCCGGCGGGCGCGCAGCGCTGGTTTAGACAGGCCCGCCAGCGAAATGTGGGCGCCGGCACTACAGCACCACTGCCGCCAGACAATGCGCCACGAAGACGAGCTACTTCCGCGTGGCTCGGATGCGGGGCGCGCTCGTACGCGAGGCTCCTCCAAGTTCTCGTCCGGTGTTCAGCCGCAGGTAGCTCCAGGCTCCTTTCCGAGAACGGCTCCCGCTCGTCAGGACAGGATCACTGCCCTGCCGCCTTGTCGCCCAGGTGACTGGATCAGCTTCGCTCGGTCCTTCGGAAGAGCTTGCTTCTCAGCATCGGTCGTTGATCGTTCCGCATGTTGCGAAGAACCGACCGACAACAGGCAACACCCAACACGAGCAAGTGCCCTCTGTCACCCGTCAACACACCAGACTTAAAGGTCACAAAACTCCGCTAGCAATAGTTCTGTCCCCTTTTCGCTCCCTCTTCAACAAGAGACACATGTGGGATACCAGAACTCTTAAAATAATAAGCTCAAACAAAGCGTCAAACGGAAACAACACAAGGAATGAAATGATAGTGAACGGGGTCCCTCGAGATCATTTGGGCAGGAAAACAATCGGCTGAGGCCGCGAATGAGGACATCAATTTTGCCCCGATTTACGAGCGAACTTAACAAGCGTTCGCGAAGTGACAAAATGTAAATAGCGAGGCGTTCGAAGGTAGCCTTGGTCAGAGCGCACGGCTTAGTGCGTCTGCGTTCGCGTTTAACTTGCCTTTCTTATAACGAACGACAAGATTGTGCTGCTGGAGTATCATACTCCACCTCAGCAACCGGCCGCTCTTAGATGACATTATTTAACCAAGTTAGTGGGCAGTGGTCGGTTTCTACTACGAACTTGGAACCGGCGGCGTAGCAGGCAAGCTTCTGACCTGCCACACCAGGCAGGCGCATTCTTTTTCAGAAGTGCTGTACGCCTCTTCACGGCAAGTCAACTTACGGCTTAGGTACAAAACTGGCCTTTCATTGCCCTCATCATCCTCTTGGCATAGCACAGCTCCCATGCCCCGATCACTGGCATCACATTGAATTATGAAGCCTTTTGAAAAATCAGGCGCCATTAGAACTGGCTCCTCGCTCAAGGCTTGTTTCAGCATTTGAAACGCGTTCTCTTTTTTTTTGGTCCCATGTCACCTTCACGGGTTCCGACTTTCGAAGCGCGTCTGTGAGAGGACTGGCAAGCGTCGAGTAGTCTTACATAATGCTGGTAATATCCAGCTAAGCCTAAAAAGGCCCTTATCTCGGTCTTAGTGGTTGGCCGGGGGTAGTTTACGACAGCGGCTACTTTGATTTCTGACGGTCTACGGCGGCCGCGCCCACCACATGCCCTAGGTAAGTCACTTCGGCGCAACCTAGCTGGCATTTAGCAGGTTTGACTGTGAGGCCGGCATCTTTCAGCCGGCTCAGCACGACCCGTAAGTGATTTACATGTTCTACCCATGTGTTAGAAAAGATGGCGACATCGTCCAGGTACGGGAGCGCGTACTTGGACAGACCATGGAGCAGGTGGTCCATTAGATTCGAGAAGCAATATGGCGCGTTTTTGAGTCCGAAACTCAACATGACTGGGCGGAACGTTCCGAATGGGGAAACGAACGCGGCGTAGCGGCTGGCGCGCTTTGTAAGGGGGACTTGCCAATAGCCTCGCACGAGGTCTAGCGGGGATATGTAGTTCGACTTTGACACTGTCGCCACCCTTTCCTCAAGGTTTGGTATTGGATAGGTCTGATCCCGGGTTATCGCGTTTAGTCGCCGGTAATCAATACACGGTCTGGGATCATTTCCCGGTACTTGCACTAGTATCAAGGGCGATGTGTAATCGCTCTCACCCGGTACTATGACTCCCAGGTCGTACATTCGCTTGATCTCACCTGCCATGATTTCTTTCTGCACGGGAGAACAGCGATACGGCTTACTACGGATCGGTTCTTCACACGTTAGCTCGATATCGTGCTCAATTAGCGTCGTCTTTCCGTGACGATTCGAAAACACTTTTTCGAACTCAGAAACAATCATTCTCAAATCTTCCTTCTGGGCTTGGCTTAGACGTGGTTCTAAGTTAACCTGTTCTAACAATGCAGCCGAACCGCATTCCTTCATGTCCGCAGAGGTCAGGATTTCTGCACCTTCCTCGTCCGAACCATTCAAAATCACATTCACGACAGCGTGACGCTGAATGTACGGTTTCATCAGGTTACTACGATAGATTTTGTTGGGCCTTCTACCTAGTTTAACTTCGTAGTTGGTATCAGAAAGTTTCGATACCACGTTCGCTTGCCCCTGCCACTGGACCTCAAGCTTATTTTTCTTAGACGGTCGCAGTATCATTACTTGGCTGCCCACTTTGAAAGTACGCTTCTTTGCTGACTTGTCGTAGTACTCTTTTGACAATTGTTGCGCTGCCTTCATGTGGCCCTCGACAAGATATTTCGTTTTCGGATCCTTTGAAGCAGGTTAAGGACGTACGTGACCACGTTTGGGCCTTCCTCCTCGCCCTCCCACGAATCTCGCAGCATTCGCAGCGGTGTTCTTAAGCTCCGGCCGTATACAAGCTCCGCAGGGCTGAAGCCTGTGCTATCGTGGGGAGCGGATCGTAAAGCGAACATAGCTGCAGGCACGCAGGCTTCCCAATCGCGTTTTCGCTCAAAGCAAAGAGCTCGCAATATTCTTTTGAGCACCGAGTGCATACGCTCTACTGGGTTCGACTGCGGGTGATGGATCGAGCTGTGTACGACCTTGATACCGCACCTTTCGAAAAAAGTAGAGGTTAGGCAGCTGGTAAAGACACTGCCATTGTCACACTGAATTTCCGAAGGAAATCCGACACGAGCGAAAATTGAGAAAAGGGCGTCCACGACCTGAGGAGAATTGAGCTCCTTGAGAGGTATCGCTTCAGGAAACTTTGTCGCGACACACAGAGCAGTCAGAATATACCGACAACCGTTCTTCGACTCGGGCAGTGGCCCTACAGTGTCAATTACCAACCGGCGGAAGGGTTCGGTTATGATTGGCACCAGTTTCATGGGCGCCTTCCACTTGTCGGTAGACTTGCCTACTCTCTGGCAAGTGTCGCAAGAGCGCACAAAGCCTTCAATGTTCTTCCAGCAATGAGGCCAGTAATACTCTTGGGCGACTCTAGCTTTGGTCTTTTTCACGCCGAGGTGCCCTGCCCACGCGTTTTCGTGCGCCAGGTTCAATAGCTGACGGCGATACTTTTGTGGGATCAAAAACTGTTCGTACTTGCGACCATGGGCGTCAGCGTAATTTCGGTACCACAAGCCGGATTTCTGATGAAATGAAACATTCTTTTCCTTTGTTCCTCCTTTAGCTTTATCCAGCAAAGCTATAATCGAGCTATCTTCCTGCTGTTCCCGAAAGAGCGTCGCTCTGTCAACCTGAGTTAGCTCGTGCCAAGTGTCGGAAACTGGGCTCAATGTGGAATTCGCCTCGCTCAGTAGCGTCGCCGTTACCTTCTCGTTGCCACTATCGTTGAAACTGTTTTCAGTTTCGTTAGCAGCGAGTTCTCCGCTTCCCGGAGAGTCCTCGATCTGAGGTTCCACCGACACCGTATCTAGGCTACAATGCTCATCTGCTTCCCTAAGCGGTGTTTCCCTCTCCGGTGCAAGGTCAAGTTTCTGCGAAAGCTTCCGCGCTTGAGATCGCGTAAGGGCCATGCATGCCACGCCGGCAAAGAACGATTTGCCTTTATCCCTCAGAAGCTGCTCTGAGCTGTTCGAAAAGAGGTAAGGAAAATGCTCAGGGAGGGCGGCAGACACGGCCGCCTCGGTGTTGAGCTGACCAAAAGGACCCTCAATGATCACTGTAGCGATCGGTAAGCAAGCACATTGCTCCTCGGCTACTTGTCTTACCCACTCGCATTCTCCTGTAAGATCATTCGGAGAAACTAAGGACGGGTGGACAACGTCCATAGTTGCCGCCGAGTCACGAAGGGCTTTGCATCTCTTACCGTTCACACTTATCTCCTGCATATATGGTTCCAACAACCTCATATTCTTGTCTGTCCCTCGAATCGTTGCGAAAGCAACCTTTTGTCTACAGTTTGCCGCGACATGCCCTTCCTTTTTGCAGTGGTAGCATGTCAAAGGCCTCCGTGACTCAAACGCACGTGCGGCATCAGCGCGCTGCTTAGGAGCATCGTCAGATTTCCTTAACTCCTTTTGTTCTTCGCCTACAGCCTCCTTTAAAGCGGACGCATCTTTTCGAAAATCGCGACGCGCGAACGGTTTCCTTCCATCAGGCTTCCTTAGAGAAGCATCCTTTGTTTCCGCCTTTTCGATGCGTAATGCCCTGCTGTGCAAGTTTCGGCGAGTGTAGTATTCTTCAGCAAGCTCTGCTTCCTTGTTGAGCTTAACCTCAGTAAGCCTATCCTGCAGCCAGAGCCTTACATCGTCCTGGATGCAGCGGTAGAATTGCTCCAGCGCAATGCACTCTACCACCTTATCACGATCGTCATAAACTTCCTCGCCCTTGAGCCATTCAACTAGGTCGGCTTTCAGCTTAAACGCGAATTCGATGTGCGACTCACTGCCTTTTTTCGCGTACCGGAACCTTTGCCGGAATGCAAAGCTATTTCCTCAACAGGGCCTCTTTGACCTCATCGTAACTCTCGAACGCCTCCTTCGACAAACACGTTATCACGTCAGATGCTTCCCCGGGAAGCAGAGCTAGCAAATTCTGTGCCCACAGTTCTCGCTCAATGACATTCCTCTCACAGACATGCTCAAATTTCACGAGATACTTTGCCATGTCCTCGCCTATTACGAACGGCGGCAGTTTGTCTCGGATTCTTTGGCCGTTAGACTGCACTGTCATTGAAGCTACACTAGGCGCCGGCGAGCTTCGCAGCAACTCCAACTCTTTTAATTTTCTAATCTCTCGGCGTTCCTGTCGCTCTGCCTCTTGGAGGCGTTCTTGTCGCTCTGCCTCTTGGAGGCGTTCTTGTCGCTCTCGCTCTTCCCGCTCAAGGCGTTCCTGTCGCTCTCGCTCTGCGTCTTCTCACTCACGCTGCTTCTGTTTTTCTGTCTCTTCGAGCTCACAGCGTCTTTTGGCCTCCTCGCGCTCACGGCGTCCTTTGGCCTCCTCGCGCTCACGGCGTTCTTTGATCTCATCCAAGGCCTCATTGGCTTCTTCAGCCGTTACGCCCTCCTTCCGCATGATCTCGAGAATCGCCTGCTTCCGTTTCGCACGGCCTACGGTAAGGCCTAGCTCTTCACAAATTTCGATGATTTCCTTCACTTTAAGGTTCTCCATCGCGCACAATAGTCTCTTGCAGCTTGCCCTTTAAGAATTCCCTTGCGGTTCACTACTATAGCGCTACTAGCATGACACGCGCAAGTAATTCTTTCCGAAACGCCTCGTTTACTCCCTCTGCACCAGCTTTCGTTTCAAAGCGCTCCGATTTGGCTCGAAACAGCAAAGCTCTCTACAGTGCTACCCACACAGCCCTACTCTAGACTACAATCACGTGTGCTAGAGCAGTCTGGCGAATTGAGGGGAAAACATCAGGCACTCACCGCGCCGAGGTAGCTGACGCCGGTCGATCCCGCAGCTGCCATCCACTGTTGGGACTGGGGCATCCCAACGCTGTCACCACTGTTGGGATTTGGGGCATCCCACCGCTGCCACCACTGTTGGGACTGGATGTCTGAGCCAGGAAACGGTCGAGGCGACGGTGAGTCAAATGAATTTATGTACAGTATGTACAAGGGCTTTTACATGATACAAGGGTCAAGACCACCGGCAGGCACACAGAAGAAGGGGGCCCCGGCGGCGAGCGTAGCTCCGGCGTGATGGCTCTTCTGCTGCCCGTCTGCTGCTCGGGTTCAGCGCGGCTCCGTTTTTATAGCCACTGGTAACGGTTACGGCAGCCAGCCGTTCAAATCCTCCAATCACTGGCCACCTTTCAAATTAGACCAATGGTCGAGAGCCGGCGAGTGTCGGAGGAGTTCGCACCGACGGAGAGGAGGAAGGGTCCGAGTCGGCGCCGCGGCGGAGGGATGAATCACGCTGCATGTCGCGACTTGTCCAAAAAAGTCTGGGCCTGCTTCCCGCCGCCGGCGGGCGCGCAGCGCTGGTTTAGACCGGCCCGCCAGCAAAATGTGGGCGCAGGCACTACAGCGCGTAAGCGCTGCGCTGGTGCGCCTCCGATGTGTCCATGGAGAAGGGCCTCTATCGCGAGCAAAGATGCACGTATCCCGCCCCTCATCCCTACCTGGACAGGGCGCAAGCCACAACATTCGGACGCCTAAAAAAAGGTAATTATTAACTTGATTAACGCGGAAAATTGGGCGTGTTGGTACATGACTTCAATAAATAAATAGCAGCGCAAGGAGACAAGGACAAGAAGAGACAACAAGGACGGCGCTGAACTTCCAACTTTTATTTCTAACGAATCGTGCGAGCATATATGCACTCTGAACAATCCGGCGTCATCGTCAGTGCATGCGCAGATATGCCAGCTCTTTATCAGAAAGAGTGATAGAAGCGGAGCTAACACATGTTTCTCCCCGATTATAAATCAACCCTGATTCAATGATTTCCCGCGTTACACGTTGATTATTCTTTTTCCTAATGACGGTGCTAGCAAGGTCTGGGGAACATTCTTCACACGTAAGACAGTGGGCGGCCAGAATTCCTTCAAAATCTTTTCCTTTCAGGGCATTATCTACATTTTTGGCATGTTCCCTCAACCTGTCATTCACGCATCTCCCAGTTTGGCCGACATAAGTTTTGCCACAGATTAAAGGAATTTCGTATACCACGCCTTCTGCGCATTCAACAAAGGGCCGCCGATGCTTCTTCCCACAGTTCTTTTGCTTCGCTGTCTCGGGATCTGTCATCTTGCACAGCTTTGACAGCTTGTGAGGAGCAGAGAAGACGACTTGCACGTCGTACCGCTGCGCTACCTTTTTCAGATTGTGTGACAGCTTGTGAATGTAAGGTATCACAGCTACCTTATGCCTACGCTGCGCGTGGGCGTCACAATTACTCACGTCAGTGCGTAACTTGTTGAGTAGGCCTTCAGCAACCGAAATGAGAAGGTGCTGCGGATACCCGGCACTGCTCAGCCTATCGGCTTGATGGTTGAACGCTTCTGCGGCGAGATGCGGGCAACTTTTGCTAAGGGCGTTTTTAAAGCAGGAGGTGGCGATGGCTCGCTTAACGAGCTTTGAGTGCGCAGAGTTGAAAGGCAGAAGCGGTTTATTGGCGCGCGGATCATAGCCCCAGCAGACACCATCATCTTTAAAGTGAAGCCTAATATCTAAAAATCTAATTTGGCCGTTCACTGGGAGTTCGTGAGTTAGGTCAAGAGGCCTCATCACTGTTCCAAAGGTGCCCAATATCTCTCTAGCAGCACGTTCAATTCCCTGCGCGTCACAATCGCGCCAATAAACCGCTTCTGCCTTTCAACTCTGCGCACTCAAAGCTCGTTAAGCGAGCCATCGCCACCTCCTGCTTTAAAAACGCCCTTAGCAAAAGTTGCCCGCATCTCGCCGCAGAAGCGTTCAACCATCAAGCCGATAGGCTGAGCAGTGCCGGGTATCCGCAGCACCTTCTCATTTCGGTTGCTGAAGGCCTACTCAACAAGTTACGCACTGACGTGAGTAATTGTGACGCCCACGCGCAGCGTAGGCATAAGGTAGCTGTGATACCTTACATTCACAAGCTGTCACACAATCTGAAAAAGGTAGCGCAGCGGTACGACGTGCAAGTCGTCTTCTCTGCTCCTCACAAGCTGTCAAAGCTGTGCAAGATGACAGATCCCGAGACAGCGAAGCAAAAGAACTGTGGGAAGAAGCATCGGCGGCCCTTTGTTGAATGCGCAGAAGGCGTGGTATACGAAATTCCTTTAATCTGTGGCAAAACTTATGTCGGCCAAACTGGGAGATGCGTGAATGACAGGTTGAGGGAACATGCCAAAAATGTAGATAATGCCCTGAAAGGAAAAGATTTTGAAGGAATTCTGGCCGCCCACTGTCTTACGTGTGAAGAATGTTCCCCAGACCTTGCTAGCACCGTCATTAGGAAAAAGAATAATCAACGTGTAACGCGGGAAATCATTGAATCAGGGTTGATTTATAATCGGGGAGAAACATGTGTTAGCTCCGCTTCTATCACTCTTTCTGATAAAGAGCTGGCATATCTGCGCATGCACTGACGATGACGCCGGATTGTTCAGAGTGCATATATGCTCGCACGATTCGTTAGAAATAAAAGTTGGAAGTTCAGCGCCGTCCTTGTTGTCTCTTCTTGTCCTTGTCTCCTTGCGCTGCTATTTATTTATTGAAGTAATTATTAACCCCTACCGATTATGTCTAATCACTAACGGTGAATATGACCCTGCATGTCCGCAATGTGGTGACGGGACGCAAGCTACCCAAAACCATATTTTAAGGGAAAGTGCTAGCAAACCCCCTCCGACGACACTTTTGCTAGCTCCATTAGCAGTGGAATGGGGCAGACTTTTGGCCACGTCAAGGAACACAACCCCACCAGCCCTTATCACGCGAGGTCAAGAGGTCGCCCCCGACTGGAAGCCGACCTCTACTCGCCCCAGCACCAACTAATCCCTTCCCCTTGTTTGGCAGTAAAGTTGTAACCACCACCACCATGTTTTCGATTCATTTGTGCTGCGAATTTTTCTACACCAATTCTAGGTGATAAAGCAGCAGAAAATGTGAAAGGGCCACAGAAAGATGGCCCCGGGCGTCGGGATATAACCCGTCATTGCGTCCTTCCGAATTCAGCTTGCCACTCGCTCTAAGAAGTCATCTTTCATGAGCAGGGGCTCACTGAGCCTGTGTGAAGCTGGCTTAAAGTCATACTAACGACAACTGAAAATTCAAGCTGGCTACGGCAAACACGACAATAAGTTTGCGCAAGATTGATTGCCGCGGTCTGATAAGACGACATCGTGAATTCCAAAAGGAAAAGTTACGCGTACAGTCACCCACAGACTGAACACGAATGACGGAATGCGTGGCCCGACTGCCGTCAGCGCCCCGAAAAGATAGTTATCGGTGCGGGATAATGCTCACTGTACGTTCGCGGTGGCTGACGACAGCTGGTGCACAGCTCGCTTTGACTGCTTTTTAGATTCTGCCCGATCGCCGCGTGGACAGCGCGTTCGTCACGGGGCGTTTCTGCGTTTTTTGATCGCCGACGCGGCCTCCAAGGCCCCGCAACGCTCTTTGCAGTTTTCTTTCCGCCGGTACCAAAAATTGCGCGCTTTGCTGCCGCGGTTCGCACCAGCTATCGTTAGCCACCGTAAACATACCGACAGCATTATCTCTCAACCGATTACCATCACCTCGTGCCGCTGACATCAGACCTATGCGTTCCGTCATTCGCGTTAAGTCTGTGGGCGGCTCTACCACGCGACCGATACGCCCGCGGCTTTTCGAATCTGAGCCGGAGCGCGAGAACCGACTGCACGACGGCGTGCTCGCTCCCTCGAGCTGCTTACGCCTGCAGTCGTAAGCAGCACACGCAAGTCAACACTAACAAAATGAAGACCGTGCTTCGTAGGGGGGCTTACACGCTGAAGAAATGTGGTACCTCTACGGAGAGGACTTTGAACATCTAAAAATGAGAAAGCGGTTCAGTAACGGTCAGGACACCAGCCATTACTATGACGCGTGAACCTCACTTGATTAGCAGCGTGCTTAAAAATAAAATACAGCATATACCGCTTGTAATGACCGCCCCAAAGGTGAATGAAAGCAGGTACCATAATTTTGTCGTGAAAACACAGTTCCACGAGCGCTCGGTTGGTTTAGAACGGGGGAGCCGTCAACAAGGTTGCGGGTGAAAACGTACTTTATCTCGAAGTGGCGGGAGAACAGCCGCTTTTATCTTTCGAACGCTGCATGAGAATGAAATAGTCTATTGGGCAGAAACATGGGCTTACCGCATCTGGACATGAGCTGAGCGTCCTCCTCGCGAAGCTCCTCAGCAGTCTTCGTGCCCGTGCTGCGCAAACACCGACTTTGTACTGTCTTGGCGAGAGGATGGCGACTGGAGCGGGATGCTGGGCGGACGATGCCTCACGGATGAGTAACGCGCAAAATGCTTCAGGGGCGTTATGGAAGCGAACGCAAGTAATCACGGGAAAATAGTCTGCCAGCTACTTCCGGTTCCAATTTTCGCCAACTCACTACAGTCGCCGCGCGTGGTGGCATCGTTTATTCACTCCTTTATTTGTGCTGTGACATGGTTCACTGTACATCATCGTAAGATGAGCCCGTGCTGCGTATGTGCGTGTCTTGAACGCAGAAATCGACAATCCCGAAAGATAAGCGTGTTCTATCGTGGCTTTGCAACCCACAATCGCTCCCGCTCAAAGCAGTGATGTTGATCAGGTTGCGTCTCCTCTGTGCAGCTTCCGATATCAACAAATCGTGCGGGAAGTGCTCGAAGGCTCGCACTGACTCGCGCGAAATGGGGATGTCGCATCGGGAATGCTTTCAAACATCCGTACTCGGCAACTGTCAGCGTCATTGTGACGTGTCCGGGGAGCATGCCAGTGGAGCGGGTGGTCCGCGTGGACACGTCACGCCCGGCGGCAATTGTGAGCGCACTCAAGGGAGCAAAACAGATCGCTCACTGAAACGCTGACAAGAAGCACTGCGCATGACTGTTACAAGAGAGACAGACCCCCGTCTCTCTTGCCGTGTCTACTTCAGCCACAAGCGCACTAGAGGAGCCGCAGGAAGGCCAGAAATAGGTGGGCGTTCAGGACACGCACATACTCAGCACGCGCTGATCCTATGATGCTGTACAATGAACCATGTCACAGCACAAATAAATGAGTGAATAAACGATGGCGGCTGTAGTGAGTGGGAGAAAATTGGAACCGGAAGTAGCTGGCAGACAATTTTCCCGTGATTACTTGCGTTCACTGCAAGAACGCCCAGCCGCCGCGGTGGCTCAGCGGTTATGGTGCTCGGCTGCTGACCCAAAAGACGCGGGTTCGATCCCGGCCGCGGCGGCTAGAATTTCTTTGGAGGAGAAATTCTAGAGGCCCGTGTACTGTGCGATGTCAGTGCACGTTAAAGAACCCCAGGTGGTCGAAATTTCCGGAGCCCTCCACTACGGCGTCTCTCATAGCCTTAGTCGCTTTGGGACGTTAAACCCCATAAACCAACCAACCAGCAAGAACGCCCCTCAACCATTTCGCGCGTTACTCATTCATGAGACATCGTCCACCCAGCGTCCCGCTCCAGTCGCCATCCTCTCGTCAAGCCAGTACAAAGTCGGTGTTCGCGCAGCGCGGGCACGAACACTGCTGAAGAGCTTCGCGAGGAGAACGCTCAGCTCAAGTCCAGATGTGGTAAGCCGATGGTTCTGTCCAATACACTATTTCATTCTTATGCAGTGTTCTAAAGACAGAAGCAGCTGTTCTCCCGCCGCTTCGATATCAAGTACGTTTGCACCCACAACTTTGTTGTCGGCTACCTCGTTGTAAAGAAACCGAACGCGCGTGGAACTGCGATTTCACTACAAAATTACTGTTCCTGCGCTTCATTCACCTTTGGGGCAGTCATTACCAGCGGTATATGCTGTATTTTATTTCCTAAGCACGAGGCTAATCAAGTGAGGTTCACGCCTCGTATTAATCACTCGTGTCCTCACCGTTACTAAACCGCTTTCGCATTTTTCGGGGTTCAAAGTCCTCTCCGTAGAGGACTCTCCTCTCGGAGGCGACCTATTGACCTCGCGTGATGAGGGCTAGTGGGGTTGTTTTTCTTGAACTGACCGGGAACCTGCCCCCATTCGTCCGCTGAGGGAGCGCTAGTGGAAGGCGCCTTCAACCTGAACGGCACTTCCGTCCCAGTAGCCTGCGTGGGTTCCGCCGTGGTCCACGTGACGGCTTTTCGTGTGCCGCTGTACGTGTGAGATGCGGCGCTGGCGGCACCACTGACCTCTTACGGCAAGGTGCTGGACATCACGCACCCCGTCCTCAAGGGCCGTCGTCACGTCGGCAACGGGACGCGCGTGGTCCGGATCGAGATGAAGCAGGCGGTGCCGAACTTCCTGACCATCCAGGGACACCGCGTCATGTTTGACTACCGAGGCGTCCGGAAGGTGTGTTCCCGCTGCGGGCAGGACGGCCACATCGGCGCGGCGTGTCGAACGCCGCGGTGCGCTGGATGCGAGGTGTTCGGCCTCGACACGGCCGGATGCGGAGCGGCTTGCAGGCGCTGCGGCGGAAGCCACGCCACAGCGGACTGCCTGCGACCACGGTCCTATGCGGCGGCCGCCGCCTCGAGGAAGGCACCGAGCAAGGACAACGTGGCCGCAGAAACACGCAGCACAGCAGCCGTCGGGACGTCGGTTGCCGACGAGCACCCAACAACCAGCCGCCCGAGGGAGTCCGAATCCGCCCCCGCGACGGAGGTGCTCGGGAAGGAGCAGCACCACGAGGCGTCACCTTCAAAGGAGGTGGAGCCGTTCGCTGCAGGTTTCGCCGAGCCCTTGGCGCCGCTTCCCGGCACAGACACCTACGATACCGCGAGCAGCAGCGACGAGTCGAGCGAGACGTCGGGCGACCTGGAGGAGGTACCGGACAAAGTCACGCCGCTTCGCCTGACAGGCGACTTGACGTGCGGCCAGGTGTCAGGGCCGACGACTCCTCAAGGTGCGGACGACGCGCGCTTCCCGTCACCAGCCAGCCACACCCTCCCATCGGCGACCCTGGCGTCGGCATCGGCTTCTGCTGCGAGCGTCGCCAAGACCACGCAGCAACCGGTGAGCGAGGCCACAAGCGCCGACGACCCCGAAAAAATGGACTTTTCCAGACCCGACTTCAAACGTGCCCACCCCCAATCATCGGAATCCGAAGGGACAGTTAACGAACGTTGTAGTAAAAAAGTGCTGCGCTCGTCAAGCGCCGCCCATGGCAGCGCTCTTTAGGTTGTATGTTATGCCGTCGGTGCTCTTGGCAGTCTTGGCGGTTGTGCATCTCGTCTCCCTGAATGTTCGGGGATTTCAATCCGTAGACAGACAGAGAGAGGTGATGCACTTTGCCAGGGCCACGGGCGTCGATATCCTGTTTTTACAGGAATGCAATTTTCGTACTTCCCTTGATGTGCTGAATTTCACCACCCGGTTTTCTGTTTTTGCTTATTTTTCGTTGACTGATTCTCACATGTGCGGTGTTGGTGTCGTCTTTGTAAACCCCTGCCTGCGCGCGGGTGCTCATTGCACTTTCGCGCTGGACGGCCGCACTCTTGCGGTCGACTTCACACTAAACCAGCCGCGGGTACGTGCGTTGGTTGTATACGCGCCAGCACGGCAGTCTAGTAGTTCCGACTTTTTTGAGCGCCTCGACTCATTCCTCCTTGATCCCATCCACTTTTATAGTCGGTGACTTCAATTGTGTTCTTAACATCGACTGTGACGTCCGTAGACAGGGTCACGGCCCCCGCGCTCCGCGATCTCGTGACTCAGTTCCGCTTGCCTGACGCGTGGGTGAAGCTTCACGAGGATGCCTTTGGAGCGACGTGGGAGAGAGCACAGTCAGCCAGTCGGATAGACAAATTCTATTTTCCACCAGAACTCGTTCCTTTTTCGTCAGCTGCGAGGTTCTTGCGTTCCCTGCAGGCACGCCGGTGATTTCCTATCGCCACCCCTTGTCAATCAGGCACGACTTTGGTGAGGACACCCCACGTACTGTTACGTGACGCATGGACACGAGCCTACTGGCAGACCCGGAAAGCGTGGCGTAGCTGCGTACGGCGTTGGCCGCATCGCCCAAGAGCTTCGTTGCGACTGATTCATGGGAAACACTCAAGACTCGTTGGCAGGCAACTCTGGTGGCGGCCGGTCAAGACCGCAGACGCCGCGTAACTCACGCACTGAATGACACCCTCAAGCGCATCCGTATAGTGCAGAGGGGAGCACCCTTAACCTTTGCCATGAGCGATTACCTGAGTCTACTTAAAGCACGTTACCACGTGTTGCTCTGCCAGTCATCACGGGCAGCTAGTCCTGCACACCAGCTCGGGCGGCCTATATCAGACCCGGCTGTGCTACGACACGTACGCGCAGGCACGGCAGAGGAATTCGCTCCCGCTACTGTGCCTTTCGTGACACTCCCAGACGGCACCCAAAGCAAAACCACGTCCGATATCTGCAAGATCTTCGCAAGTCACTTCTCGAACCTGTTCTCTATGGACAGTTGGCTACATCTTCAAGATCGTTATGACGGGCTTCTACAAAGGTTTTTTGGAAACTTGCCACGAGTAGCTGAAGAGCTGCGTGAAAACCTTTGCGCACCAGCCACAAGCCTAGAGCTGCACGCCATCCTGCAGAGTATGAATGCAGCCTCTTCCCCCGGTCCAGACGGCATTCCAACAAGTTTTTATACCACGTTTTTTTTTACCAGATCCAAGGATCGCTGCTGAAGATGGTCAACGGCTTCCTCGCGGATGGGTTACGTCCAAACCCTTTCCGAGAATGTCGCATCATACTCATTCCGAAAGCGGGCGGCGACCCCTCCGACCCGCAAGCATGGCGGCCCATAAGCCTCTTAAACGCAGACTACAAAATAGTCGCATCTTTACTGAACACAAGAATGCGGACGATCCTGCCTCACCTAATCCACCGGGCTCAAACCAGCAGCGTGCCTGACCGCTCTGTGTTTGATGCATTGGCACTCACAAGAGACCTGTTCACATTTGCCAGCAGGACGGGCTTCAGCGGGTGCTTTGTTTCGCTTGATCAGGCGAAAGCATTTGATCGCGTGGAACACTCGTAATTGTTCGGAGTCCTCGAAGGCTTCGGATTCCCGCCGCAAATTGTCAGCAGGCTGCGCTTACTTTACGCAGACCTGAATGCTCGTCTCTCCTTAAACGGCCACCAGAGCGCTCCCTTCTGAGTCACCCGGGGCATAAGGCAAGGATGCCCTCTCTCCCCAACATTCTTGGTGTTATGCCTGGATCCACTGATCCGGCGCATTAACGACAGCCCATCCATACGAGGCTTCCCTCTGCCTGGCCAGGGCCAAATCAAGGTTTCGGCCTACGCCGACGACGCGTCGCTGTTCCTCAAAGATGAGCATAGCTACGCCGCTTTTTCGCGGCTGTTTCTCGAGTACAGCGAGATATCGGGGGCCCTATTGAACAGGGGAAAAAGCAAGGCGCTAAGGTTTGGCACCTTCACACCGTACCTTGCGGGCGAGGTGGAGTGGGTGCAGGGAGTGGAAGTCCTGGGAGTAGTGTTCCTCGCCAGCGGGGAAGTAGCCCGCGAAACCTGGACTAAACTCCGCACGAATGCTGAGAAACGCCTCTCGGTGGCGTCAACTTTCCGCCTTTCAATGGCAGAGCGCAGCTATGTAGTTAAGCCCACAATCCTAGCCGCATGTTTTTTTTTCGCCCGCGTCGCAAACCCACCGCG
The DNA here is from genome assembly GCF_055824585.1 of Amblyomma mixtum. Taxonomy (NCBI): domain Eukaryota; kingdom Metazoa; phylum Arthropoda; class Arachnida; order Ixodida; family Ixodidae; genus Amblyomma; species Amblyomma mixtum. The sequence continues at coordinate 164,447,177 of NC_143021.1, forward strand.
CACGTTTGCTAGCAGGCTAACCTCGGCCTGTGGCTCTTTCGTTTGGCCGGGCAAAACCGAACTTGTATCACGAATGTTCATGCGCCTTCCATCGTACATGGGTGGGTTTAGTATACCTTGCATCCGCACCATGTGCAATGTGCTCGCCTTGCGAGGAGTACGAGATCTTGTACGCAACCCAGACTATCCCGGGAGAACACTCCTCACATACTTTCTGGGTACAGCGTGTAACGTGTTTTTTACACAACACGTGGTTGGCCCTACAGCCGGGCAGCCGCCGGCATGTTTCGTTAACGTGCGTCGCACACTGGCGTCGTTGACTGCCAGACTGCCCGATCTGGATGTTGATGTAACCCCGCCCTCCAGGATGTGTGAAGCACTAACGGTCGCTGAGCTGACCCGCGAACAACTCCAGAAAACGAGACGGGCACGCTGGCGCCAACTGACCTCAGCAGCGCTTCCTGCAGATGTCAGGGACTTTGGCTGGCTGCGAGGCTGGCGGGTCCCGCCCACAAGAGACCGCCTTGCGGCGTGGGGCGTGGCGCCCTCCGCCCGATGCCCGCCGTGCGGTCTCCTTGAAACTTTGCAGCACGCAATGTTTGAGGGTGTAGTTGCGCGCACCTTTTGGATATTAGTGTCACGCATGTTTTTAAGCCGCCTGGAAGCGCGCACTAGTTCACCCGAAGTGTTTCAAAATATGCTCTTGTGTGTCGGCATGTTCGTTTTGTGGCGGCAGCGAGGAGAGGCTTCCTTAAATGGGCGTCCGCAAAGAACAATATTTCCAATGTTGCAGCGCCTCCGCACGCGCCTGTTTGAACAAGCATGCGTGGACGCTCTGTCAATGAGCGAGGCTGAGGTTTTGCGCAAATGGTCGACATACTTTATCGTCCTGCGCGGCGGTCGAGTGTGGGCTTTCTTACTGCCTTACTGACGTGCTCAGTGTTGCGTCACTGCGCATGTGCTTGACTGATCAGAGCATTGAGTTCAGCTGCTTTGTTTTCTATTTTTTATGTTAACACAGAACAAAACAAACTTCTCTTACCACGCACATACTCACCAGGCGCTGATCTTACGATGCTGTACAATGAACCATGTCACAGCACAAATAAATGAGTGAATAGACGATGCCACCACGCGTGGCGGCTGTAGTGAGTGGGCGAAAATTTGAACCGGAAGTAGCTGGCAGACTATTTTCCCGTGATTACTTGCGTTCAAGAACACCCCTCAACCATTTCGCGCGTTAGTCATTCATGAGACATCGTCCGCCCGCTCCAGTCGCCATCCTCTCGTCAAGCCAGTACAAAGTCGATGTTAGCGCAGCGCGGGCACGAACACTGCTGAAGAGCTTCGCGAGGAGAACGGTCAGCTCAAGTCCAGATGTGGTAAGCCGATGGTTCTGTCCAATGCACTATTTCATTCTTATGCAGTGTTCCAAAGACAGAAGCAACTGTTCTCCTGCCGCTTCGATATCAAGTACGTTTGCACCATCAGATGTTACCATCAGATGTACGTTTGCAAGAAATCAGATGTCACAACAGAGCTAACTATGAAAAAATAAATTCCGAATTAGAAATTTTTTCCGCCAAGTTCATTGATCAATACTTATTGCGCATTGTTCAGCAAAACTGAGATTTATTCAAGAGTACTTTTAACAAACTTATCGAAGACTTCGTTCCTCTATTGACCATTAGATGTAGCAGGAGTGCACCATTGTTTACTCAGAAGTTGCGACGTGCGAATAACAAGAAAAAGCGATTTTGCCGGCAGGCAGTGAACAATGTTGTTCTAAGCGCATGGGAAAAGTACACTGCGACAAAGACTACCAGTCACTACTGAAATCCACTCGACGTCACTTTTTCAATCATGACCTGACATCTCTGCTATCCAACAACCCTCGTAAATTCTGGCGCATCATAAATCCTGGCTTTCAACCCGACATTTTGCTTTCCGACAGCGACAGCGTCTTAATTAAAGAGTCAGAATGTGCTCAGGTTTTCAACGACGGCTTCTCATTAGTATTCACCAAAGAAGACATTATCTCATTCCGTGATTTAGATATAATCCAAGATATTTGCATGTCTGAAATAGTTATTAATGAAGCAGGTGTTTTAGCTTCATTAAACAATTTTAAAATAAGTAATAGTTCGGATCACCTCGGCTTCAACAATCAGTTGCAGAAGAACACATCCCAAAGCATTGGCGTTGTGTTGTCCTGTTTGTGTTCGCAATCATTATCACACAGATTAATCCCTAATGACTGGCTGGTAGCTAAAGTAATACCTATATTTAAATCAGGTGAGCCTTCCTCTCCATTAAACTATTGACCCATCTCGTTAACCAGCTCTGTTTGCAAAGTCCTTGAACATATAATTCACAGCCAAATCATCAGCTATCTCGAAGATCATAAGATTATTTTCAGTTATCAGCACGGTTTTCGCAAGGGATTTTCTTACTCAATTAGCTGGCTTTATTAATGACTTACAATTATCACTTGACGCGGGCTTTCAGGTCGACGCAGTTTCCTGGATTACCCAACAGCTTTCACAATCTGTCTCTCGTTCCTTCTCCCCTTTTTATCCCCTTATTCCCTTCCCCAGTGCAGAGTAGCCAACCGGAAACCTTTCTGGTTAACATCCCTGCCTTTCCGCCTCTCTTTATCTCTCTCTCTCTCAACAGCTTTCGATCGGGTTCCTCATCAAAGACTTCTACTGAAACTAGCACAGCTTAATATACGCCCTAAAGTGCTCGCTTGGATTAAGGACTTTCTATCATCTAGAACTCAGTTTACCTCCGTTAATAATTCTAACTCTTCCTCTGCTAATGTGACATCTGGGGTACCACAAGGAAGCGTACTAGGGCCTTTGCTTTTTCTGATCTATATTAATGATTTACCTGCCTGTGTAACATCTAGTGTTCGCCTTTTCGCTGATGACTGCGTAATTTACCGTAACATTACTAGAGACAGTGACAGCCAATCCCTACAATCTGACCTGAACGCAGTAAGCTCTTGGTGCTCATCACGGTTAACGACATTAAACATTTCTAAAACTACACTGATATCTTTCACTCGCCGTTCAGCTCGCATTCCAACCACTTATATTCTAAATGACAATAATGTGGAACTAGTAACACGTTCTGCTGGGCGAGTTGGTTCATCTTGGTAAAGTAAAGGCTTTTAGCGCAAAACGACTAAGAAAGGACTAGTATAGAACACAGACACAAAGCGCTCCCTTGTGTCTTGTGTTCTATCCCCGTCCTTTCTTAGTCGTTTTGCGCTAAAAGAATTTACTTTACTTTACTGTGGAAGTAACATCAACATACAAGTACCTTGGGGTGCACCTTTAGTTTGACCTAACATGGCATCACCATATCGACCTCACCCTAGTATCTGCTAACCGCTCACTTGGTTTTCTTAAACGTAACCTTAGATACGCCCCTATACATGTTAAAAAAACTTGCTTATATAACTCTAATACGCCCTAAAATCGTATATGCTGCGGCCATTTGGGACCCTGTTCAAGCCTACGTTATCATTAACATTGAATGCTTGCAAAACCGTGCTCTTCGCTTCATATTTTCATACTACTCACCCTTCACAAGCGTTTCAGCATGAAAAAAACGGGCCGAACTGGATGATTTGTCATATCGCCGTAAACTTGCTCGCTTAACCCTTTTCCATAAGCTTTATCACCACCCATTCCTTCGCAGTGATTTTTTTGTCACCTTATTCTATCTTTCCACACCGTGATCATTCTCTCAAAGTTAAACGCGGTAACTGTCATTCATCGTCTCATGCCAATTCATTCATTCCACGTACTATCACTGAATGGAATAGTTTTCCATCAGTCATCGCCACAGAAACTGACAAAAAATTTCAAGAGCTTTTTTGCTGTGACGGAAATGTGTAAAAGTTTGCTGTTTTTGTTCGCCAACACGACGTGCGTTTTGCTCCGATGATGTCGGTCGAGGAACTATCGTGTGCAGTTTTTGCAGAAAGAGCTTTGGTGCGGTTTCGGGCCGTCGATTCTGACTTGGAGACCGCATGCTGGTGACTGAAAATGCGCTGCCACATTTTGCCTTCTCAATTCAAAAGCGAGCATAGTGAGTGCAGTACAGATTGCGTTGCCTGCGCGAGACGTGCTCGGTCAAAGAATTTCAAAGTTGCGAGACAGCAGGACAAGCACCTCGTGTTCACATGTGCAATGCAGGGTCAACCTTGTGAAGATCTCTTCAAATCATCTGTCGTTGAGATCACGGAGTTGGTAATTACAGCGCATTGTATCCCACAAGAATTACCGTTCTTCGACCATCAGTACAGGATCGCTCTCTTGGCTCGTCGAAAAGAACGCCAACGTTTTCGCACGAGCAACTCTAAAAATTTTCTGCCGTGGTCCGAAACTCGCGGGGAATCATGTCTGGCTGTCGGGCTCATCCCGCGAGGCATCCAGACCGCAGAAGACGAGGCGGGAAGAGAGATCGAGTTCCTTCATGGCCGCGGGCGTTGTGTAGTCCTGGGTGGGCTTTCGAACTAGACAGATCTTGGAGCAGTCGCTGCCTAGAGGCAGGGCTTCTCGCAGTAGAAGAGCTGAAACCGCCGCGAGATATGCGTCGTTTTAACATCAAATTGAAACACCCGCTACTCACGTTCGTGAACGCTTTTGAATCCGCAATTTAATACAGTTGTCTTCAGTGCAATTAATAACCTCTTCACATTGACATGTATGGTAAGATGTAATTGAATATAGAATTGACATCCGTTCAGTAATGTGGAGAAAGAATTTGAAGGTGGCTTTTTTCGACGGCCGTGTTTACTGTACACTGCACACACTGCGTTCGTACCGATATACTACAATAGATGCATCGCTTTCCAGCGTTGGCTGAACGAGGTGATAAGCGACGCGACGCGCGATGGCCTGGGAGCTGCTGTCGCTGATGGCGCCGGTTCTCCGGTTCTGGGGTTAAGGAGGATTTCGGTCACTGCCCGGAAGCCATTCGCGAGGCAGAAAGCATTTCGGGTGCCCGACTTCCGATCTGGTTTGCGAGAAAAGTTCGTTTTTGTTTCATAGTTTCAGCGGAACGCTGCGTGAGGCTCGCTTCGTCGCGGGTATGGGTCCGAGGGGTTGCTGTTTTCTATATTGAATGGCCGACAATTCAGCGGACATTTTTCGGTGTTTGTTTCGTTTTTTTTTAGGAAAATAATAATTTCTACAGGTAAAACTGCGTTTTTTTTCTCGCTAATATCGCATTGCTTACGATATGTTGAAGTCACTTGGAGTTTATCATGACCTTTTTATCAGCACGAGCAGTCGACTTTAAAGTAATTAATGCACAAAGGGTCCTACCTACTGCTGTGCTTGCAGACTGGTGTTATCGCTATTTTAAATGTAATTAAATTCAGTGATGGTGCCTGCCGTTAATAATGCAAGTGGAAGTTTGTTATCTTTCACTGTTCTGCCAAAGTTCTTGCAAAAAATGAATTATTTTTTTATTTATGTACATAGTGCAGACCATGGTTAGGTCCAAGCCGGAAGGGCAGGCTCACAAAAAGAAAAATGAAAGCAACAAACAGACAACATTAAAGCAACAATAATGTAATAATAGAACAATACAGCAGTGCAAGACAAAGGAGGAAAAAACATAATACGCAATATTAAACATGGCTGACAAATGCAAGTCTCATTTTTCAGGGTTGATTAGGTTCGGTTAATGAGTTCCAGTCGGATATGGTGCGTAGGAAAAAGGAAAACGTATACGAATTGGTACGGGCAAAATGTGGTTTTAAAAGTTAGTTATAAGTGTCTTGGCAAGAGCCTTCAATCCGACTTATCATGGAACCATCATATTGTCACGGAACCAAGGCTCACTCTTGCCTCCGCTAACCGTACTTTCAGACTTCTCAAACATAATTTAAAAGAGGCCATGACACAGGTAAAAAAACTAGCGTACACCACATTAATCCGTCCGAAACTCGAATATGCGTCTGCCATTTGGGATCCTCATCAGAATTCTATCATCAGTAACATCGAAGCCCTGCAAAACCGTGCTGCGCCATTGATGTTTTCTGGTTATTCATGTTACAGCAGCGTCACCTCATTGATGTCTAAGTCCTAGTTAGATAACTTAGACGGTAAATATCCACAATCACTTTTCCACAAGCTTTATAACTATTCTTCCCTCCATGATGAATTCTTTCCGCCACCTCCAGTTATCTTTTCACGTCGCGATCGCCCTAACAAAGTCAGACGCATTAACTGCCAGTCATCCCATTATGCTTATTGTTTTTTACCGCGCTCAATAACCGAATGGAACGCTTTACCATCAGACATTGCCCCAGAATCGGACCTAAGTAAGTTCCAACACCTTATTCACTCATGTTTCAACAACTAAAAAGGTTTTTTTTTCAGCGTTCTTTCTTCCGCCTTGTCTTATTTTTATTTTATATTTTTGATTTGTATTTCAGCGCTCTTTTTCCGGTGTCGCCTTTTTCTTGCGGTGCTCTTATTTATTTCTCAAATTTGATTTCATTTTATTTCATGTACTGAAAGGACAGGAGGGGGCGAGAGAAAATGCCGTTTTACGGGCAGCTTGACAAGCTCGCACCCCCTATTACATATGGACAAGGTTATACGCAGTACATGAGTGAAACAGTAGAAATTATACAATTTGTAACGCCATTAGAGTAATTAGATAGCAATTATTATCAAAACACATGACAACTCTATAAATACTGTAATACAATGCAATTTTTACAAACCAGAAAGTGGCAATTTTCCATTGCCGTGTAAAAAATGCAGGCATAAAACGCACCACTTTCACACACACATATACATATTGTTACAAAGAAGAGGGCAGTGGCGCGGGACGGAGCGCTCGCGCTAGGCCCACAGCCATTGAATCATATCATCTGTCATCATGTCGCCCTTTTTCTAGGCTTGCCACCTTTTAACATTTGGTGGAGGTGCGGGGTCTTCTTCGTAACAATATTAACATTAACACAGACACACATTACACATTATGCACACATATACATCAGAATTCACATACCATAAATAAAATGAAGTGTACAAGACGTCATTGTGTCTAATATATTCATGCATTGTAAGGTCTTTATTAAAGTTATTAACAGTATTGGAATTACGTTACACAACATTTGCATTACATAGTTCGTGATGAGGGAACTTCCCAGTATTCTGCGTGTCGAGTGTGATATGGGTGAATGTTGTGACCTGTGTTTGCTAACTGTGAGAGGAAGTTACTTTGTTTTAAGCATGAAATGCTTTTAGCTCCCGTTGTAGGCAATGTGGTGAGGTCACGCCATGACCGAGAGCCATCATCCGGGCACTGAATTCCACTCATCCGGGCTCTGAAACGAGAACATCCGGGCACCGTACGAGACGTATCGAGATTCAACGAGACTCTCTAAGCCCTCCTACGGGACCTCATACAAGCGCCGGTTGCTCTCCAAACGAGTCACAAAAAATTACTGCTGCCAGTGTCTTCTCAATGTTTATCAAGATATCAGTCGAGCTGTGCATTTGATAATGCACGGAATTATAATTTCCGATTTCTAATAGAGAGAGAGAGAGAGAGAGAAAAGGACGGAAAGGCAGGGAGGTTAACCAGGCGATGACCAGTTGGCTACCCTACACTTGGGGAGGGGAACAAAGGGGAAAAAAGGAAAAAGAGCGTCAAGGAAATGAGTCTTCTAAGTGACCAGCGACCACTATGTCACAGGAACAGTGGGCGCGCAAAGAAAACTTAAAGATTATAGGCGGGAATGCAACCCCGAGTCCCTTAGGAAATTCAGGAGCGCTTGCACCGCTTTCCGTTGTCCGGAAGGTTGTGTCCAAGGCCCCAGAACGTTAGACTCTGTTAAAGGACGCCAGTCCAAGCGGAGCAGAGAAGCAACTAGGCAACCGCGCTCTCGCTCAAAACGAGGGCAGTCACAGAGGAGGTGGCTGATCGTCTCGTCACAATCGCACTGGCCACACGCAGGAGAGTCAGCCATGGAGATGAGATGGGAATAGGCGTTTGTGAACGCCACTCCCAGCCACAGGCGGCACAACAGCGCAGTATCACTGCGGGGGAGGCCGAATGGTATATGATGTTGGAGCAAGAGGTTGAAGTGATGCGAGCGGGGTGTCCAACCTCCAGGGGCAGACCACGACGTTACAGTCAGGTTTCGGGCGAGCAGTTGAAGGTGCCTTGCTGCGTCAGCTCTTGTCAGTGGTATGCGGACAGTGTTGGTTGTCTCGTGAGCCGATCGAGCAGCATCGTCAGCTAAGGCGTTACCAACAATGCCGCTATGGCCTGGTACCCACTGGAAGATGATTTCATGGTCTTGTTCGATTGCCTGGTGGTGCAGATATCGTATCTCCGCTATAAGTTGCTCGTGCTCGCTATGTCTCAAGGCAGATTGAAGACATTGTAGGGCAGCTTTTGAATCACATAAAACAGCCCATTTTTGAGGTGATTGTTGTGAGATATACTGTACCGCCGCAAGATGTGCGGCCAACTCTGCTCCAGTAGAGGTAGTCCGATGCGAAATTTGTTGGTGAATTTGAGTCTGTCGTGCAGGAACGACCACAGCGCAAGCAGAACTAGTAGAGGTTACTGATCCATCCGTATAGACGTGAGTACGGTCCCAATATTCGAAGTGGAGAATGGACAGTGTCAGTTGCTTAATGGCTGGCGTCGATAAATTTGACTTCTTCGCTATCCCCGGAATAGCAAGGCGCACACATGGGAGCCGCGTACACGACAGAGGAGAGGTTGGTAGTGCTGCCGGGGTGAACTGTTGTGGGATCGACGACTGTTGCGTCGTTATCACCTTCGCAAATGCAGAATGTGGTCTCTGCAGTGGAAAAGGCGCAAGGTGATGCTGTGGAATCCTTGAGATATGACGTATGTGCATTCGCAAGCAGTCTAGGACAATATAAGTAGATCGGGTGGTCTTTGGCGAGTGCAATGCTACCCAGTGTTGATGCGCTCCGAGGGAGACCTAGGCATGTGCGAAGGGCCTGACCCTGCACTGACTAGAGGGCACGCATGTTAGTTTTGCACGTGTTTGTGAGTACAGGTGTACTGTACCGCAAGCATCCCACAAATAGAGTTCTGTACAACTCCAGCATTGACTGGACCGACGAGCCGCCTGATTTTCCTCCCAGAAATCGAAGTAAATGAGCGATAGATGTTAGCGTTTTTTTCAGTAGGGTGCAATGCGGGCTCCATGATAAATTGCGGTCGATCAGGATCCCTAGGAAACGATGAGATTTACTGTAAGAAATGACTTGACCGTCGATGCGTACCGGATATGGGGTCATACATTTACGTGTAAATGCCACTAGCGCGCACTCTTCCGGTGAAACGCTGAGACCTTTCTTCTGGAGATAGGAAGAAGTGATCGATGCATCCCGCTGAAGTCTTGCACGCACCTGGGGACGCGTCACAGAGGAGGCCCAAATGCAGATATCATCGGCGTACATACACACCTGGACGGTGTTGGGGAGGTTCTCAGGGAGGGCGATGAGAGTCAGATTAAATAATGTAGGGCTAAGGACACCGCCCTGGGGCACGCCACGGTAGGTGCAATGCGCAGGCGTCGGGCCATGTTCACATTGGATAAAAAATGATCTTTTGGACAGATAGCTCTCTATCCACGCAAACTTCCGACCACCGATGCCCACAGTTTCCAGCGCATCAAGGATGGTCTCATGGGTCACGTTGTCGTAGGCACCTTTGACATCCAGAAAGAGTGCCACTGACAAACGTTTCGATTTCTAATAACGCGTGCAAAAAGCACATACATGCCACAATACACTTCGTTGTCGTACGTGATCTGTTATGGGCTTTGAGAGAAGGCCGCTTAGAGAAAGAAGGGAGCTCCAGGGCGTGCTTTCGCGCGCTCCCCAAGGATTGCGCTGCGGTCCTACACTCACGCATGTAAAAGACCGGCCGCAGGGCCTTCATGCCCTTTCCCCCTCTGGCAGGCGGATGTATACACGCTCGCTGAGTATTCGAACGCGCTGCATATACATTCTTGTCAGGCCTGCGTCTCGTCGTGTCCGCGTACGCTTCTGCATCGTCCTGGATTTCAATGCCGCCACCGTCACAGCTTCTTAAGCCGAGCAATGGAGCCTGTATTAGGCCCGTAAACATTTCATGCTTACTTTACTCTTATTTACGAGACAGGCGCAATTTTTTTTATGGTTCACTAGGGCCTTGCATAAACATATATCATAACAGTGTTCCATGTTTACTAAGTCAAGTTCTTTAAGAAGTGCAATAGATGAACATATTGGAGGTGAGTTTGTAATAATTCTTACAATTTTCTTTTGAACGTGACCAACTTTTGCAATATTTCTACATGTACTCTTTCCCAACACGAGAAAACAGTAACGTACAGTGGACAGGAAAAGTGTGTGGTATGGCAAAACTGTGATGTTAAACGGAAGTACGTCGCCATGGCGATAAAGCAAACCTGTGGTGCGAGCTAGTTTAGTTGCGATGAAGTCGAATTGCAAGTCCCACAGCATGTGCTCCGAAAATATAATTCCTAGAGTTTTGAAATTAGTCAAGATATCTATGGGTTTTTCATTTAAGGAGAGATAATGGCCCTGTTCCAGTTTCTTATCTTTTGATCTGAAAACTACAGCTTTTGTTTTCTTAATATTAATGGTTAGTCCATTACTAAAATACCAATCAGCTAACTTAAATAAAACTTGGTTGCCAAACTGGAAAAGAGCGCCCATATCACTATCTGCAATAAATAAGCTGGTATTGTCAGCGTAGATTATATACCTTACAGACTGATCAATTTGTGTGATATCATTTATGAAAATGTTTAAAAGAAAAGGCCCCAAAATGCTGCCTTGTGGTACACCAAATGATGATTTTTTGGTCGATGAAACCCAGTTATTTAGAGGCACGTACTGTTTACGGTTCTCAAAGTAAGACTCCATCATATTAAATGCGATACCACGTATACGAAACAATTCTTTTTCAAAAGTAAGTTGCGATTTAAGGAATCAAAGGCCTTACTGAAATCCACAAATATTCCTAACACAAAGTTATTTTGTTCAAAATTTTCTAGGATGTGTTCTTTCTTTATGTAATAGGGCAAGTTCAGTTGAGCGATGTTTTCTAAATCCAAATTGAAAGTCGAGTGATAAACTGTTTGTCTGTAAATGACGCAAAGCGAGGAGAAGACTCTCTAAAAAAGTTGAGAAAATAGGCAATATTGAAATAGGCCGGTAGTTGTCTAAGTTGTTCTAATCACTTTTCTTATAAAAGATATTCACTCTAGAAATCTGTAACTCACGAGGAAAGACGCCAGCATTAAAACAAAGATTGAATATATGAGTTAAAGGTCTGGTAATAATATCCGCGACAAATTTCACTGGTCGAACTTGGATATCAAAAACATCAAGAGAAGTAGTGTTTTTTAATTTCATAATTACTCTTTGAACCTCAGATTCTGTTACAGGGTTTAAGAAAATTGATTGCGGACACTTTTTAGTCATGTAGTGTGCATTGTCCTCTACGACTAATGAAAAAGGCAGATTGACTAAGTAGTTATTGAAATTACTTGCCAGTTCCTTTCAAATTACAATTTTTCCATCAATATTTAGCTCAGTGACTGGAATTTGGCACTTTCCGGTTCCGAAGAGTGTATTTATCTTTTTCCATGTTGCTGCTGAGTCCGAACCTGTCATAAATACATTATTAAAGTGTTCAGTCCTGGCACACTTAATTTCCTTGTTAAGTCGATTACACGGTACAGTTTTAATTCTTTTAATCGGTCAGTATCGCCCTCTTTAAGAAATTTAGTGTGCAGAGAGTACTTAACTTTATTTTCTTCAGAAGATCTTTATTAATCCACGGCTTTCTAATCTTTCGTGACTTTTTGTATTCTCTCTTCGGAAAATGCTTTGCGTATATTGTTGTGAATAGTGAAAGAAATCGGTCAAAGGAATCATTAGGATTATCCGTGCTAAATACATTTCTCCAGGACAAGTTAAGTATTACCTTCCGAAAGCTATCGAGCTTTTGAGGTGAAATACTTTGTACGAAAATTGTAGATTTAGATTCATCACAGTGATCCAGAATAGCCATGAATATTTTAGTCGAGGGTTTGACGGCATACCGTCTGGTCAGGAATCATGGTGATGAGGATTGCTGGTCACTGGCCAAAGTCAATAAATATGGAAAGATGTTTCGGGAGCGCTACGGCTCCCTTGTTCACTATGAAGCAATCGGCGCACGGATCCGTCCTTTTGTAGCACTCAGTAGCGTTTTTAAAGATTTAGCATAGATAGGATGTAGAGTTTACAGTTTTCCATGAATATTGGAAGGTGGTCACTGAGATCACAGGACAATGCCCCAGCTTTTGTATTTGCCGTGGTAGAGCTAGTAAGAAAGATATCAATTAATGTTTCGGATTCAGCAGTTACCCTCGTAGGCATACAAAGAGCGTTAATTAGGCCGAAACTTTCGAAAAGCCATTTTGTTTCATTTGCCATTGATGAATCTACGAGCATGTCTATATTAATATCGCCGCCACAGACTACTTTTAATAGATTAATTCTGGTGTACTCAAAAATATATTCAAGGTTCTTGAGAAAGTTTGGAGTACTAGAGCTTGGAGGACGGTAAACTACCGAGACAAGATAACCGTTCAAATAAACAAAGTATTTCATAGTCGGTGTCACTACGGGTGAGGGATTCGATAATGTCGCATCTGTATGTGCTTTTCACTAGTAATGATACACCGCCTCCACGCCACATTGGACGATTTAGGTAGAAAACGTTGTAGCCTGGCAGAGTAAAAACATCTTCGTTTGTATACCATCTTTCCCTGAGCATGATCACATCAAAGTGAAAGCCGAGCTGGCCAAAAAATACTTGCAACGGTACATGCTTATTCTTTGCTGATTGTGGATTTATACAAAATAAATTTGATTCCAGATAAATATTCTTTTCCGGGTGCTTACTTAATTAGCTAGGAATAGCGTACATGAAAGCAAAGACCGCAGTCTGCCGAAGTTTTTCTCTCCTAAGCAATAGCTGTCAAATTGTCGTTTGACCACACAACCAGAGCCGAGTCTCCTTCGATACGCCTGACAAGAATTTTACCGCTGCTATGCCAAACAAATTTGAAGTTTTTTTTCTTTCGCCCAATGCTTCGTCAGCCGCAGCAGCGAACGTGTTTGTGTGGTTAGGTTTGCCTGAATGTACGTCGATGAATTCCCCTCATTTAGTTTGCTTGCGTTTTTGCTTGCGGTTCCGTACCGTTAGCATGCATAAAATATGAGGGGGAGTCAGTAGGTAGAAATTTTGGATATATGAAGGTAATTGCGTTCGTTTGAATGCTCTCGACCTCTCTCATGTTAGACTTTCTGTACGGGTCCCAAATTACGCAAGAATATTCGAGCTGGGGTCTAATTAGTGTTTCAACCTAAGAACTTAATGTTAGTGGGGGCGTTTCGAAGCTTATGCCTTAGATAACAGAGGTTACGGAATGCGAGTGAACCGATGTTATCTATATGAGAGTTCCAAGAGAGGTTATTAGTAAGTGTTACACCCAAGTACTTTACGGACGCCACTTGTTGCAATAGTTTCAGTGTAGCGTAAAGGTTCGTTCTGGCGCGGTATTCTCGTATTTTTTTGCTTTTAGTTGCTTTTGGATATGCATTGTGGTTGCTGAACATAAGTATTTTTGTGAATTCCGGTCATGTTATAAATTCGAAAAAGTAACTTCAAGCACAATTTGCTTCGGCGCGAGGACAGCGCTTCCCATTCCCACTTCCTTTTTCATTTCACTGCAGCTCTCCCCTCGCTTGTACTGTCCCGTAGCGAACCTTGCTGCTCTGTTCTGTACTCTTTTTTACTTGATCAATGTTTCCTGGTGACGATTCCAAGCACAACACGCACACTCGAGGATCGGTCGAACGTGTGAGATAAACGCAGTGTTCTCCAGGAAAAAGGGTGAGGCATTCAGATTTCGCTGAATGAAATATCGTGCTCTGGCAGGCTTTTAAACAACATTACTGATATGGGCACACCCAGGAAGAATCTGATGAAAAGGTCACTCCCAAATCTTTATAAAGGGCTGAGGTGTTAATAATCTGTGTTCAAACGATAGCAAGTGTCAATTTTTTTTTCGTGAAGGACAGATGGGTACACTTTTTGCAGTCAGTCGCATTTTTCACCTCTCACGCCATGAGACAATTTTACTCAGGTCAGTTTGTAAATCGATAGAATCCTGTTGATTTTTAATCTTTTTGTACACGACACAGTCGGCAGCGAAGAAACGCAAACGTGAGGGTATCCCGGCACTAATATCGTTGATATAAACTAAAAATAATAGTGCTCCTAAAACCGAGCCTTGAGGGACTCCCGATGTTACTTCAAACCAAAAGGAAAGTACCGCCGTTTAGAATGACACATTCTCAACGCTAGGATACGTAATTGGTAATCCAGTTGCCCACTTCTCGGTTAATATTTGCCAGCTTAAGTTTATGAAGGAGAAATGGGCGACAAACCGTGTCGAGGGACTTTTTAAAATCTAAAAAAACAGTCTGTTTGCCCGTTTTTGTTGACCTCAGATCAGATGAGATGGTCGTGATTAAATTCAATCAATTGTTTAGTACAGAATAGCCCTTACGAAACCACTGTTGCTCTTAAATTATTAGCCCCTGCTCTACCAAATCTTTCATTATTTCCTCCTGTAAAATATGCTCTAGTATTTTGCAGGAAATTGATGGCAAGCAAATAGGCCGATAGTTGCTTAAGTCTTCTTTAAGCGTGAAATGCTTTTAGCTCCCGTTGTCGGCAGTGTGGTGACGTCACGCCGAGACCGAGAGCCAACATCCGGGCACTGAAACGACAGCATCCGGGCACGGCACGAGATTTAACGAGACTCTCTAAAAGAGAGAGAGCCGCTTAGAGCAAGAGGGGACCTCCAGGGCGAGAAGTGCTTCGGGCTGAAAAACTGCTCCTGCGCCATCCCCAAGGATGGCGCTGCGGTCCCACACTCACGCATGTATAAGACCGGCCGCTGGGCCTTCAGCTCATGACGGTTCCCCCTTTGGCAGGAAAATGTATACACGCTCGCGGAATATTCGAACGCGCTGCACATACATTCTTGTCAGGCCTGCGTCTCGTCGTGTCCGCGTACGCTTCTGCATCGTCCAGCATTTCAATGCCGCCACCGTCAAAGCTGCTTAAGCCGAGCAATGGAGCCTGATGAAAGGAGAGGTAGGAAGCGTCTTGCGGAAAGCGATCGCGTTGCGAGTGATACGCCACAGCAGAAGACTGCTCGCCACTGCCGACAACGCCATGATTATGCTGCCGCTTCCGAAAGCGACAAAGCCGCCATGGTTCGCGACTGCCCACCTAAGCCCGCTCTATTGCAGGCGATCGCTTCGACGCAATAAGAAGGGTGTGGTGTGTTGAACACTAGACCCATTTCAAGATTTTGACTAGTACCATCTACAACCAATGTGTTATACTCGTAAACATTTCATGCTTACTCTACTCTCTGTTACGGGCGAGGCAGAGATTTTTTTTGAACCCCCTTGTGAATCCGGACTGCAGGTGCCAATTTCCAGTTATCCGGTATTATGACAGCCGAGATATTTGGTGCACATGAGATAACGATAAGAGGCGACTGACCATGCACAGCGCTTCAACACGCGGGGAGAAATACCATCTGGACCGAGTGGCTTCGTTTCATCTATCTTTTTTGGCAACGATTCTATTCCACTCGCACTAAGCTCGACTGGGGGCATTAATGGCGCAGCACTCACACATGTATCCATAAAAATTATTTTCGGGAAAACTGCAGAATGAAAATAATGAGTTGCCTTAGTTTATTATCGGAGAGGATTTCATTATTTTGGACGATTTCATTTATTCCAGACGATTCAGATCCAAATCCTTTCACATATTTCGTGAAAAACTTGGGATTCGTTTTCACATTGTCATTGAGTCAACTGAAGTGCCATTCCTTCGCACTGTGTGCTTTACTTTTACTCATTAGTTACATGAGTTAACGTTCTGAACTGATAATTACTGTGTTCTTTTGAATGTCAGTTATGCTCATCTTCTCCTTTATTAGTCTCAAGGTATTTGGTGTCACCCATGGCTTGATGCAACTTTTTCAGCCTAACTGAATGAATGCACGGCACATAGTTTTCCACATTTTTCTTTTAAAAAATGGCCACTGTTGCACAAAAGTATTAACGTAAAAGGCAATCTAAAGCAGACAAATAATCAAGAAGTTCGCGAGAAGTGGCGGAATAATCACGCTTATCAAAAAAAAATTCCCTAATTTGCATATCTTCATTCGCTTGATCTCAAGTTTAATGCTAGCTACGACAGCGAGTGGTCATTTATTCCTAGGATGCAAGTGACAGAATCTAGCAAATTCCGCGCGTTACAAATCAACAGGTCCAAAATGCTGTTGTTGCGTGTAGGTGTACTCGCGTATTGAGTGAAGCCGAATGTGTCAGCAAAGTTTTTCATCTCAAAATTTTTGCAGCAGCCAGTCAGTTGTACAGGTTCCATTAGACCAGTTCAAGTCCAGTAGTTTAAAATCTCCGGCAAGAATTATCTGATCCGATGTTTTAGAGACAATCTCGGGCAGACGTTGCAATGTAGTTGCATCAGAAGTTGGAGGGCGACGTGATCCAGCAATAAATGTTGTATTATCGGCAAAAGTCACTTTGCCGCTGATTGATTCTGTGTTATTTTATCCAATATCCAACAAAGTTGACCGTACAAAACAATGAACAAACAAAGACACCACCACCCCCCCGTTCGTGCCCTATCATTCCGATCAGCGGTAGAGGGATTAGGAAACACCTCACTGTCATTGATGGACGGGGATCAGCCGCGATTCTGTTCCACACACAATATCAGCCTCCCTTTGATTCAATGAGGCCCGCGAATTCGTATACTTTGTTCACAATGCTTCTGCAGTTTACGACAGCAGCCGTTAGACTGTGTGAGGCAACAGACTTTTTGCTAGCAGGGTGTCAATTTTTTAAGACTGAAGCCACTTTCTCTTTGTCTTTGTCCCAAGTGAAGGCCTATTAGTAACGACGACAAGTCTCGCCGCGCGGCCGCCAGCACGCCTGTTTCTACGGTATATGGCTGCGAGCAACCTGACTGTGACGACCCAGGTGACAGCTGATTCCAATTACCGAGTTTGCCCGGTCGTAGTGCAGGACCAAAACGAAGGGGCTGAAGTTTAACCAAAACCAGCCCCCCTTTTTGAAGTGTCTGCATGTGTCGAACGCCGTCGCCGGCGCCGCGGTGAGACGGACGTTATCTTCCCCAATTGCCGTGACCGTGCCGGGGAACAAAGGGCCTCGTTTCCTATAGCTCTTTGGCGTGTCAAGCACCGCGACGAGCTGGCGGCATCATGCCGAGCCCTCGCGAACATCTCTAAGCACGAGGGACCACTTTCCGGCCTTTTCGTGACCTCGCGTTGCGGCCTCGAGCGGCGGGTGTCATTTGATGAACAGATGTCGGTGACCAGCGGGAACCTTCGGCTGGCCGGAAACCATCACCTACTGCAGTGGATGCTACCTCGACGGCAACCTTCTTTCCCTCAGACTCAACATGTGATGGGGGCGTGACCACTCCGGCGTGGGCGTCCTCAACCTAGGGACTTTAGGGAACGAGAAGGATATAAAAGTCGACAACTAATGCGGCAGAATCTTCTCACTTCTAATCACTTTGATGTAAAAATGTGACAAACCTATTCTCCTTTCGCCACCTACGAACCTCTTCGCTCAGCGGCACTCCTGTCCTGGTCGGTACGGGCGTCGTCTCGACCGTGGATCTGTCAAACCGCGACCCCGAACCTCGCATTCAACAGGCCTTACCGTCTACAATCAGCTGGTCAAAGCTTAGCTTAACCTTACTGGTGCTGTCCGTTGTCACCCCTTTAGCATATTTACATCATTGTTTCCGGACATTTTGTGTCTCCGGTGCAGAGTCCTGGTCCACACTGTATTGAACCCCTTGAATTGTTTGGCATTTTTAAGATTAATTTTTTTTCTTGTCGGAGAGAAAATTAACGACAATCGCTCGATTAAACTTCTTGTTGAATTGACCGACACAATGCGCTCTTTGCACTGTCTTCAGTTCTATTGCAAAATGGGTCTGAGAGATTGAATTAATCAATTCCCTTGACTCATCCCACTTTTCTGCCTTGTCATCTTTATCACCATAAACCAGATTCGTCCTCCAACTTGTTTTCAAGTTCGACACTTCTTGTTTGCAGGTATTTGGACTCCTTTTAGAGATGCTCAACTGATATTCCTTGTTCTTCCAGTGCATCATTAAGAATTGCAATCTGACCTTCAGTTATTTCCAATTTTTCAATTAGCTCGGCGAGCATAGCTTGATATTTAGCAAATTTTCTCCGATGGCATCCAGCTTGTTCGTGATTGTGCTCTGGCCGGCCTGCAAATTTTCAGAAATTCCAGCTCTGATTCACTGTGGGGGCCAGAATTAAGCTCCACATGGCTGGAAAGTAACAATAGCAAAATCAACAACAGTACTGGGTACGCAAACCCCTGCGGGGTGACTGCTTTGTGTCGCGTACCAATCAGACGGAACACAGGCTCTCGTGGCATGTGCTTTCTTGTAAGAACAACGTTGTCATGGTATATTTAAGAGGTCCAAGGTTGGGCGGCAGTACAATACATAGTGTAGTCAGCGTGTTCACGGCAGTGATGAAACTGCCATTCGACTGTTGCGATTGCCTGAACATGACACTTTCAGGAGAGGTGCAGTGGAAATCTGCTTAAACGAGTAACTGCCCTTAGCGCGCCCTTACAGTTAATGGAGTGTAGACACCTAATTTTTATGGTATGTTTTATTTGGTGCACTGATGCGTAATACTTTACGATGCATTACTACCGCCTTCGCGATCGCAAAGTGGTTATGGTGCTCGGTTGCTAGCCCTGAAGACACCGTTTCTATCCCGGCCTCTGCGATCACAATATTGCCGCACTTAGTTTAGCCATCACTCTACCGGCGCCCCCGTGCGGTCTGTCTTCGGCCTTTGTCGCGCGCCGGACTTCGTCCTCTTCTGCTCGGTGCTAGTGCCTGCCGGCTGCGCTCTGCCCAGTGTGCTCGCCAGGTACTGTTCTGCCAGAGATAGAACGTCCTACCGGCGTCCGTGACATTTTTGGTGGAGGTGCTGGGTACGATCTATGTACGAAGAGGTCCCAGGAACCTCCAGCGCTCAGCCACACCCCCTGGACACGACACCTGTCCACAAGTCAAGCCGCCGCTTGAAAGGCTTAGCCCCCGAGTACAATCCCCTCACCGCGCCATCCCGCAAGATGACCTCTACGGTGGCCAGCCAGACCTTCCAGCAAACTGTGAGTTCGCCACCGCTGCTTCTTCATTCGCCTCGTACGCCCGCGTCGTTTCATGGTGACAAGTTTGAAGATGTGGAGGACTGGTTGGACGGGTATGACAGGGTCTCTGAATTTAATCTGTGGGACGAGGACCGCAAGCTTCGGAACGTCTACTTTGCCCTCCAGGACGCCGCTAAGACGTGGTTCGAAAACCAGGAGTCCGCCATCCACACCTGGCAA
This sequence comes from Amblyomma mixtum, assembly GCF_055824585.1. Classification (NCBI taxonomy): domain Eukaryota; kingdom Metazoa; phylum Arthropoda; class Arachnida; order Ixodida; family Ixodidae; genus Amblyomma; species Amblyomma mixtum. The sequence continues at coordinate 164,466,799 of NC_143021.1, forward strand.
GACTTCCGGCGACAGTTGCTGGATACGTTCAGCAGCAACTAACGGAGGGAGCGTGCTGAATTGGCCCTGCAATCACGAGCACAGCAGCCAAACGAGAGCGTGGCGATGTTCGTGGAGGATATGACCCGGCTTTTCAACCGCGCTGATCCTTCGATGTCGGAAGCCAAGAAGGTGCGCCATTTGATGCGGGGCGTGAAGGAGCAATTGTTCGCTGGGCTCGTGCGCGATCCTCCCGCTACAGTCGCCGATTTTGCAAAGGAAGCGGCAGGCATGGAGCGCGCCCTGCAGCAGCGGTTTGCGCACTACGGCCGTCCGTCAAACATCACTGCTGTGGAGTGCCACATGCCGAGGCCCGGGGATGAGAACAGCTCCCTCCGAGAGCTCATCAGGAGCATCGTTCGCGAAGAGCTGCAGAAGCTTCGGTCTGTGGAGCAGCCTCCTAGTGTCACCGCCATCTCGGAGGCTGTCCGTGACGAGATACGCCGCACGGTGCAGCCCACTCCACCTCCGCAACCGCCAGCGCCCTATGTGATGACATACAGCGAGGCATTGCGAAGCCCTGCGCCACCACCGCCGGCGTTCTACTCTCCAGCCCCTACCGCGCCGTCCGACCGATTCCCGTATACGACAGCGCTGCCAGCCGACCGCCCACCCGTCACGAAGGCAAACATGTGGCGAACGCCGAACAACAGGCCCCTGTGCTTCCACTGCGGCGAAGCAGGCCACATCCGTCGTCACTGCCCGTACCGCCGGATTGGCCTGCGCGGCTTTTCGCCCGACGCACCCCTGCCACGCTATGGTGAACGACCCCGCGAGATCGATCAGTACCTAGCGGCCAACGTCCCACCTGCACCCACTGCCCAACGTCAGTCCAGGTCACCGTCGCCTCGACGGTTTTCTTCACCAGCCCGCCAGTCCTACGTCCGGCAGTCCTCCAGCCCGCGCCGGGAAAACTGAGGACGGCGACCCCCGGAGGTAGGGCCGCCGTCACCGGACATAATGACGAACATCCTCCGCTCACCGACGTTAGCATGCGACCCGACCTCCGACCCCACGCCGCGACGACATTTCGACGCCCAGAGACGCCTTCGCTTGACGCCTCAATTGGACAATCTGAACGACCCTTAAGTCCGACGACTTTTCGACGAACGGAGACGCCTCCGCTTGACGCCCCAACCCGACCGCGAGAACGATCCCCTAGTCCGACCTCCCTCACACAGCGTTATTCTGAAGGTGACCAAGCTTCGGCTGAAATCCCGGTCATCGTTGATGGCCGCCGCGTGACTGATCTCGTAGATACCGGCGCCGATTTCTCCGTCATGAGTCGTGGTCTGACGCTTGTCCTGAGGAAAGTACTGACACCTTGGCCTGGAACGCACATCCGGACAGCTGGAGGCCATCTGGTGACACCGCTTGGCGTCTGCACCGCTAGAATGGAGATTCGTGGTGTCACCTTCACTGCCTGCTTCGCTGTGTTGGCTCATTGCTCGAAGAACCTCATCCTCGGGTTAGATTTTCTTCGGGAACACGGTGCGATAATCAACCTCCGCGAACTTGTCGTGACGTTCTCACCTCATTGTGCCCTAGCCGACAGCAGCGAGCCCGACAGGCCTGTTTTTCGCGTGTGTGATGACAATGTCACGCTACCACCACGCTCCAGTTTGTTTATTACGGTGGAGTGCTCCAACCCACGCACTCCTCACGGGGTTGCGGAAGGCAACCTGTCGTTACTGCTGAATCAACAAGTCTGCGTTGCGCGGAGTGTTACTTCCCTCCGCGGACTGCGAACGCAGCTTTTTGTTACGAACTTTAGCGCCGAATACCGCCACTTGCCGCAAGCAACCGCCATAGCCTATTTCGATGAAATTAGTGACTCAGTCTCCCACTGCGCCTTGTCCCTCAACGATACCCATGCATCGACCTCTGACGCCCCCGTTATGACTGACGTGAACCCCGACCTAACCGCCGATCAGAAACACCGCCTCCACATGATCCTCGACTCTTTTCGTGACTGCTTTGCGACCACTTCTAAAGTTCGGCAAACATCGGTCGCTAAACACCGCATTGTAGTGGATGAAGGCGAGAGGCCTATACAACACCACCCCTATCGAGTGTCTGCGAAAGAACGGGAGGTGATTCGGAGGCAGGTTGAGGAAATGCTCCGCGACGAGGTTATCCAGCCGTCAACAAGCCCGTGGGCTTCGCCCGTTGTGCTGGTCGCCAAGAAGGATGGCACTCTCCGATTCTGCGTCGACTATCGTCGCCTCAACAAGATTACTAAAAAGGACGTTTATCCGTTGCCCCGAATTGATGACTCGTTCGATCGCCTGCGTCATGCCCGATACTTTTCCTCTCTTGATCTACGCAGTGGGTACTGGAAGATCGAAGTCGATGAACGGGACCGTGAAAAGACCGCGTTCATAACCCCCGACGGCTTGTACGAGTTCAAGGTGCTCCCTTTTGGCCTGTGTACCGCTCTTGCCACCTTTCAAAGAATGATGGACACTGTCCTGGTTGGCCTCAAATGGCAGTCGTGTCTCGTCTATCTTGATGATGTGGTTATTTTCGCTGCGACCTACGAAGAACATCTCAAACGCTTGAGTGCAGTATTGACGGCCATCCGATGAGCCGGTCTATCTCTAAAACCCGAAAAATGCCACTTCGCGTACCAACGGCTGAAGTTTTTGGGCCATGTTGTGACACCTGAGGGTGTCAGCCCGACCCCGACAAGACGGCCGCTGTAGCTGCGTTCCCGACTCCCACTGATAAGCGAGCTGTGCGCCGGTTTCTTGGCCTCTGCGCATATTACAGACGCTTCGTGCAAGACTTCTCCAGGCTGGCTGACCCTCTCACACGGCTGACAAAAGACGATCAGCCTTTCGTCTGGACACAGGAACAGCAGGACGCCTTCGAAAAGCTCCGCAAACGCCTACAAACAACGCCCATTCTTGCCCATTTCGACGAGGAGGCGGATACAGAACTTCACACCGACGCCAGCAACATTGGCCTCGGTGCTGTCCTCGTCCAGTGGCAAGATGGTGTTGAGCGCGTGATTGCTTACGGCAGCCGCACGCTGTCTCGGTCCGAGGCCAATTACTCAACCACTGAAAAGGAGTGCCTAGCTGTTGTGTGGGCGATAACGAAGTTCCGGCCCTACTTGTATGGTCGCCCGTTTCGGGTCGTGAGTGACCACCACTCACTGTGTTAGGAGAGTTTCAAATTGGGCTAGTTGGTGGTTGTTATTCTCGTGCATTGTTGCGCTTACGAAGGAACTGGGACACAATCAGGGACGACACAGAACAGATGTGCGCAACTCACTGTGTTGGCTCGCGAATCTTAAAGACCCCTCGGGCCGGCTAGCTCGTTGGAGCCTTCGCTTGCAAGAATTTGATGTAACAGTTGTGTACAAGTCGGGAAACAAACACAGCGATGCAGACTGCTTGTCCCGTGCTCCTATCCCGTCCAGCTCTGATGACCTCGAAGATGACCCTCTCTTTATTGGTGCTCTGACCACGTCCGCCCTCGCTCAACAACAGAGGGACGACACGGAATTGCGGCCACTCATCGATTATCTTGAGGGTACCGCCTCGTTACCGCCTCGTCTATTCGTGCGTGGCTTGTCGTCGTTTTGCTTGCGAGATGGCGTCCTCTACAAACGAAATTACGGCCCGACGGACTCTGGTTACCTGCTCGTGGTTCCAACGGCGCTCCGCACTGACGTTTTGCAGGCATGCCACGACGAGCTTCCTTCCGGCCACCTCGGATTTTCTCGAACGATGGCACGAGTTCGTCACCGGTATTACTGGCCCAGGCTTTCTGCGGCTGTCAAGCGTTATGTACGCACTTGCCGAGAGTGTCAACGTCGGAAGAAACCACCTTTCAAGCCGGCTGGCTTGCTCCAACCCATTGCTCCGCCGAGAATTCCTTTCCACCAAGTCGGCATGGACTTACTGGGCCCATTTCCCACGTCATCATTGGGTAACCGCTATATTGTGGTTGCCACCGACTACCTCACCCGGTATTGTGAGACGAAAGCCCTTCCCCGCGGCACTGCTGCTGAAATTGCTGACTTTTTCATCATCAGCATAGTCCTCCGCCATGGCGCCCCTTATGTTGTTTTAACTGACCGAGGCACAGCGTTCACGTCCACGCTTACTCAGGAAGTTATGCGGCTCAGTGGCACAAGTCATCGTAAGACCACAGCTTACCATCCTCAAACCAACGGCCTAACCGAGCGCCTCAATAAGACTATCGCTGATATGATTTCTATGTACGTCGATGATGACCATAAGAACTGGGACGAAATCCTTCCGTACGTCACGTTTGCCTACAATACTGCCCTTCAAGAGACGACGGGGTTCACCCCATTTCGTTTGGTACACGGTCGTGAAGTCGTGACTATGTTGGACACGATGTTGTTGCCCGATATTGCACGCCCATCCGTTGCCAACGCTGATTCATTCGTTCGCCATGCAGAGGCTGCCCGCCGGCTGGCTCGGCAACGAACCTGCGTGCGGCAAGAATTCGATGCTCACCGCTATAAACTCCGTCACCGCGAAGTAATTTTCCAGCCTGGCGATCAAGTGTGGGTTTGGAGCCCCATCCGTCTGCGCGGTCGCTCCGAGAAGCTTTTGCGCCGTTACTTCGGCCCCTACGAGGTCCTCCGCAAACTCAGCGACGTTACGTATGAAGTGCGCCCGCAAGGGAGTGTTCGTTCTTCCAGACGCCCGCCGACATCCGAAATTGTGCACGTCGCAAGACTCAAGCCATACCATGCCCGCTAGGACACCTCTCACCACGTACGGTGCCTGGGATTCTGTTAACACCCACACGTGGCTCCCCCTCACTTTCAGGCATCGAGTCGATGCCTTTCCAGAGGGGAGGGGCAATGCCGCACTTAGTTTAGCCATCACTCTACCGGCGCCCCCGTGCGGTCTGTCTTCGGCCTTTGTCGCGCGTCGGACTTCGTCCTCTTCTGCTCGGTGCTAGTGCCTGCCGGCTGCGCTCTGCCCAGTGTGCTCGCCAGGTACTGTTCTGCCAAAGATAGAACGTCCTACCGGCGTCCGTGACAATATGATGAAGGCGAAATTGGAGAGACACGCGTACTGTGCGATGTCACTGCACATTGGAGAAACCCAGGTGATCGAAATTATCCAGTCTTTTTTGTTGACGAAAACAGCGCAGGAACAGGGACAAGACATTACTATGCATTACTACCGCTGTTTCGTGCATTATGCGCATGTTCAGGCATTACTACCGCGCCTGTTCCGTCTTCTTTTCTCTTGTCCTTGTTTCTGCGCTGTTTTCCTCAATAGCCTAAGTCGCTTTGCACAGTTAAAACCCATAACCCAAACCACGCATCATATTGTGATCGCAGAGGCCGGGATCGAAACGGTGTCTTCAGGGCCAGCAACCTAGCACCATAACCACTTTGCGATCGCGAAGGCGGTAGTAATGCATCGTAAAGTATTACGCATCAGTGCACCAAAGAAAACATCCCATAAAAATTAGGTGTCTACACTCCATTAACTGTAAGGGCGCGCTAAGGGCAGTTACTTGTTTAAGCAGATTTCCACTGCACCTCTCCTGAAAGTGTCATGTTCAGGTATTCGCCACGTGGTATTCGCCTAAAGGCGCTAAATAATTTATAATCAACATTTTCTCCCTTGCTGTTTCGGTTTCTGCGCTCTCTTAGAGGGACACTAAGGAAGGTATCATTTTTTTTTGTTAGTAAAATCTGATAGTTTGGCATTTTGTGACTTTGTAACCACGTGTCCGTTGGCAAAGGTGCATTTATTGCTAAGAGATTTGGATTCAAAGTTGAAAGCTTTTTTACGGCACTACGATTCAAATTAGATTCTCTGAAGGCGACATAGAATGGCGTAAAGCGGAAGAAACGAAAACGGACTCCGTGATTGTTGGCGCCAGCAACGCGCTCACGCCTAGAGCAACCGAAATGAAAACTACTGCCGGCCGGAGATGAAGGCCTTTGTCAGCCGTTTTCGCTTCGTTTCCGTTTTCACCAACGTTGCGATGGATTCCGTTCCCGATTCCAACAAAGAAGTTCTCGAAAAGAACGTCGGAGTGCATTCAGCGAACGCAACCCAACGAAGCAAACGATGCTGCGGGTCTTGCAAGAAAGTCCCTAGCGCCGATGAGCCCGCGTCACAACTGATGTGTAGCGACTGGCACATGTGGGCATATTTAAATTCTGTACTAGTCCTCATATTGCTGGTCATACAGCTTAGCGTCTTGGTGCGCTGACGAGGCGAACACGCCGAGCGGTGCATTTCATAAATGGAGACTTGCTTGAAAATTGGCTCTACACAGCTTTTTTTCTTCCATGTCAATTCTTGTTTTTTCTTGTTGCGTGCTCTTGCACGAACTTCGTCCGAGGGGCACTTGGAGGCCCTCTTCTGCTTCGCCCTTGTACATCGAGGCGCTTAGCAAACCATGCAGAACGCATGGCCGTGAAACACCTCAACTTTTACCGAAACTCAGGTGGCCGTCTGTTGCGCCGCCAATTGCATGTTTTCTTCGACATCCAACATTCGGGTTGTCTTTCTTTCCGCCTTCTTCGTGTGATATACGTGCACTGGTGGTTTCGAAACAAAACTTATGTGCTTTAGTATCCATCGAGCACACGTAACCTTGATGCACACTCGTCAGCCTCAGACATCTGCGGTGTCTGTTCTCCTATTTCATCACCACGCTTGTACTTGGGAGACGGGCCTGCGGCGGCTATACTTCTACTTCACTTCTTGCTATTTTATACCTTACAAGAGCTTTTTCAGAAAGAGTGGTGTTGTTCTGTTGAGGAGCACGTAATCTATCGAAGCAAGCCGAATTCTATTTTTCCTCAGTTTCTTTTTATGTCAAATAACTGTATACAAAGGGGTGGAACTTTTCGGCTTTTAGTATTGGAAAATTCGGGGCACGTTTTCTTGTTTTTATTTCTGAATCCAAGTACCGGTTTTATTTCGCGAATTTTATGCGGCAAAAAAAATGCGCGACCTGATATCGGTGACCACAACCGACAGCGCACTTCCTCAACAAAACAGGATTTGGCCACCCTGGTGTAGTACTTGGCCGCGACCTCCTATATGAAAAAAGCAATTAACCCTCAGCCCTCAGTTCCCAGCGGCTGCGGAGCAACTGACCCAAGGCGGCGGTCAGATCTGTGACGCAGCGGAGGGTGCTGAGAATCTCTGGCTCCGGACTGGCCGCCATTGGAAACTGAACCTGGCAACGTTTAACGGAAGAGCGTTATCAAGTGAGGCTAGCTTAGCAGTGCTGCAGGAGTAATTAGCCGGCATTAAATGGGATGGCATAGGGCTTAGTGAGGTTAGGAGGACAGATGAGGCGTATACAGTACTAAAGGGCGGGCATGTACTGTGCTATCGTGGACTAGCAGATAGGCGAGAACTAGGCGTGGGATTCCTCATAAATCAGGATATAGCTGGCAACATCGAGGAGTTTTACGGTATTAACGACAGAGTGGCAGCTATCGTAATTAGCCTTAAGCTGAAGGTGGTGCAGGCCTACGCGCCTACATCACGCCAAGGTGACCAGATAGCTGAAAGCTTCTATGAGGATGTGGAATCGGCAATGACCAAAGTTAAGTCACTGTACACTGTACTTTAATGCGAAGGTAGTTAAAAAGCAGGCTGGAGACCTGGCGGTAGGTGACTATGGCATAGGTTCTAGGAATAGTAGGGAAGAGGTATTAGTAGAGTTCGCGGATAGAAATAATTTACGGATTATGAATACCTTCTTTCGCAAACGAGCAAACAGGAAGTAGACGTGGAAGAGCCTCAATCGTGAGACTAAAAATGAAATAGACTTCATACTGTGTGCACACCCTGGAATCGAAGAGAATGTGGAGGTCCTCGGTAAGGTCCATTGTAGCGACCACAGAATGGTAAGGTCTCCTATTAGTTTAAATTTGAAGAAGGAAGAGAGGAAACTAGTGAAGCGAAAGGCTATTAACGAGTTAGCATTAAAAGGGAAGGTAGAGAAGGCTTACTGGAAGGTAGGGAAGGCTTACTGGGTATGTCGGGGTTTCCGCATAACGAGCCAAGTGCCTTGTCACACAGGAAGGTTTCGTGACATTTTCACGGAGGGCACTTCACTTGACCGAATGACACTTTTAGTGCGCGCGCCGCCACGGTGGCTCAGTGGTTATGCTGCTCGGCTGCTTACCCGAAAGACGCAGGTTCGATCCCGGCCGCGGCGGTTGAATTTCTTTGGAGGAGAAATTTAGAGGCCCGTGTACTGTGCGATGTCAGTGCACGTTAAAGAAACCCAGGTGGTCGAAATTTCCGGAGCCCTCCACTACGGCGTCTCGCATAGCCTTAGTCGCTTTGGGACGTTAAACCCCATAAACCAAACCTGAAGATCTGATTAAGAAACGCCAAAGCATGAAGGCGCCTAACTCCACAGACACGATAGAAATAGCAGGGCTATCGAAGTTAACAAATAAGCGCAAGGTAGCCGAGATAAGAAATTTTAACATGGAGAAAATCGAGCATGCTTTAAGGAACGGAGGTAGCCTAAAACCTGTGAGGAGAAAACTGGGCATAGGTAAAAACCAGATGTATGCGTAAAGTGACAAAGGGGCAATTTCATTAATAAGGAAAATACAGTTAAAATAGCCGAACAGTTTCACACAAATCTATACAGTAGCGAATGTAATCATCAAGTTACTGAGGGAGGCAGTCGAGCACAGCAATGGGACATGCTGCCAGTAGTGAAGGAGGAAGTAAAGAAAGCCTTAGGAGCAATGCAAAGAGGGAAAGCAGCTGGTGAGGATCAGGAAACAGCAGATTTGATGAAGGACGGAGGAGAGATTGTGCTAAAAAAACTAGCCACCCTGTATACCCAATGCCTTGTGACCTCGAGAGTACCAGAAGCTTGGAAGAACGGTAACATCATCCTAATTCATAAGAAAGGAGACGTCAGGGACTTGAAGAATTGCAGACCAATCGGCTTACTGTCCGTTGCCTACAAGGTATTTACTAAGGTAATCGCTAATAGTCAGGACAACCTTGGACTGTTATTCAACCAAATGATCAGGCAGGCTTTCGTAAAGGATACTTGACAATAGGCCACATTCACACTATCAATGAGGTGATAGATAAATGCGCATAATATAACCATCCCCTATATATAGCCTTCATTGATTACGAGAAAGCATTTGACTGAGTGGAAACCTCAGCGTTCATGCAGGCATTGTGGAATTAGGACGTAGTAGAGTGTTATTTGAAAATATTGAAAGATAATTATAACGATTGCACAGCTTCTATAGTTCTCCATAAAGTCAGCAATAAGATTCCAATAGGGAAAGGTGTCAGGCAGGGAGACACGATCTCTCCATTGCTCTTCACTACCTGCTTACAGGAGATATTCCGGGGCCTGAAATGGGAAGCGTTGGGGATAAGAGTTAATGGAGAACAACTAAGTAATTTGCGATTCGCTGATGACATTGCCTTCCTAAGCCACTCAGAACAAGAGCTGCAAAGCATGATCAATGAGTTAGACAGGCACAGCAGAAAGGTGGGGCTGAAAATTAACGTGCAGAAAACCAAAGTAATGTTCAACAGCCTAGCAAGGGAACTGCAGTTCGCAATTGGAAGCGAGGTGCTGGAAGTAGTAAGAGAATCCGCAGGTCCGGATCATGAGAGGGAAATAACTAGAAGTATAAGCATGGAGCGCATATGGCAGGATCTCTCAGATCATGAATAATATTTCAGCATTATCCCTCAAGAGAAAAGTATACAACAGCTGTATTTTACCTATTCAACTCACCTATGGGGCAGAAATGTGGAGGCTAACAAAGAGAGTCCAGGTTATCTTGAGAACAATGCAGCGAGCTATGGGAAAAAAATGTGTAACGTTAAGAGATCGGAAGAGGGCGGAGTGGGTGAGAGAACAAACGCGAGTTAATGACATCCTAGTTGAAATCAAGAGGAAGAAATGGGCTTGGGCAGGGCATGTAATGCGAGGGCAAGATAACCACTGGTCCTTAAGGGTAACGGATTTGATTCCAAGAGAAGGAACAGGTAGCAGGGGAGGGCAGAAAGTTAGGTGGGCGGATGAGATTAAGAAGTTTGGGAGACACAGTGGCCGCAACTGGCCTTTGCCCTGCAGTGCGTGTGGTCCGACTGATGATGATGATGATGATTTGCTACGAATGAAATAATGGCTTTCAGTGGTTTAATGCAGGATTTTCTGTGTGCTCGAAAGCGAAATGAAGTCGTTATCGGGGTGTAGTCATCATGAGCAATTTCTTTGCCGGTAATGAGAGTGCAAATGGTCAGTGGTAGTACTTGCATGTGTGCTTACAGAAGAAATTGCTATCGTCGTTAAGAGTAACTCAATTTAAGTAAGGTATACGGCAGATACAAAACTGCTAAATTTGGCCATAGCTCACCAGCTGTTTCAGCTTTTCGATAGATTGAGGCAAATAATTCGGGCAAGACATGTATGTACAATTTTTAACAAATACTTTTTCTTCATGAAACGCTCCACTAATAGTTCTTGATTATCATGAAGGAAGCTTTGTGGTCAGAAACACTGATGTATATAGGCTCGACGTGCTGCACTAATGCCTGGTTCTCAAAGACGAGTTCTATGTAATTATTTTCCGAAGTTGTCACAGCTGTGGGAGGCGTTAAGAGCTTGAGGAACGGAAATTCTCCCGCATAAGTGATAAGGAATTCCTGTTTGTTCGTTTGTATATCTACAATAAAGTCCCCACCTACCCTGGCCGTTCGTCTTATCTCCTTTCTCTTTATAAATCAAATTCATTTTGCTCTGTCTCCAGCTGCGCGGAATTTGCTTATTTGTTATTACTGCTTCCAATGCTTCTATCAGCGTTTCCTTGCTTCTTGGGCCAAGTTCATTAATCAGCTTAATTGGAATTTCGTCTATGCCTGCGGATGCGTATTTAGGAATGTTTGTTCCCGTCTTTTCCCTGTTAAGAGTAGTCAGTTTTGAGCTGTTCTCTGTTGTGCTGTCCTGTGTTGCTCCCTCCCTTGAAGAGATTACCCCATTGTCGTTGCTAAATGAAGCAGCTATAAATGACGTAATGTAGTACACAGCGTCGTCTCCCTCTCTACATTTTCCCTCGGCATCTTTAATCTGTTCCTGCTTTTGATTTGTTTTTCCTAACCAGCTTATATGGTTCCAGAATTTTCTTGCCCCCCTTGGTTCGTCTGTATCGCTTAAATGATCTACGGGAGGCGAGACGTACGCAGAAAAAAATCAAACGAAGATTGGATCAGCTGGCGAACCAGCGCTGGAGGTCCTTTTGTCAGCACTTGGATCCCCGCAAGCCCATGTCCCTCATATGGCGTACTGTGCGGGGCCTCCGTACGCTTCCGCAACAAAGACAACCATTCTATGCGTTGGCTGTCTATCAAGATCGACAGCAGTCTGAGGTAGAAACGGACTACTGCAGGAAAATTGCTGGTGTACCAACTGCTTCGAGTTCCCGGCGTGTTCCTCCTGCCTCACGGGTCTCAGCCATGGATGTCCTTTTTTCTCGCGAGGAACTCGACGCTGCTCTTGCAGGATGTCGGAGTTCGTCTTCACCAGGGCCAGATGGAATCACATATGCTGCACTGTCCCACCTTGGCCACGACGCGCGAGAAGAGCTCCTCAAACGTTACAACGACTCTTGGTTCGACGGTGCTGTTCCTCAAGAATGGAAATCGAGTCGATTGATACCCCTACTAAAACCATGGAAATCTCCACTCGAGCTCTCATCGTATAGTCCAATAGCTTTGGCCAGCTGCGTAGGAAAGGTCATGGAGAAAATGATTTTGTCGCGCTTTGAGTGGTACCTCGAAAACTACAAAATATACCCCGACGCTATGGCCGGCTTCAGGCGGGGTCGCTCTTCTATTGACAACGTCGTTGACCTCGTATCCACGGTTCAACAACAGAAGCACTTGAAACGTTTGTCAGTGGCACTCTTTCTGGATGTAAAAGGTGCCTACGACAACGTGACCCATGAGGCCATCCTTGATGCGCTGGAAACTGTCGGCATCGGTGGTCGGATGTTTGCGTGGATAGAGAGCTATCTGTCAAAAGATCATTTTTTTATCCAATGTGATGATGGCCTGACGCCTGCGCATTACACCTACCGTGGCGTGCCCCAGGCGGTGTCCTTAGCCCTACATGGTTTAATCTGACTCTCATCGCCCTCCCTGAGAACCTCCCCAATACCGTCCAGGTGTGTATGTAGGCCGATGATATCTGCATTTGGGCCTCCTCTGTGACGCGTCTCCAGGTGCGGGCAAGACTTCAGCGGACAGCATCGATCACTTCTTCCTATCTCCAGAAGAAAGGTCTCAGCGTTTCACCGGAAAAGTGCGCGCTAGTGGCATTTACACGTAAATGTATGACTCCATATCCGGTACGCATCGACGGTCAAGTCATTTCTTACAGCAAATCTCATCGTTTCCTAGAGATCCTGATCGACCGCAATTTATCATGGAGCCCGCATTGCACTCTACTGAAAAAAAATGCTAACATCTATCGCTCATTTACTTCGATTTCTGGGAGGAAAATCATGGGGCTCGTCGGTCCAGTCAATCCTGGAGTTGTACAGAGCTCTATTTGTGGGATGCTTGCGGTACAGTACACCTGTATTCTCAAACACGTGCAAAAATAACATGCGTGCCCTCCAGTCAGTGCAGGGTCAGGCCCTTCACACATGCCTAGGTCTCCCTCGGAGCGCATCAACACTGGGTAGCATTGCACTCGCCAAAGACCACCCGATCTCTACTTATATTGTCCTAGACTGCTTGCGAATGCACATACGTCATATATCAAGGATTCCACATCATCACCTTGCGCCATTGCCACTGCAGAGACCACATTCTGCATTTGCGAAGGTGATAACGACGCAACAGTCGTCGATCCCACAACAGTTCACCCCGGCAGCACTACCTACCTCTCCTCTGTGGTGTACGCGGCTCACATGTGTGCGCCTTGCTATTCCGGGGATAGCGAAGAAGTAAAATTTATTGACGCCAGCCATTAAGCAACTGACACTGTCCATGCTCCACTTCGAATATTGGGACCGTACTCACGTCTATACGGATGGATCAGTAACCTCTACTAGTTCTGCTTGCGCTGTGGTCGTTCCTGCGCGACAGACTCAAATTCACCAACAAATTTCACATCGGACTACCTCTACTGGAGCAGAGTTGGCCGCACTTGTTGCGGCGGTACAGCATATCTCACAACAATCACCTAAAAAATGGGCTGTTTTCTGTAATTCAAAAGCTGCCCTACAATGTCTTCAATCTGCCTTGAGACATAGCGACCATGAGCAACTTATAGCGGAGATACGATATCTGCATCACCAGGCAATCGAACAAGACCATGAAATCATCTTAATAATAATAATAATAATAATAATAGTTTATTTTTCCTCTTTTACAAAGGAAAGGAGCAGCCACGAAAAAGCTGCTTCAGAGAGCAGCTTGACGGGGTGACTGCCCCCTTTCTGACGGCATTTGGCAGCGCAGGATAAATGAACTGATTGAATTTTTACATCAATAAATCAAAATTGAAAGAAATTTGAGTTAAAAAGCACAAAAAGAAAAATCAAAGTACATCATGTACATAGCACTAAATGAGGACATGGACAAACTGTTCACAAAAACATTTGACGGAATTGTTTCAGGGAAACAACTGTAAAATCTTTCCGACTATTGCGTGAGTGCTGATTGAGTAAAACAGGAAGCCTATAACGAAGCATCTGCTTGCCGTAGTTTGTGCGACAGCCAGTGATATGCCAACGTTCTGGATTTCGGATGTTATGTGTATTGATGTGTTGTTGAAGCACCGCTAGTAATGTTAGCGTGTCGTCCTTCTTGGTGATGCCTAGTCTATAAAGTAGGGAAAGTCTGTAGTTATACAAAGATGTCATTTTAACAATTTTTAGTTGCTCAAATAATGGCCCTGTGTGTGCGGTGAAAGGAGCTTTAGAAATTAGTCTGATTGCTCTTTTTTGCAGCAGTAATAACTTAGTGATATTTTCTCCAGTTGTGGTTGCCCACACTAGTGAGCAATAGTTTAAAATAGAGGAAAAAAGTGCATTGTATAGGAGAATATTAATCGAGAGAGGAAATACTGAAAGATGTCGACGTATGGAACCTATAGTGCGTGAGAGCTTTGTGGCTAAGTATTCTACATGGGCATCCCATGACATATTGTCTGAAAAATAGACGCCTAACGTTTTGACAGATTTGCTAACTTCTATTTGACTGTCGTTGAGTATGAGTGGGGATAACTCGAATAATCTGTTTTTGGGGTGGAAGAGTACAGCTTTTGTTTTATTTACATTAAGTTTTAAACTGTTCTTAGATGCCCATTGATCAATTTTGCCTAAGGTCGTGTTAGCACGGCTCGATAGATCAATACCTGAATGACCAGAGAAAAACAGACTGGTATCGTCGGCGTAAATAATGTATTTTGCAGATGGATCTATGCTGACAATATCATTAATGTAAAGAATAAAAAGAAGAGGGCCTAAAAGACTTCCTTGTGGAACTCCTGAGATGACGGGCTGCACTGCAGAGGAAAAACCATTTATTTCAACATACTGTGTTCTACTGGATAAGTAAGAAGATATAAGGGAGTAGGCTGTACCACGTATACCATAGCGGTCTAGTTTATTGAGTAACGTTTTGTGATTAATGCTGTCGAAAGCTTTCGAGAAATCTGGGAGAGTGGGTACCAGGCCATAGCGGCATTGTTGGTAACGCCTTAGCTGACGATGCTGCTCGATCGGCTCACGAGACAACAAACACTGTCCGCATACCACTGACAAGAGCTGACGCAGCAAGGCACCTTCAACTGCTCGCCCGAAACCTGACTGTAACGTCGTGGTCTGCCCCTGGAGGTTGGACACCCCGCTCGCATCACTTCAACCTCTTGCTCCAACATCATATACCATTCGGCCTCCCCCGCAGTGATACTACGCTGTTGTGCCGCCTGTGGCTGGGAGTGGCGTTCACAAACGCCTATTCCCATCTCTCCTCGCAGGGAGGCGTCTGCAGCATGCAGACGTTGGTGAGTGGCGACACCACGGGGTTAACCCGAGCATCCCCAGGGACATCCCCGCTGGGGGATGATGGTGAACAATGCGTCACCACGGACCCGAGCATCCGCGCTTAGCCGTGCGTGGCATCGCCGTGTCCGGCGAAAAGGGGATCCTGGTGGTTGAGCCGATGCCGAGCGTTTGGACCCTTAAGGCCCCTCAGCGGAGGCAACACACCACTTTGGCCCCAGCTTCCTGTAGACGGCACCTCCGGCCTGACCCGACCGGAGGAAATCGGCAGTCGCCTTTTCCTGTCCTCCCCTCTATCTTTCACTTTCCTATTCCCTTTCTTACAACTTTCCTGTATCCTCCTCTCTTCTTCGTTTTTTCCTCTTTTTCCTGGCGGCGAGGGTTAACCGTGTGTGACCAACTACCCTGAGTTGAGTCATATTAGGTTATAGTTAAGGTGTACAGCTGACGTAGGCAGGACTTGCTTTCAAGTTCGTGTCGCGTCCCCTTGTTGGACTCCATGGTGGGTGGCTGGCACCATGACCGAAAAACATCAAATGTTTATGGCTCCCCCCCTTTCCAAACCTGATCGCTCTCTTAAAAGAGTGCGGAACGAGGCAGCAGACTTTTTTTCTAAAAAGAAACCTACATTCACAAAATTTCATGTAATCCACAGCAACTGTGACGAAAAGCAAGTCCGAATCATATCCCCATTCCTTGTTACCAAATGCTTAACACATACCTTGGGGCCTGGCTACAAGGTATCAAAAATGGCCAATGGCGACCTACTCCTCGAACTGCGTGAGAGCATCCAATGCTCAAAACTCTCAAACATCGATTCCATAGGGGACATCTCTGTCTCCGTAACTCCCCACCGATCCCTAAACACAGTCAAAGGCGTAATCTCAGAGGCTGACTTTATCCACCTAACAGAAACTGAAATGCTTCAAGGACTATCCGAACAAAATGTAATAGATGTCCACAGGATCAAAATCCGCAAAGATAACAAGGAAATAGACACCAAACACATGGTGCTCACATTTAACACCAGCAGCTTGCCCGAAACAATACATGTCGGATACTTGAAAGTCAACGTAAAGCATTACATACCCAATCCCCGTCGCTGTTTCAATTGCCAGAAGTTTGGCCATGGCTCACAGAGCTGCCGCGGCCGCAAAACCTGCGCGAAATGCGCATCAAAGGACCACCAGTCTGAGGAATGCGACGCAGCACTACGCTGCGCAAACTGCGAAGGCGACCACGCTGCGTACTCCAGGGCGTGTCCTTCCTGGAAAAAGGAAAAAGAAATCATCACCGTCAAGACAAAAGAAAACATTTCATTTAAAGAAGCCAGAAGGCGTTTTGCAATGACAAATACATTCTCTTTCACAGCGAAACCAAACTTCGCTGATGTGGTGCGCAGGGGCGTAGCACCACACAGCACTCCGGCACCCGCCGCGGCCACTTCCACCGCGCCTGTGGCAGTGCCATCCACGCCCCAGGCCGAGACAGCGAAAGCTGCTCTGCCAACTACAAGCCAGGGAGTGCCGGCCCACAGGTCAGCATCCCGCAGGACTTGCCCCCGTCGGGGGAGGCCTGACACCCACACACCCGCGGCTTCTTCGCGGTCGTCCAGCACCTCTTCCGAGGTGATGGACCAAACTCCCAGCCCGCCTGCTTTACAGCGGCGGAACAGCTCTCTTGAGCGGAAAAAAGGCAGGGCTACCATAACTGCCCCAGAACATAAGTAAACCTCTCGTTGCTCCTACCCCAAAACATAAACATGGCTTTTCTAGTTCAGTGGAAATGTAGAGGAATATTGAGAAATTACGACGACATAAAAAACATTTTAGGGTCAATGTCACCCGTAGCCTTATGTCTCTAGGAAACCAATCTAGGTCCACAACATATGAACATCCTGAAGCATTATAAAACTTTTAGAAGCGATCGTGAGCAGGCAAATAGACTCTCTGGAGGCGTCGCGATTATCGTACAAAGCGGCGTTCCTGCTCGAGAAATAAAACTCAAAACAAAACTTGAAGCCGTTGCGGTCAGTGTCGTCAGCTATAAAACAATTTCTCTCTGTTCTGTATATATTCCTCCACATTCTACATTAACAGTCCACGATTTACAAGAACTTATCAATGAACTTCCAGAACCGTATCTAGTAGTTGGGGACCTTAACGCTCACTCCCCTTTTTGCGGAAGCGAGCACTGTGACTCTAGGGGTCAAATAATCGAAGATTTTGTCCTCACAAACAATGTTTGTCTTTTAAATACAGGGAAAGCCACCTACTGCTCCCCTGCCTCGGGGAAAATGACCTTTTTAGATTTGTCTTTTAGCTCCCCTTCTGTTTTTAATGATTTTAAATGGGATGTCATTGACAACCCATATGGCAGTGACCACCTCCCTATACTAATCACTTTAACATCCCCACCCGAAATAATCCCCACAAGGCCACGGCGCTGGAAGCTTCACATCGCCGACTGGTCACTTTTTAGAGCAAAGGCAAATTTAGAAAATATACTTGTAGATAATCTCTCCATCGACCAGATAAATGAAAAGTTCACTAATTGTATCATAACTGCCGCACTCACAGCTATTCCACAGTCGTTAGGAGTGGTGCAACAAAATCATAAAATATGGTGGACAAAAGACTGCAAGGAAGCAAAAAAACTACAAAACAGAGCTTGGGGTAAATTTCGCCGGTATCCGACACATGAAAATCTCGTTAACTTTAAGAAGGCAAGAGCCAAAGCTCGGTACGTCCGTCGCAGTGCCGAAAAAGCATCATGGCAGAGTTATGTATCATCCATTAACAGTCAGATGACATCTAAAGAAATGTGGGAGCAGGTTCGCAAATTAAATGGAAACTTTTCACCCTTCACAATTCCTTTTTTAACAACACCCGGCATACAAACAAGCATAGAGGAACAGGCAGACATACTAGGGGAACATTTCGCTGCAGTTTCAAGTTCATCTCACTATACACAGTCTTTTTTAAAATACAAAAACACAGCCGAAAAACAGAGGCTCCCAACAAGTGGAGGCACAAATGAAAAATACAATTGTCTAATTACCCTCCAAGAAATCAATAAAGTACTATCTGCCGGCAAAAAAACTGCTCCAGGACCCGACGAAATACATTATGAAATACTTGCACATCTTTCCGAGCCAGCCGTGGACGCACTTTTAAGATTCTTCAACACAATTTTCATGTCTGGGAAAATACCGGAAGCCTGGAAGAAAGCTATTATTGTACCGCTTCTTAAGCCTAGTAAACCCCCAACTTCTCCTTGCAGTTATAGACCCATAGCCCTGACTAGTTGCCTTGCCAAATCCTTCGAAAGTGTCCTAAATATAAGACTAACCTTTGTTCTTCAATCTGGTGAACTTCTTGATATCCATCAGTGTGGATTTAAAAAGGGATGCTACACTACAGACCACCTAGTCCGCCTTGAAAATACTGTCAGAGAAGCTTTTATACACAAGCAACACTGTCTTATCGTCTTTTTTGATTTAGAAAAAGCATATGATACTACCTGGAGGTTCGGGATCCTCCAGGACTTAGCTGAGCTTGGCATCCGTGGCAGAATACTGAACTCCATTAAAGACTTTTTGACTAACCGTTCATTTAATGTCCGTCTAGGCTCAACCCTTTCGAGGGATTTTATTCAGGAAAATGGAGTGCCTCAAGGGTGTATTTTAAGCACAACCCTTTTTATTGTAAAAATGAATTCTCTTAAGAAAATTATACCAAGGTCCATAACATATTCAGTCTATGTCGACGATCTTCAGATAGCGTGCACATCTTCCAATATATCTACATGTGAAAGACAAGTACAACTTACAATCAACAAACTGGCAACATGGGCAGAAAAGGATGGTTTCCAGTTCTCACCACAGAAAACAGTAGCCTTACTTTTTTCACTCAAACGAGGCTTGCACACAGATCCCACATTACACCTAAACCAAACCACACTGCCTTTAAAAAAAGAACACAAATTTCTAGGCATCACCTTCGATAAAAAGCTTACTTTCCTGCCTCACATAAACGCACTAAAGAAGAAAGCGTCGCTTTCACTGAACATACTTAAAGTCCTTTCACGCAAACACTGGGGTTCTGATCGGGTATGCCTTCTACAGATTTATCGCTCTGTAGTACGTTCCGTTTTAGATTATGGCTGCATAGTGTATGAATCAGCAAAGCCATCGTACTTGAAGCGACTGGACCCTGTGCACAATATGGGTTTGCGTCTTTCAATTGGTGCTTACAGGACATCACCCATAAAAAGCCTTTACGTGGAAACCAATGAACCACCACTTGCAGACAGAAGAACAATGCTCACATGCACATACATTTTAAAGATCCGTTCCCAGCCTAGACACATCTGTTACCCGCTCGTTACAAAGTGCCCATCTCGAACACTGTTTACCAACAAACCTCCAGCAATCAGACCACTTCTTCTCCGCTTTGAAGAGAAATGCCAAGAACTAGACATAATGAACATATTACCTAATATTGCCCGCAAACCTGATCCACTCCCGCCTTGGTACTGCCTACCATCTGTGTGCGACTTCACATTAACACAATTTCGGAAAAAAACATACACCGCACGAGCAGATATTACAAGAATATTTAGCACTAAATGAAAAGTACGGCAAATATGAAGCATTTTATACTGATGGATCAAAATCAGCACACTACGTCGGAAGTGCTGTCGTTCAGAAAAATTGGGAAAAAATAGTACGGCTACCTGAGTGTGCATCCATTTTCACTGCCGAGTGTTACGCAGTCTCGGTAGCTGTAGAAAAAATAATAAATGAGAACATTCAGAACAGCATCATTTACACTGATTCTCTGAGCATACTAACCTCACTTCACCATAGCAATGCAGTGACACCACTAATTGGGTATATCATACACAACATAACAAGCGCCACAATACAGGGACAAGCGATAAAATTTTGCTGGGTTCCCAGCCACATTGGAATCACTGGCAATGAGAAAGCAGATGAATGTGCTGGAAAAGCTCTGAACAAAGAAATAAAGAAAGTGAACATCCCCTACAATGATTGTATGAAGTTGGTACAGTGCAAGCTAAGAAATAAATGGCAGTCGCAATGGAATATCGAAAGAAATAATAAGCTACATTTAGTAAAACCCATTCTAGACGAATGGAAATCATGCTCACACCAAAAACGATTCATCGAAGTTATTTTATGCTGTCTCCGTATAGGACACACACATCTCACACACAACTTCCTGCTAACAAAGAAAGACAAACCTGTTTGCGAGCAATGCGGACATGAACTTACCGTAAACCACATACTACTATCATGCACAAAATTTGAATCATTAAGAAAAAAATATTTTGCTACATTTTACAAAGAACATATCCCATTTCATCCAGCGTTGATTTTAGCTGAATATGCACTCGTTAGTATACTTGATGTTTTTAGCTTTTTAAAGGAAGCCGGTGTTCTTCAAAACCTGTAATGTTCCGACCCTGTGCTTCTCTACTTAGAACGATACACCTCAGCCACTTTCTCAGTCCTGAGAAGGAGGCTGAGGTTTTTATCTGAGTAGTTGGGGACCTCGAGATCCTTGGCAAGCCAAGGATGTCCACGGAGGTTAACCAACTTTTAAAAGCTTCTGCAAACAGCCATTTCTAAAAAGTTTGTATTTAATCAGCCAGGTAATAAAAATTACTTTTAGGCCCTTTACACCACCGTTTTTATCAACTTTGTTGTCACACACTGCTCAAGCCAATCTTTCCATACCTTGTTCTTGGCGCACGACAGCCTTAGCTGCTTATGCGCCAATAAACCCAACACAACACATATTCTCATCTCATCTGAATGGCTGACTCTCCTGCGTGTGACCAGTGTGGTTGTGACGAGACGATCAGCCACCTCCTCTGTGACTGCCCTCGTTTTGAGCGAGAGCGCGGTTGCCTAGTTGCTTCTCTGCTCCGCTTGGACTCGCGTCCTTTAACAGAGTCTAACGTTCTGGGGCCTTCGACACAACCTTCCAGACAACGGAAAGCGGTGAAAGCGCTCCTGAATTTCCTAAGGGACTCGGGGTTGCATTCCCGCCTATAATCTAAGTTTTCTGTGCGCGCCCTCTGTCCCTGTGACATAGCGGTCGATGGACACTTGACACACTCATTTCTTTGCCGCTCTTTTTCCTTTTTTCCCCTTTGTTCACCTCCCCAAGTGTAGGGTAGCCAACTGGGCATCGCCTGGTTAACCTCCCTGCCTTTCCGTCCTTTTCTCTCTCTGTCTCTTGTCCCCTTTATTTACATCGCGAACTTCAGCCAGCCATTAATCAGAGGACTGCTTTATTTTAGCCTGGCCGAGGACCTGAACTTGCTGTTTCTTTTGTCGATAAGATTCCCCCTTTTCGCCTAATTCCTCTTCAGATAACTGCGCTTTCTTTGCTTCTCTGTGTTCCCTTGAGGCCACCCGTCGTTGTTCGATGCCCTCCTTAGTTTCCATATTCCGCCATCTTCGTGGCTTCTTTCCTCTCGAGCGGTTTACTCCTTTCACTTGTTTCATTTTTATACTGATAGCTAGTTCTAATTGATCAAAATCCCACTTTTCCCTGGGGCGTTTCTCGATTGCTTCCTCTATGTCGGCTGCTATTTGCGCTATTTTTTCGTACTTTAATTTTGCGTTCTCTTTTTGACTTCGCTACATTTCTCTTTTGAGATGGGCTCCCATCTGTAGACTAATACGTTTATGATCACTTCCTAAACTGAACTTCCCCTCTTTGTCGATTTACATTATTGCGAACTTGCTGTAGATGCCCTGCGACATTAGACAGTAGTTAATAGTTGTCTGCCTATTACGGGATCTCCACGTGATTTGTCCCTCACACTTAGTTGCTCTAGTGAGAGTAACCAGGTTGTGCCACTCACAGAAGTCTAGCATTAACTTTCCGTTATAATATATATCCATCCCGATCCTCGATGGGGTTATTCATGTCACCAAGCGGAATGATATCAGCACCGTCTCCAAACAGCTTTATATCGTCATTGAAGCATTTAACTAGATCTTTGTTTTCTTACCTGGATTTTTCCCCGGTCCCTAAATAAACTACCCCTAGCCATGTCCTTTTACCTGCCATTGTACATGATACCCAGGCATGTTCTTTGCAAGTTGATTTTATTCTTTGACAATTTTGTTGCTTGATGTATAAGCTGCGGGGTCCTAATTAGGGGAGATAAATCCGTTCTTCCCGCTTAACCGCGGCTGACACAGGTCAAAGCCGCGCGGACCACACCCTGTGGTCGCGTACGCTACTGAGCGCTCACCGACTACGCCGAGCCTTACTTTGCTGGTACAAAGAATAGGCACACTGGCTGACAAAAACAAGGCATTTATTGCTATAACAAAAATTACGCCACCTAGCAACAAAATACACTGAGGAATCGAGGATGTCCGACTCACCAGCACGGTTACGAGCGAACGTTCGCCCATGGTAGGGCGGGGGAAAAACTCCGAGGCTGGACGGGACGAGCTGAGGGGAACATGTTTCCACACGAGGTCACCCGGCGGCGAAGAGCGGAGCGGCGCGCGAAACGTCTGCGAGCTTTCCCGGTCCCAAGGAGAAGAGAGCAGTCGCTCCCCCGCGCACGAGCAGCAAACGCGCCATTCGTGGCGCTGGTGTCGCTGCGGCGGGAGCGCCCTCCCCTGTTAGTTAAAGTAACACAACTGAGAAGAGTGCCTTGCGGGGAAGCTAACGCAGGGGACGAAGGCGTCCCCACAAAGCATACCTACTGCTACTCCCTTCTTCTCAGTTGTTCTGTTGCACCCTTCGCAGACATAGCCATTGATTAAAGGTGTATCGCCTAGATCTCCCAGATGTGTCTCGTGTAGAGCGTACAGACCTACTTCTTTGTCCTTTACCTGCTGTTCTATTTCCAGCCATTTCGCTCTCATTCTACCCATTGCATATTTATGTTACTTATCCTTGCGTTAAATCTTTTTTGTAGTTTCCTTTTGGGCCTCCTAGTAGCCATTTTGTTGGGCTCTGCCGCCATTGTTACATTTACTACTACATTTACTACATCCTGAGTCACCATGGACCCCTTAAAAAGCTACCGCTCGGCCTGCCAGGTGCCAGCCTATCTCTGCTCCTGCCCTTCCACTTAAATGGATGCCATTTCATCTAAAGCCTCTGCCCAAGCCTGCTCTGCGCACTTCCCTGCATATATCTGCCACCTAAAAGCCTTTCTCAAAGCTTAACTGCCTTATCTCTAAATTAAGATTCACAACGTCGTTGGCAACCTCTCCATTCCTTTCTGGCACCTCGAGCACTGTGCACACCGCGATCTGCACTTGCTGTGCTATCGTCCTTATACCGTCCACTACCTCAGCTAATCTTCTCACTACTTGTGGGGCGTCACCATTCAGGACTCCATTTAGCTCCGCCGCTACCACTACCAAGTTACGCCTTTCAACATTCTCAGAAAGTTCACTTTTTGTCTTTCTCAGTACCTCGTACATTCCTGCCTTGGAACACCCCGACTCCTACCTGCCGTCACCCTTTACACGCTCCATTATAGCTCTTTTGCATCTCATGTTTCAGTCACAAGCAATAAGCACTACAGTACGCTGCCCCTGCCTCTAATTTCCTGATTTTTCTGCCTCTTATCAGTGACTGTGACCTCGTTCCTTTGGGTTTAGCTTATTTCCTTTCTCTCCATCGCCCCTAGGCTTCCCAGCTGCCACCTGTGCGTAGCTGTTCCTGTCTGAACCTGTCTGACTTACTTGCTTATCGCTGTCCATGCCAGTGCAAGCCCCATCCGCGTGGCTTGCTCTGGAATGACCGCAAATGTGGCTTGCAATGACGGTGTCAGCCATTTTTGACTCCGACTTACCAAGCTATTCTTGAGGTTTGCACTTCTGTGCCCTCTCTACCTGTAACTCTCTTTCTAGAGCATTCATACGTAGCACTAGCTTGGTGTTCCGCTGCCCAGCTCTGTCTAGACATGCAGTACATAACACGCAGCATTTGCACATAGTCTGCGCCTTCGGCCTCCTCCACCGATTCGAACTGTTTCTTTTACATTCACCGACGCCTCAGACATCTTACATTTATCCTTCCGTATCTTAACGTTCTTGGCAGATCTCGATTATTGCTACCACGAAATGCTAGGCTCAAAAGAAAAAAAAACACGTGCACAAATGAAATGAGATTCTGCCTACCGCATATGCCGATCGATCCCTTAGAAAAGGAATAACTAGCTTTCTAATAACATTAACGCGTCAACAAGCACTGAAAAACTATAGTGCCGGCCAGAATAGACCCAGCCGATGATAGGTCACTGAACTAAATTTAATTCTTTACCCTGCGCTTCCCCTAACAGCCGAAAACTAAACATACCCTACTTTAAAAATATTTAAAGAAAGTACTCACGTATTTTACGCAGTCGCGTCGCTCTCGCAGTCTGTTCGGTCCCGGTCTCCACGCGTGACCCTAGGAGCTTAAACATTCGTCTGCACAGCACGGCTGTGAACCGTCAACCAGGCGGAAACAGCGTGACGCCATCTGTTGGAGCGCAGCTGAAGCGGTTGCTAGGCAACGGCAACTCAAGGTCGTCTGGTAGCCGCACCGCCACTAGCATACGCGACGAGCCGAGCTCGGCTCCAGTAGTGTTGCTCTCGCAACAAAAATTGATCGCGAAAACCATGTCAAAGGATGTCGAAATTGAAGAAAAGGAACAACTAAACAGTTCTGCCCAAACTAATACAAATACTAAGTTCCGAATCCTAAAAGAATGAAAAATGGAAACATATAAAAAAGGGAACTCTCCTGGTCAAAGAGGATGACGTCAAAGGAAGAAGTCCTTGTGGGAAAACCCACCCACTTTTGCTTTTAAAGGGCCACTGACCAAGGTTCGGACATTTTTGAAAAACAAGCCCACTGCATAGATGAGGCATCGAAGATAACCTCTGCAAAATACTAGAGCCATGCGCGCCCCGAAAAGCTGCAAAAATTCAAATCAAAGCCCGTTCGTTCCTTCAACAAAAACGTCCCCGCCCCACTACTCTGAATCCCCTTGACGTCATGGGGGTTTCTTTCGCTAAAGACACTCCATTGGGGCATCGTTCTGACGGACGGGAGAAGGTTGGGCGTAGCCTTGGCGTCGCATCGTCTGCACAACGCTTTCCGCAGCGCCTTCTGTTTTGCACATGCCTACAAACCCGCATCAAGGAACAACAACAAAAAAAACTGCGGAGGGAGCGTACGGCGACAGCCTTGAACTACCTGGCATCAGGAAGAAGATAGACTCATCGCCGGCAGAACTACAACAAGTCACCCTTGAATATTTACATGAGCACCATGCAAACCGGGTGCACGTTTACACCGACGGCTCAGTCAACCCTATCTCTTCTTCTGGCTCCGTCGTCATCCCCGCAAGCACTACAGAAATTAGAGTTAGGTCAGGTCACCGCACTTCTTCGACGGGTGCAGAACTCACCGCTCTTCGTGTCGCCATTGAATACATCAGTCAGCAGCGCCCTCAGCGGTGGTCTATATTCACCGATTCGAAAGCTGCCCTCCAAGGCTTACAAGCTGCTCTTCGCCGTGGAGCCCATGAACAACTGGTCGCAGAAATTCGACAGCTACATCACTCTGACATCAACAAAGGACATGACATTATCTACCAATGGCTACCGGGGCACAGCGGCATAGCAGGTAATCACCGCGCGGATGAGGTCGCGCGAACTGCTCACGACGACGGCGAATTTGTGTCGATCCCCATTTCGAGATCGGATTCAGCGAGCAGGCTTCGCGCACTTGCGCGGGACATCACGCTTGCCGCGTGGAATTCTGGCCAATTTTGCAATTCCCGTTTACAATCCTTGGACCCAGATCTGAAGCTCCGGCTACCATCAGGACTACCAAGACGAGAAGAAACTTTGCTGTGTCGCCTCTGGCTTGGTGTAGCTTTCACCAACCACTACTCATTCTTAATCGGTATGGCTGATAGTCCTGCATGTTCCATCTGCGGGCATGACGAGACCATAACCCACATTCTTTGTGGCTGCCCTGCCTACACCACCGAAAGGCAGTCTCTCAGCCGTGCGCTGGAGCGTCTAGATACACGCCCTTTCCCGGAAATGAAGATTCTCGGCCACTGGCCGCGGCGGTCGTCGGCGGAGAAGGCCTGCAAGGCACTGCTCCGCTTCTTGGGAACTTCTGGCCTGCACGATAGGCTGTGACTTTAAGGAACAGTGACGTTTTAGAGTGACTTCAATTTTCTGTTACTCTCCTTTCTCTTTCATTTTTTTATACGAAGCATATTGCTAGAGCTACCACTCACGCCGTCGCCGTGGGACCCCCACGTGACACCGTGACGTCACACCACGTGACATCGGATGAGAGAGCCGGCCTCCACCTCGCGCCGTCGCCGTGGGACCCCTAGCCGTCACGCCACGTGACACCGTGACGTCACACCACGTGACATCGGATGAGAGAGCCGGCCTCCACCTCGCGCCGTCACCGTGGGACCCCTAGCCGTCACACCCGCGCATTCCCGCGCATTTCGAACGCGCGTTTACACTCGGTGTAGGTGAAACGCTCGCTCCACCGGGCAGGCAGACGCGGCTTCCGTGGGAATGCAGGCGCTCACCCAACGCGCGTCTCGGGGTTAGTCGGCGTTCCGCTGTAGCCATGCCGTTGTCTTCCCCCACGACGAAGGCTTCTAGTGGTTGTATTAAAATGACCAAGTATTCAACCAAGGAAAGCCATGTATTACCAAGCCTAGCCACTAATATGCTTCGCATTCCCCAGGCTTAGCCAAGCTGAGCCTCAGCAATTTTTTTATCCCCTCACCCCCTTCCCCCCGTGTAGGGTAGCAAACCGATTATTCTTTCGGTTAACCTCCCTGCCTTTCCTCTTCTATATCCTCCTCCTCCTAGCTATACAAAGTAAAAAATAGGTTTCGTTGGTTTGGTTTATGGGGTTTAACGTCCCAAAGCAACTGAGGATATGAGAGACGCCGCAGTGAAGGGCTCCGGAAATTTCGACCACCTGGGGTTCTTTAACGTACACTGACATCGCACAGCGCACGGGCCTCTAGAATTTCGCCTCCATAGAAATTTAACCGCCGCGGCCGGGATCAAACCCGCGTCTTTCGGGTCAGCATTCGAGCACCATAACCACTGAGCCACCGTGGCGGCAGTACTTCTCCCAAGCGTACACCCCTAAAGGAAGCCGAGCGCCAGGCCGGGGGACGCTTGTACCATTTGTACCGTTGGGTGCCCGGCGGTGGGTTTCGAAACCACCCACCTCCCGCAGCCGAGACGGCGCTCAAAATACTAGGCCACGACTAAAAAAAAACTACGACTAGTAACCACGACTAGTAAAAAATAGTAGAACTGAGTGAGTTGGTTCGCCCCCCCCCCACCCTCGCCGTGATCACGTCACGAGACGCTCTGCGTGCGCGCTCCGTTCTCAGTTTTTTCCTTCTATGCAAGCCCCCCAAAACAAGGTTTTAATTACTAATGCAGCGGAGCCTCTCCCTCGCTCGCCCACCTGACCGCTCCGCACACACACCACTTATCCTTCGTGCATCTTGCGTACCCCTCGACTCCAATGAATGACATGGGCTTTGGAGCGGAGAAAAGACACAAATACACAGAACACAAACACACATGGACAAAAGCAAACGGGTGGTTGCTGGGTCCACGCTTCGCCGTGTGTTTCGAACACAACCGACTTCCGCCCCTCCGCTCGTGAAATGGTGGGGAGGCCTAAAAAATGAAAAGGTGGCTCGCTAACTGGGAATGACAAACAGATGTATGAAAGGATGCGCTCGCTAACAAGTCTAGCGGCGAAACACCGCGAGGAGACCCAAAGAGCAAAACAGAGAGGGTGTTAGGAAACCCGCAGCGCCCCCCCCTCCCCTCGAACAGACCCAGTAGCAAAAACCAGGAAAAGATTTCTATTGAAGGCGGGGCCATGACGTAGGCATGTGACGCACTCCAGACACCACGCCTCCGGCTTACATCGGAGAACTAAGGGGTGATATTGCCTTGCCGAGCCTACTCGACGAGGAGCGGGAGAGAAAAATCTTGAGGAGGGAACGGAAGGAGAGGAGGCTCGCTCCAAAAGCGGTAGAGAGTGTTTGCGACCCGAGGGTGGTCAGTGGCCCTTTAAAGAGGTTTTGTTTGAGTCGACCATTTTCATGCCGCCTTTCTTCTCCCGATCAGAGATGCCTTGGCATGAAGAGGATATGAGTAGCACCTGTTGCCCCTCCCGGTCAGAAGCCACATGATTTGCCCGCCACACCAGAGACACATGTGCCGTTGACGTTTTCCAGGAGAGGTGTATTGAAAGTGGGCGTTTTCTTTTTTTGTTTCTACCTCAGCAGTTATGGAAAGGCGCAGGGCGCAGAGGCGGCTCTGGATGCTTGTGAGAAAGGTAGGAACGAGTGTTGGGCATTGTAGGGCACAATTGTTATGCGGTCCAGTTGTGGGATGGAGGGGCTCTGGAAGGAGGGTGGCAATGCCTTGTGTTGTTGATAGTCATACCATGCATGCCGATCGATGTTCTCCAATTCGTTTCTGTAAGTTGCTCCGCGGAGCATCGAGCAGCTCTCGGAATTCTGTCCTGTCAAGTAAGGGGTACAGTGGCATCTCGCCTAGTGCCTGTATAATGACGCGAGGAATACGGTGGGACACCCCAAACCTGTTTCCGTTCATCACGGAAGTCTTCTTGCCCTTCTTGGAAGGGAGAGTGGCATTGATGATGACATCACTCGCATGCGGCGTCTCTGCCACGCGTGCCTTCCAGTCTTGGTAGTTCTGGCCTACGACGGCTTTCTGGCTACGTCAGGGCTTTCGCATAACGAGCACTTCTCTTGAATGATGGATGGCAATGTTTGGAAACGATGGCCATGTTGGAATTGGTGGAAATTTTGGGCATGTTGGACTTGTTGGAAACGTTGGGCATGATGGAAATGGTGGACACATGAGACTCAATGTGGTGTTAGGCTTTATGGCACATAGGCAGATAAGGCCATGTGCCAAGCTCGAGGGCAGAATAAGTTTTCTGTAGAATTTTCAGAAATGTTAAAAATCGTCGCTGGTGTAGATGGCCTAATAAGACCTAGTACCTAGAGTATCTAGTATTAACACAAGAAAAGAAACTTACACATGGCTAATGTTAAAAGGCAGTCTCAGCACCTATCCTTGGCTGGGCAAGGATCCCGAGGCCCCAAAACACGTAAATAAAATAAGAAAGTAGCTGAGGTGTGTCATGCAATAAGTGAACCAGCGGAACAAAATTTAGTTTGTCATGTAGGCCTGCTTCTGTTAAAAAGCTAAAAGGGAAAGTCTGCAGACTGGAGCAAATAAAAGTACCCATGCGGCATGAAGCCTTCTCGGCTCCTGCCATACACATGCTGAGTAGTCGCATACTAAGAAAGGTGGGAAGAGAAAGAGCGGCCAGAAAAGGCAAGACGGTTGACGGATTTGTTGAGGTCGCTTGAGAGGGTGAAGATGCTTTCCACGATTCTTTTTGACGAGTTGTAAGGTTTCCAAAAGGTGCCTCCAGGATGTAGAGAAAAGATACATCCCAGTAGGAACATTTCGCGGTGATATACATTTTGCCATGTGTCTCCGGTGCCTTTCTTGCGCCACACACGGGCTATGCAACACATACGCACGCCCGCCCGCACCACGCACGAACGCAAGCTGGGGCACCGAAAGCACACGTAGCATGCATCTGCACATCTGCGCCATGTCATGTGGCAGATTGAGCGAATATCACAAGAGCAACATGCGCTGAATTTTGAGAAAACAACTATAATCACAAAATTCAGAGTGATACTGAAGGTTTTTTTCGAGATTGCGAGTATGCATCAGAGATGATAAAGAAGTGAAGCAGCTTGCGGATATACTTTTACACTTGGATATGGACGCAGGAGCCCGAAAGAGAGGCGAGTACCCATAAGGAACTCGTGGACCCCAAAAGGACCTTGGACAGCTTATCCCTTCAATTAGCGGGCAATCTTCCTCTCGCGGTATGGTAGCCAGATTTTGTCAAATAATTTCGCACAGCATCGCTTCGGCGGGCGCTTCATAAAACCCTGCCCACGAAGCCTCTCTAACCAAGAGGTAAAGAGCTGATGTTACCAGGGCGTACACGTCACGCATGCAAATTTCCACACGCCACTGGCCGGAATAATGGTCGTTCAGCCTGTCACACGAAATTGTAGCGTATCGAATACCCAGCACAGTGGAGCGTACTGACCTCGTTCCGGAGTTTGGCGATGGCCTATAGAACACCATGACGCCGTTTATATGAGGATGTGTGGCGCAAAAGCTGTTAACAAAAAAAAGAAAGCAAGAAGACCAAAGCTACGTTGAAAGGTGACTGGTAGAGATCGATCTAAATGAAAAACAGTACAGTGCCTCTAATTCAAAAAGCATTCCTCAAGCATGGTGTCACAAAGTGTAGTATAGTCCAAATGTGGCTTCCATTGGCGGTGTCAGCCATTTTTGCCTCCAACTGACTAAGCTGTTCTTGAAGTTTGCGCTTCTCTGCCCTCTGTACCTGTAACTCTTTCTAGAGCATCCATACGTAGTACTAGTTTGCTGTTCGCCAGTTCAGCCCCGTCCAGGCGTTTACCTAATAAGCAGAATTTGCACATAAAACCTTTGCATTCGGACTCCTCCACGAAATCGAACCGCGTTTCTTTTTAATTCACCGATGCCTCACAGTCCTTACATTCAACCTTCAGTAGGTTAAACATCTTAGCAGCACTCATTATTGCTGCCACCCCATGCTAAGATATCTACAGGCTCAAAACAAAAAACGCTTCAAAACACGCGTCTAAGTAAAATAAAATTATGCCTACCGCAAATGCCGATCGATGACTTAGAAATAAATAAGTATGTTACTAAGCTAACGCCCAAGTAAGCACAGAAAAACTATGGCTGGCGGCCAGAATAGACCCGGCCGATTATAGGTCACTGACCTAAATTCTATTCTTTATCCTGCACTTCCCCTAACAGCGTAAAAAGTAAACACACCCTACTTTAAAAATGTTAAAAAAGTACTCATCAATTTTGCGCAGTCGCCTCGCCCTCGCAGTCGTCAGTCGGTCCGGTCTGTACGCTTGATCCAAGGAGCACCTAAAAATGCGTCAGCACAGCAGGGCTGTCAACTGCCAACAGGCGGCAGTAGCGCGGCGCCATCTGTTGGAGCGCATCTGAAGTGGTTGCTGGGCAACGGCGACTCAAGGCCGTTTGGTAGCCGTACCGCCATGAGCATACGCGACGAGCCGAGCTGGGCTCCAGTAGTGTTTTTTTTTTTCGAAACAAATGGTACTTTTGCTTCTGAACTGGTTTTGTATGAGTCGACCATTTTCCCGCCGCCTTTCTTCTCCCGATTAGAGAAGCTTTGGTATGACGAGGGTATGAGCAGCACCTGCTGACCCTCCTGGTCAGAAGCCACACCGGAGGCACGTGCGCCGATGACGTATTCCGGGAGAGGTCTATTGAAAGTGGGCATTTTCTTTTTTGGTGTCTACCTCAGCAGTTCTGGATAGGCGCAGCACACAGAGGAGGCTAGGAACGAATGTTGGGAATTCTAAGGCACAATTGTTACATGGTGCGGGGCGACCGGGTGCGGGAGGGAGGGGCTCTTGAAGCAGTGTGCGACGCCTTGTGCTGTTGTGAGTCATACCATGCGCTCACTTATTCTCTATTCCGTTTCTGCGAGTCGCTCCGCGGAGCATGAAGGTGGTCTCGGAATTCTGTCCAATGTTTATGTTCTGGGTTAGCTAAGATGTGGATTGGACCAGTGTAGAACTTGGACTGAAATTTTGGTCACGTTCTCGGGTACCTTTGTGGTAGGTGCAATCAGGATGACCGGTAGCTCCGTGCGCTCCCTCAAGAAGCTCCGAGCGTAGTTCTAGCGCTGATTATATTTTTCAGCTTTCCGTTACACCAGTGCACATCATCAGGCACTTTCCTCAAGGGATTTCGTTCATTAGGCCTTCATCGCTTTCTTTTTGGTGGAACGAGGAATATTTATCTTATGAAAAAGATGTACACAAATAAAGCTAGCACACTGCATAGCCGAGTGCCCCACTGGGGAGACTTTTAATGGATAACAATCCTCGCATCTTGAAGAGCAAACCTTGTGTCCATATACTCTTCTTTGTAAATGGGGGGTATAAGAAAAAAACGCGAAATATAAAAAAGACTCTGGCACGCGGAAACTAAGGCGAAGGCGACGGCGGAAATCGATTAGCGACGCCGTCGCGCGAAGCGAAATGCCCGGGTTGCTTGTCGTGTTGCTCGAATCTGCGCTCACAGAAAGCTTGGCTCGTCGCCCGGATGTGTCTCCTGCGATTAGCCAATAGCAGCTAATCCGGCAGCGTACGTCACTGGCGGTAATTTCGCGGACTTTCTCGAATGTGCCGCATTTTGCGTTGGCAAGTTGTTTTGAGCGCCTGTAGGTTGCGCTACCATGGCACACGCCCAAGCCCAAGGTTTCATTGAGAGGCTCATCGACACCATGGAGTGCTATAGGGTTCTTTGCGGCCTCCAGCAAAAAATAAGGTGCGCAACGTTTCAGAAGGAAAAAAGCCAGCGGGAAAAACCGCCAAATCCAAAACTCCACAATCAAGTACTAAAGGTTTACGTAAGCGTTTCACGGTACAGAACCTTGGAGGCCGGCAGTAAAAGTTGTCATAAATGAAAGCTTGACAGAGCCGCACACATCAAGCACTAGGCAGTGGTACCGTGGTATTGCGTCTTAAAAAAAGAAAAACACAGTACACAATACACCGTGATGAATGAAATTCCACTCTTCGGGAGTGAATAGAGCAAATGGAATTAGCTTCCATGCGGTGTTAACAAGCGAGGACACCGAACTGAGCCTTCTTTCCGTGGCGCATTGAGTCAAGACAGTCGCATTTTCGCAAATTGCACTTGATGCGGGAAGTATTTTGACTGTCTAATACGGTTTCTGACCTGCTTGTGGCGTCATTTTACTGCCGAATGTGCCCTGGTCGACGGTTTTCGAAGGCACGACAATGTCTTCAAAATGCAATTTTGAGTGATTATTTATGCCCTAAGGAACTTTGCGCTGATATTCACGATGTTTACGTACAACATAAACAGAAAAGAGTAAAAAGGGGGTGAGCTGTCCTCTATCGCGCTCCTTTTTACTAAAGGCACCACGGCAGAGGACAGTTTACTCAAATGTATGCCATTCGTGCGTAGAGCGTATGCAGGATTAAAAAAAAGAAACGGCAGTCGTAATTTTCATGTATTGCCTTTCATCCACCATATGATAAGTTTATAAGAAAGACGAAATGGGCGTAGTGCTTGCTCCTCAACGGCGTAGACATCTTCAACCAATATTTTGACAGCCGACGTGCTCCATTCTCTCACCGCCATTCTTTGACGCGAACCACTTAGCTAATCAAGGGCGTGATTTCGTGACATACGTTGTATTTTTTTTCTGTTGTACAGTTTTAGCCAGGCAGACCGTGAGGACAGAGGCATGCAAATGCGTATTTGCAAATTCTGGGAATAAAAACAGCAAGAAAACTTATACACACGCAGAGATACATGCGACAATTAGTTTTTTCCCCTTTCCTTAACTGCGACAATCATTACACGGGTCGGTCCCTACGATTTGGGTGCATGTGGCGTTGTTGTCGTGACTGCCTCGTGGCGTGTCTGCCACATAGGCAAACGCAGGCTGGTTGTGCCGATATATCGGCACGAACTACAGAGTTCGCTGTGTCAAATGGCACGGCTAAGAGTTTGTTCGCGCGTTCGGATTTCACAGTACCAACATAAACAGCAACCGCGAAAAACCTAGACAGGAGGACGCGAAGAGAACAGTGCTGAGACGCGAATTAGAACTATCACGCGCTTGGCAGACAGAGCTAGAGTGCCAAACAGCAGACCTCACGAAGGCAGTACGAGACCTCAAGTCGAACAGCCCTCCGCAGCCACAAACACTACAAACCCAAGCCCCGTCGCAAACAGGCAAAGAGCATCTCACTAAATTTAAGGCAGATGATGCAGCAGATGATCCAGCAAGTGCAACTGCAAGTCACAGATCTCCGGTGTAGCATCCGCAAGCAGAAATTCGCTTAGAACATTAGAGAAGAGGCCTACCACCGCCCTGCGTTGGCAGTCCTCGCCAACTCGCCCGCAAACAACACTGAAGCCTAAATATGGCCAACAAAAACTTAGGCAAGCAAGAAACCCTAGACATATGGCAATGGAACTGCAGAGGCTACCGCAAGAAGCAAGGTCTGATTCGGCGAGCACAACTGGCGGCAGCTTCCAGCGGAGCCCTAGACTAAGGGCAGCCGACCTTTGTACAACGAAGCCATCTGACAGCCGCAGAAGAAAAGCAAATCTAGAGCTTAAAGTTTTTCACTTCCACTCGGAAGGGACCCGCACCCCCTCAGTGAGCTGGGCTTGTTGGCCGCACGCACCACATGTCGGACATGTTGGAAATGTTGGGCATGGTGGAAATGATGAACATGGTGAAAATGATGGACATGCTGAAAATGGTGGGCTCGCTGGACGTATTGGAAATGTTGGAAATAATGGCCATAATGGAAATGACGGCCATGTTGGATATTTTGGAAATGTTGGAAATGATGGCCATGTTGGAAATTATAGGCATGCTGGAAATTATGGGCATGCTGGAAATGTTGGAAATTAGGAGCATGCTGGGAATGCTGGTAATGCTGGAAATGTTGGAAACGGAGGTCGTTGGTGTAAATAAGAAATAAAAGGGGTCCGAGCACTGAGCCTTGTGGCACGCCCAAGTAAACTTCGCTGAAAGGTGAGTTAAAATTATTAGTGGAAACGAACTGCGATCGGTTAGAAGAAAGTATTCAATCCATTTCAGAACGCTGTAGTCGATGTTCAGTTGGTTTAGCTTCAAAAATAATAAGCGGTGACCTTGTCGAACTCTTTGTCGAA
This sequence comes from Amblyomma mixtum, assembly GCF_055824585.1. Lineage (NCBI taxonomy): Eukaryota > Metazoa > Arthropoda > Arachnida > Ixodida > Ixodidae > Amblyomma > Amblyomma mixtum. The sequence continues at coordinate 164,501,856 of NC_143021.1, forward strand.
CCTCAAGGAAAATGCAGTCAGCTTCTGATGCGCGGTCTGAACTATGGTGAAATTTGATAGTGAAGCTGGCAAGTTGGGTTTCGCAAGAAAATGACTTCTGAAAGCCACGCTGTGCGGATGTAAAAAAAGGAATTAGACTCGAGAAAGTTCACAAGGTTAGTGAACATAGGGAATAATTTGTAGGGATTGTTGGGAATGCTGGAAATGTTGGGGATGCTGCAAATGCTGGGCATGCTGGAAATGCTGGGCATGCTGGAACTGATGGGCATGGTGGAAATGATGGGCGTGATGGAAATGCAGGCCATGATGGAAATGCAGGCCATGCTGGAAATTATCGGCATGGAAATTATGGGCATGGTGGAAATTATGGGCATGCTGAGAATGCTGGAAATGATGGGCATGCTGGAACTGGTGGGCATGGTGTAAATGCAGGCCATGATGGTAATGCAGGCCATGCTGGAAATTATGGGCATGGTGGAAATTATGGGCATGCTGAGAATGCTGGAAAGAATGGCCATGTTGGAAATGATGGTCATGTTGGAAATGCTGGAAATTATGGGCATGCTGGGAATGCTTGGAATGCTAGAAATTATGGGAATGCTAGAAATGCTGGGCATGCTGAAAATAATGGGCATGGTGGAAATGCTGGGCATTGTGGAACTGTTGGGCATGATGGAACTGCTGGGCATGCTGGAAATGATGGGCATGGTGGAAATGTTGGGCATGCTGGAACTGTTGGGCCTAATGGAACTGGTGGGCATGATGGAAATGATGGCCATGCTGGAATTTGTAGCCATGCTGGATATTATGGGCATGCTGGAACTGCTGGAAATTATGGGCATGCTAGGAATGATGGGGATGCTGGAAATAACGGCCATGTTGAAATGATGGCCATGCTGGAAATGTTGGGCATGCTGGAAATAATGAGGAAATTATGGGCATGCTGGAACTGTTGGGAATGCTGAAAATTATTGGCATGCTGGAACTTTTGGGAATGCTGGAAATTATGGGTATGCTGGAAGTGCTGGAAATTATGGGAATGCTGAAAATGATGGGCATGGTGGAAATACCGGCCATGCTGAAAATACTAGCCATGCTGGAAATGACGGCCATGTTGAAAATTATGGGCATGGTGGAAATGTCGGGCATTGTGGAAATGACGGGCATGGTGGAAATGGCGGGCATGGTGGAAATGATGGCCATCCGGAAATGCTGGAATTGCTGGAAATTATGGGCACGCTGATGGGCATAGTGGAAATTATGGGCATGCTGGAAATCATGGTCATGCCGGGAATGCTGGAATCGTTGGGAATGCTGGTAATGCTTGAAATGCTTGCCATGTTGGAAATGACGGCCATGCAGGAAATGATGGGCATTCTGGGCATGCTGGAAATGGTGCGAACGATGGAAATGCTGGAAATTATGGGCATGCTGGGAATTCTGGAAATTATGGGCGACGGAAAATCTCATGAAAATGGATATACGTTTCAGTAGAGCTATCTCCATAATACTACACGGATGCAGGAAACGGGCGCGATGCATATTGTTTCTTCGTTTCAGAAAAATGAAAAGACAGTGACTGAGGTGATGCATAGAGCCGATGTTAGTGAACCTAGTGCCCCACCATGGCTCCTCGCCAGCAAATTGAGGTTTGGCAGTGGAACTGCAGGGGCTTCCGTTGCAAGCGGGGGAACCTGCAGTTGCACATACAAAATCTGGATAGTAAGCCGGACATTATAGCTTTGCAGGAGGCTAGCGGCTCGGTGAAATTACCGGGATTTAAGGCATTCACACCACCCGAGATCCTTGTGACCACACAGGCTTTAGCCGTTTTAATTGTATATGCACTCAAGTTGTTTCCATGGAAGGAGTGGATGGTAATTACGATTGTATAGAACGGAGGTTCAGAACAAAAATAAAAAAAAACAAGTATTTTAATTGAGGCTTGTCACTGACGAAGCCAAAGAAAATAATTCGGAGATGTAATATTTTCATGGGTGTTGTTCGCTTTTTTGCGTCTTTTTAGCAAATATTTTGTGCGCGAGTGTGCTTGAAGAAATGAGGGCTTGACTGAGCATTTACATGACTGAACATTTACTGCATAAGCGCGACATTTCCACAGAAATGCACCGATGAGGATGACTGGACTCCTGTACTCTTGTTTACGTCGCTGTGTACAAACTGCTGGTGCGCGTTTGCATGACATGATACGCGAGCTGGCCATTAGTCATCTTAATTAATCTCACTGTTGTACCACAGTGCTTGTTTACAAAGTCCGACAGCTCTGTAGGAAGTGCCGATGCGACTGCGCACCTTGGAAACACTCGGTAGCCTGGTTGCTGACATTGTGTCGGACCGGCGATTCTCGGCAATCGCCCCTGATTTCTCTGATAAGAGAATTTTGAATCAGTTTACGCAGAAACATATTCGGTGACCATTCGCATTCGTTATATCGGCCTTATTTTTCCTCAAGAAGCGACGGCAGCGACTGTTGCCCGCAGTCCAAAACAGAGCAGCAGGCCCACCGTCGCTTCCCGTTCAGTGCCTGCGTGTCCTGTAATGAAAGCGACAGTCGATTTGAGGTCACCTTTGGTAAAACTACACTCGCTGTCCATTTCGGTTCGCTGAAACTTGAGAATTCGCTCTCCACAATCGCCGAAATTGAGTACACACACCCTGTGGACTCATTAGGCCTATCGCGCAAGGGGGTCGTCGTCATTGCAAAGCGAGAGTAGCTGTTGTAGTGTGCGCATTACTTTTATATGTATATGAATTAAAACATGCTTTCATTAAGAAGACCAATAAAGGAAATAAGATGTAGGATTTTTGTTCTGAAAACAAAATTTTTGAATGCTGGTCAACTGCTGTGGAGGTTACACACTCGCCCTGCCAGACGAAGTGGAGTTAGCCCATCAAACTCACTACGAGGAAAGTGCGTGTTTCACTGAAGCTAACCGTGTGACAGTGCGCAAATGACTTTAAGCGAATGTCACTTGTTGAAAGTGGCACTACATGCGCCATTGTGGCAGGAGTATAATGCTCTCGCATTAAAAACGGTTCCAATCCGTGCTAAATCTGGCATACCACATTGCAGTAATGCAGGAGTAATGTGCCGTGTTTTGTTGGAATGCATAGATATCGAGCGTTGTCACTACAGAAAACTCTATGCATTTTTCTCCTCGCGCTTCTATTTCGGGCTGTGGCTAAGGACGTCTTCCGCGTGATGTCTTCAAGAGAAACCTCATTTAGTGTACTGGCTTCTATGGCCTAGTGTTCAACGGCGTGTGGTGAAGGCTACATGCTGGAAACGCTACTGCATGCAATGAACAGCACATTTCAGCTCTCAGTCGCTTTTTGCGAAGGTAATCTCGGTGCCCCTTTAGCGCGACAGATGCCCCGGCCTGTTGTCGCTATGCAGTGGCGTGTGGTGCCAGGCAAAAGTGTGCCTCTTCGGACGGCTCCTTTCACCTTTGTTCCCATTCATGTCACAAACTCCACATTACTGTAGAGCCTAGGCCATCCATTTAGTGTTTAACTCTCTTGGCTGAGTTTCTAGTCTTTCCGCCTTGCTTTTCTACCATGAAGGAGTCGATTCCCAATGCTCAGCATAGAGCGCTAATTTTTGCAAGTATAAATTCCTCCTAGAGACATGCACTGGTGACTTAAGAGCACAACTTAGAGCACAACTTAGAGGTCAGAAACAAGATGAAATTTGAAAATTATTCCAGATTACTTTTTTTCGGGTGACTTCTTGCATCCGGTCGAAAGTGTAGCCTCGAAATGCATGTTCTCTTGGCCACAAGAGAACAGCATCGCACAAAAGCAAAATATATCAACTCTTCGCATAGGCGGAGTGTAGGAAACGAACTCCTCGTTTTCCTTCACTATGTGATTTCTGATAATATAATTTTATTTGTGGATGGGGCCGACAGCAGTTTGCCATAAAGAAGGCTAACAATATTTCTCTTGCATTCCTGTTTCTTGAATTTCTCCAGTGTCCAGTGTCCAGACATTCGCACGCGAAGCTCCGTTTTGACATTCGCACGCACAGCTCCGTTTTGACATGCGCACTCGCAGCTCCGTTTAGACATGCGCACGCGCAGCTCAGTTTAGACATGCGCACGCGCAGCAAAATTGACGCTAACAAAACTAAGCACTAACAAAATGAGAAAGAGATTACACTGGCCTGTGCTGCTCGGCTGGTGCTGCTCCGGCTGCGTAAGGCCGCTGCTGGTGCTAAGTAGCCCCGCTCACTGCTATTGAAAGAGAAGGGTGAAGCTGGGAGCCTGAACGATACTTTCCGCTGCTGAGGGTTAGCAGGGGATAATGGCGTAAGAGGGCAGCAGACCGGTTGAGGCAGAGAAATCGCACTTGTAGGTGCAGTGGAAGGGCGTCTTTTGTGAAGTCTGGCTTCAAGCGGTCGATTTAAATGGTGTCAGTGCACCCTTGAAATGTCCAAGGTGAAGAACTTCGGTGTTCTTTCGAGTACACAGAATGTGCTGTCATAGGGGCGCTGAAGCGGTCTGCGGGCAGAGTCTCGGTGAAGAAAGACGTGTGTGCAAGTCGCTAGATCGAATGGAACGTGGGAAGATGGCCGAGACTGGAGTCGGAGATGTGTCCCTCGGAGATGACGGCTAAAGTGGCGGAGCTGCGTTACGTAATCCGTAGTGCTGGGACTTGTGGACGAATCGGTGGATTCGAAAAATTCACCAGGAAGACGCAGGGGCAAGCCGAAGACAAGTTCTTCCGGAGTGCAACGAAGATCTTGTTTCAGAGTAGCATGAAGGCTGTACATAACCAGTGGTAGGGAGGCAGTCTAGTGGGTAGTGTCGAGTTTGGCTTTGAGGGATGTTTTTAGCGAAGGATGGAAACGCTCGATCTTGCCGTTGGCGATGGGATGGTAAGCAGTAGTTCTAGTCCTGCGACATGAAAGTAAAGTCATAAGGACACCGCACAGGCTGTAGAGACTAGCACAAAATGCGGCGTGAAGCCTTCTCCGCGCCTGACAAACGCTTGCTGAGTAGTCGGATATAAAGAAAGGTGCTTAGTGGGAAGAGAAAGAGCGGACGGAAAAGGCAAGATGGTTGATGGGTTTGTTGAGGCCGCTTGAGGGGGCGAAGATGCTTTCAGCAAGTCTTTTCGACGGGTTGTAAGGTTTCCAAAAGGTGCCTCGAGGATGTAGAGAAAAGAAAAAGATACGCCCCGTAGAAACATTTCGCGGTGATATAGATTGTGCCATATCTCTCTGGCGCCATATTTTTCGCTGCACACGCGCTATGCTACACATACGAGGTCTGTTAGAAAAGTATCCTACCTTTGGCCGTATAAAAAATTGGCCGGAATTCCACGCCGCAAGCGTGATGTCCAGCGTAAGTGCGCGAAGCCTGCCCGCTTAGTCTGATCTCGAAATGGGGATCGACACAAAATCGCGGTCGTCGTGAGCAGTTCGCGCGACCTCATCGCACGGTGATTGGCTGCTATGCCGCTGTGCCCCGGTAGCAGTTGGTAGATAATGTCGCCCTTTTTTGATGGCAGAGTGATGTAGTTGTCGAATTTCTGCGACCAGTTGTTCATGGTCATGGAAGACAGTTGGGCTAGTTGGAGTGTATTCGTTGGTGACTGCGACATTGCAACTAGCGCGGAAAGCACAAGGACAGCGACAAAACGAACCGACGGGACAGCACGCTAGCACGTTGTTCATGGGCTGCAAGGCGAAGAGCAGCGTGTAATCTATGGAGGGCTGTAAAGTTTAGAGGGCGCGTTCCGACATGCGCAAGCGCAGCTCTGTTTTGACATGCGCACGCGCAGCTGCGTTCTGACATGCGCCCGCGCAGCTGCGCTTCGACGTGCGCCCGCGCAGCTGCGCTTCGACATGCGCCCGCGCAGCTCCGTATTGACATGCGCATGCGCAGCTCCGTTTTGACATGCGCGCGCGCAGCTCCGTTTTTACATGCGCACGCGCAGCTCCGTTTTTACATGCGCACGCGCCGCTCCGTTTTTACATGCGCACGCGCAGCTCCGTTTTTACAAGCGCACGCGCAGCTCCATTTTGACATGCGCACGCGCAGCTCCGTACTGACGTGCGCAAGCGCATCACGGCTTTCACATGCGCCCGCGGAGCTCCGCTCCGACATGCGCAAGCGCAGCTCCGTCCTGACAGGCGCAAGCGCAGCACCGTATTGACATGCGCACGCGCAGCTCTATTTTGACATGCGTAAGCGCAGCTCCGTTTTGACATGCGCACGCGCAGCTTCGTTTCGAAATGCGCAAGCGCCGCTCCGTCTTGACATGCGCACACGCTGCTTCGTATCGACATGCGCAAGCGCAGCTCCTATTGACATGCGTACGCGCAGCTTCGTTTCGACATGCGCAAGCGCAGCTCCATTCAGACATGCGCACGCGCAGCTCCGTTCTAACATGCGCAAGCGCAGCTCCGTTCTTACATGCGCAAGCGCAGATCCGTTTTGACATGTGCCCGCGCAGATCCGTTTTGATATGCGCAAGAGCAGCTTCGTTTTGACATGCGCACGCGCAGCTCCGCTTTGCCATGCGCACGCGCAGCTCCGCTTTGCCATGCGCGCACGCAGCTCCGTTCTGACATGCGCGCGCGCAGCTGTGTTCTGACAAGCGCACGCGCAGCTCCGTTCTGACATGCGCACGCGCTGCTCCGCTATGTAGTTCTTGGTTGGTGAATAATGGTTCGTGCAGTGCTTGCTGTTTGTCTCCACTTGAGGGTCACGATCGCTGCACTGCACTGGGTTGAGGAAAGGGAGGAAAAGATGATAGAGTAGGGGACGGGCACGGAGACGAGACGGACGCGGGTCGTGTCGCGAGAGAAGTGGCACGAGCGGAGCGGAGAGCGACGGGGTGGGGCGCGCGGACCGGTGGGAGACGCAGCCGCTGCTTGGTGCAGCGCCGAGCCAATAGGAGAGCGAGCGCTCGAGAATGAGGCTCGCCGCGGAAAGCGGGCAAAGAATTTGCGCGCAATGCAGGTATACAGTGAAATTCAATAAAAAGGAAGTCTCAGATGGCTGCGGGCTTGGTGAACGCGCAAAGAGTCACCACACAACACAGAGAGCGTCACAACACAGAGGCTCCGTAGTAGGAGCGTCGCTAGAAGTGGCGTAGTGCTGGCGTGAGGGGAATAGAGCCGGTGTGCAGGAGAGGTGGCTGCGTTGCGCTAAAAGCGTCTCTGGAGCCCTGCGGTGTCAATAAACTTGACTAGAGCTGTCAGTGCACTTTGCGCTTTGGTGGAAGGGCCTTCCGGGAAAGTCAGAGAGCCCACAGTGTCCGATTGGAGTCCAAGTTTGGAATATTTTGTGCGCATTTCTGCGCGTGCCGACGCGTGAGCAGGGCAGTGGCAAAGTAGGTGCTCGACTGTTTCTATGCCATGACAGTCTTCGCATAGAGGATCGCCCTCTCTGGTGAATCGTTGGCGTCGCTCTGCCGTCCATACGTATCCAATTCGAAGTCGCAGGAGGACGGAAAGGGCCGCTCTTCCAAATGCGTGAAATGGTAGAGGCCGAGGACTTTTCCCCGATGCGATGCGTGGATCCGGATGGGAGAGAGATACTCTGTGGCGGATGATATGCCGAGCCACATCGAAGGCTATGATAGCGTCCGAATTTGGAGCAGAGGCGTTGGAGTGAGCCTGCTTGGCCATCGATCAGCAGATTCATTCCCAGGCAGTCCCACATGTGATGGTATCCACTGGAGCACGAGATCGCAGCCACGGGCACTGGCAGTACAGAGTTCATAATGCAGCCATTGCACACAGGTTGCGTTGCGCTCCGGGTGTTGGAGTTGCATGAGAGCGAGGCGTGAGTCGGTTAAAATTGCCACACTCGTGAGTTCTGTTTGCTCAATAATGATGTCCGCAGCAAGGTGAAGTGCGGCTATTTCAGCTGTTGTTGACGATGCTAAGAAAGGTATGCGGCTGAAGCAGAATCGCCATCGTGCGTCACCGAGCCGTCGGTGTACAGAGGTGTTCTTAGATTGAAGTCAACCTCAATTCGATGCTCGGCTTCTTGATGGAGTGCGCAGTGTGGTGTTCGTTTTTTAGAGCGAACTCCAGTTAAGTATGGAAAGATTTTCAAGCAAGGCTTCACATGTGGTGGGAAGCTTTGCGGGGCCGGTGCAGCATCTGTTTGAACGGCGGCTTTGAAGGCAGCGAGAGCCTGTGCAATACGTGATCGCGGCAAGGCACACAAATCGGCGAGAAGATGAGAGGTCCCTGGGGCACGGTGAATTCGCTCGATGTGATTCAGAGCGGTTCTTTCAGCACGTAGTGAGATGGGCCAGACCGGAGCTCTGTGTGTGTGGGGACTATTTGCGAGCTGTGTGGAAGGCCTGCGAATCGCTGGATTGCATTGCGCTGGTCCACGTCCAAGTGCTTTCACTGCCGCTGGACGAAGGCGGAGGAGAGGGAGCGCATACAGTATGCGAGCCGAAGCGATGCCCTAGTAGAGAGGGAGCGGTAGCAGGGGTGTGGCGCCGTTTCCTTTGTCAAGGATGCCTGCTGCTACTGCTGCGATGCGTTTGTTTTCTGTCCGCAGATTGCCTGTTGTCTCATTGTAGGTGAGTTTGGCATCAATTGTTATGCCCGGGTATTTCCGACTGGCTTTTCAAGCGAGGGGGATGCCTTCACGTGCAGCCCGGTATGACCTGCGCGCGCGCAGCCCCGTTCTGACCTGCGCGCGCGCTGCTCCGTTTTGACATGCGCAGGCGCAGCAACGTTCTGACATGCGCACGCGCAGCCACGTTCTGACATGCGAACCCGCACAGCTCCGTTCTGACATGCGCACGCGCAGCTCCGTTCTGACATGCGCACGCGCAGCTCCGTTTCGACATGCGCACGCGCAGCTCCGTTTCGACACGCGGACGCGCACCTCCGTTTTGACATGCGCTCGCGCAACTCCGTTTTGACATGCGCATGCGCAGCTCTGTTTTGACATGCGCACGCGCAGCTCCGCTCCGACATGCGCAAGCGCCGCGCCGTTCCGACAGGCGCAAGCGCAGCACCGTCTTGACAGGCGCACGCGCAGCTCCGTCTTGACAGGCGCACGCGCAGCTCCGTTTTGACGTGCGCACGCGCAGCTGCGTGTTAACGTGCGCACGCGCAGCTCCGTTTTGACAGGCGCACGCGCAGCTCCGTTTTGACGTGCGCACGCGCAGCTCCGTGTTGACGTGCGCACGCGCAGCTCCGTGTTGACGTGCGCACGCGCAGCTCCGTGTTGACGTGCGCACGCGCAGCTCCGTGTTGACGTGCGCACGCGCAGCTCCGTGTTGACGTGCACACGCGCAGCTCCGTTTCGACGTGCGCACGCGCAGCTCCGTTTCGACGTGCACACGCGCAGCTCCGTTTCGACGAGCGCACGCGCAGCTCCGTTTGGACATGACGAGCGCAGCTCCGTTTGGACATGACGAGCGCAGCTCCGTCCTGACGTGCGCCCGCGCAGTTCCGTGTAGACATGCGCAAGCGCAGCACCGTTTTCACATGCGCACGCGCAGCTCCGCTCCGACATGCGCAAGCGCAGCTCCGTTTCGACATGCGCAAGCGCAGCTCCGTTTCGACATTCGCACGAGCAGCTCCGTTTCGATATGCGCACGCGCAGCTCCGTTTCGACATGCGCGCGCGCAGCTCCGTTTCGACATGCGCTCGCGCAGCTCCGTTTCGACATGCGCTCGCGCAGCTCCGTTTCGACATGCGCACGCGCAGCTCCGTTTCGACATGTGCACGCGCAGCTCCGTTTTGACATGACGAGCGCAGCTCCGTCCTGACGTGCGCACGCGCAGTTCCGTTTAGACATGCGCAAGCACAGCACCGTTTTCACATGCGCACGCGCAGCTCCGTTTCGACATGCGCAAGCGCTGCTCCGTTTCGACATGCGCAAGCGCTGCTCCGTTTCGACATGCGCACGCGCAGCTCCGTTTCGACATGCGCACGCGCAGCTCTGTTTCGACATGCGCACGCGCAGCTCCGTTTCGACATGTGCACGCGCAGCTCCGTTTTGACATGACGAGCGCAGCTCCGTCCTGACGTGCGCACGCGCAGTTCCGTTTAGACATGCGCAAGCACAGCACCGTTTTCACATGCGCACGCGCAGCTCCGCTCCGACATGCGCAAGCGCCGCGCCGTTCCGACAGGCGCAAGCGCAGCACCGTCTTGACAGGCGCACGCGCAGCTCCGTTTTGACGTGCGCACGCGCAGCTCCGTGTTGACGTGCGCACGCGCAGCTCCGTTTTGACAGGCGCACGCGCAGCTCCGCTTTGACGTGCGCACGCGCAGCTCCGTGTTGACGTGTGCACGCGCAGCTCCCTGTTGACGTGCGCACGCGCAGCTCCGTGTTGACGTGCGCACGCGCAGCTCCGTGTTGACGTGCGCACGCGCAGCTCCGTGTTGACGTGCGCACGCGCAGCTCCGTGTTGACGTGCCCACGCGCAGCTCCGTGTTGACGTGCACACGCGCAGATCCGTTTCGACGTGCGCACGCGCAGCTCCGTTTCGACGTGCACACGCGCAGCTCCGTTTCGACGAGCGCACGCGCAGCTCCGTTTCGACCAGCGCACGCGCAGCTCCGTTTCGACGAGCGCACGCGCAGCTCCGTTTCGACGAGCGCACGCGCAGCTCCGTTTTCACATGACGAGCGCAGCTCCGTTTGGACATGACGAGCGCAGCTCCGTCCTGACGTGCGCCCGCGCAGTTCCGTGTAGACATGCGCAAGCGCAGCACCGTTTCGACATGCGCAAGCGCAGCTCCGTTTCGACATGCGCACGCGCAGCTCCGTTTCGACATTCGCACGAGCAGCTCCGTTTCGATATGCGCACGCGCAGCTCCGTTTCGACATGCGCTCGCGCAGCTCCGTTTCGACATGCGCTCGCGCAGCTCCGTTTCGACATGCGCACGCGCAGCTCCGTTTCGACATGTGCACGCGCAGCTCCGTTTTGACATGACGAGCGCAGCTCCGTCCTGACGTGCGCACGCGCAGTTCCGTTTAGACATGCGCAAGCACAGCACCGTTTTCACATGCGCACGCGCAGCTCCGCTCCGACATGCGCAAGCGCCGCGCCGTTCCGACAGGCGCAAGCGCAGCACCGCCTTGACAGGCGCACGCGCAGCTCCGTTTTGACGTGCGCACGCGCAGCTCCGTGTTGACGTGCGCACGCGCAGCTCCGTGTTGGCGTGCGCACGCGCAGCTCCGTGTTGACGCGCGCACGCGCAGCTCCGTGTTGACGTGGGCACGCGCAGCTCCGTGTTGACGTGCGCACGCGCAGCTCCGTGTTGACGTGCGCACGCGCAGCTCCGTGTTGGCGTGCGCACGCGCAGCTCCGTGTTGACGCGCGCACGCGCAGCTCCGTGTTGACGCGCGCACGCGCAGCTCCGTGTTGACGTGCGCACGCGCAGCTCCGTGTTGACGCGCGCACGCGCAGCTCCGTGTTGACGTGGGCACGCGCAGCTCCGTGTTGACGTGCACACGCGCAGCTCCGTAAAGACACTGAGGAGAAAGAGAATTTGGCTTGTATCGATAGATTACGAGCTCCTCAACAGAACAACACCACTCTTTGTGAAAACAAAGCTCTTGTAAGGTAGAAAACAGCAAGACCTGAAGTATAGCCGCCACAGGCCAGTCTCCCAAGTACAAGGGTGGTGATTAAATAAGAGAACAGACACCGCAGATATCTGAGGCTGACGAAGGTGCAGGAAGGTTACGTGTTTGATTGATAAGTTTTGCTTTGAAACCACAGTTCACGTTTATCACACGAGTAAGACGGAAAACAACCTGAATGTTGGAAGTCGAAGAAAACCTGCAATTGGCGGCGCAATAGGCGGCCAGCTGGGTTTCGGTGTCTCACGGCTATGCGTTCTGCATGACGTACCAGGCGCCTCGATTTACAAGGGCGAAGCACCAGAGGGCCTCCAAGTGCCCCTCGGACGAAGTTCGTGGAACAGCATGCCACAAGGAAAAACAAGAATTGACAAGGAAGAAAAAAAGCTGTGTAGAGCCAGTTTTCAACGGGTCTCCATTTAGCAAATGCACCGCTCGGAGTGTTCGCCTCGTCAGCGTACCAAGACGCTAAGCTGCATGACCAGCAATATGACGACTATTAGAGAACTTAAATATGCCCTCATGTGCCAGTCGCTACACATCAGTTGTGACGCTGGCTCATCGGCGCTAGGGACTTTCTTGCAAGACCCGCAGCCTCAGTCCTGAAAAGCATCGCATGCTTGATGGGGTTGCCTTCGCTGAATGCACTCCGCAGTTCTTTGCGAGAACTTTTTTGTTGGAATCGGAATCCGTCGCAACGTTGGTGAAAACGGAAACGAAGCGACGACGGCTCACAAAGGCCTTCATCGTGCGGCCGGCAGTAGTTTTCATTTCGGTTGCTCAATCGGTTGCTCAAGCAATCACGGAGTCCGTATTTGTTTCCGCCTCTTTACGCCACTCTATGTCGTCATCAGAGAAGCGAGTCTGAATAGTAGCGGCGGGAAAAGGCTTTCAACTTCGAATCCAAACCTCTTAGCAATAAATGCACCTTTGGTTAACGGACAGCCACAAAATGCCAAACTATCGGATTTTACTAACAAAAAAAAATGATAGCGTTGTCCTTAGTGTCCCTCCCAGAGCGTTGAAACCGAAACAGGACGGGAGAAAATTTTGAGTATAAATTATTTAGCGGCCTTAGGCGAATACCACGTGGTGGTTCATGCGTGGTTCCCATTATGAGTTAACTTTCCACAACGACTTACGCTGTGAAGGGTGCTGGAGTGGAAGACTGGATAATTTCGATCGCCTGGGTTTCTCCAACGTGCAGCGACATCGCACAGTGCACGTGTCTCTCGCATTTCGCCTCCATCAGATTGTGATCACAGTGTCCGGGTTCGAAAGCGCATATTTATGGTCAGCAACCAAGCACTATAACCACTTTGCCATCGCGAAGGCGGTAGTGATGCATAATAATGTCTTACGCATCAATGCACGAAAGAAAACATACCACAAAAATTACGTGTCTTTAACCCTTTAACTTTAAGCGCGCGCTTAGGGCAGTTACTCGATTAAGCAGATTTCCACTGCACCTCTCCTGAAAGTGTCATGTTCAGGCAATCGCAACAGTCCAGTGGCAGTTTCATCACTGCCGTGAACACGGTGACTACATTATGTATCGTACTGTATTATGTATCCCACACTCACGCATGTAAAAGACCGGCCGCTGGCCCTTCAGCCCATGAAGTTTCCCCCTTTGGCGGACACATGTATACACGCTCGCGGAGCATTCGAACGCGCTGCATATACATTCTTGTGAGGCCTGCGTCTCGTCGTGTCCGCGTACGCTTCTGCATCGTCCTGCATTTCAATGCCGCCAACGTCACAGCTGCTTAAGCCGAGCAATGGAGCCTGATGAAAGGAGAGGTAGGAAGCGTCTTGCGGAAAGCGATCGCTTTGCGAGTGATACGCCACAGTAGAAGACTGCTCGCCCCTGCCGACAACGCCATGATTATGCGGCCGCCCCAAAAAGCGACAAGGCCGCCACAGTTCGCGGCTGCCTACCTAAGTCCGCACTATTGCAGGCGATCGCTTCGACGCAACACGAAGAGTGTGGTTTGGTATGGTGTGGTGTGTTGAACGCTAGGTACATTTCAAGATATTGACTACTACCATCTACAACCAATGTGTTATGCCCGTAAACATATCATGCTTACTCTACTCTCGGTTACGGGAGAGGCAGAGATTTTTAGCTTAGATCGTATATAGTAGGTCGGTCGCGCGCGACTCTGCACATGGTCTTTCTTCTGAGCGCTGTAGTTGTGAGCAGGCATGTCTTCACTTTTTTTTTGCAAACCTAGTACTATTCTTGATTTTGCTATTGTTACTTTCCGGCCATGTGGAGCTTAATCCTGGCCCCCTCAGTGAAGCAGATCTTGAATTGCTGAAAATTTGCAGGCCTGCTAGAGCACAATCACGAACAAGCTGGATGCCATCGAAGCAAAATTTGCTAAACATGAAGCTATGCTCGCAGAGCTAAATTCCAAAATGGGAACTGAAGGTCAGATTGGAATTCTTAATGATGCACTGGAAGGACACGGAATTGCAGTTGAACAGCCCTAAAAGTAGTCAATACCTACAAAGAAGAAGTGTCCGTCTTGAAAACAGAAGTCGAAGGATGGATCTTGTTTATGGTGTCGAAGATGAGGCAGAAAAGTGGGATCAGTCAGAGCAATTGATTAAAGCAGTCTGTCAGACCCATTTTGCAAGATAACTGAAGACAGTGCAAAGAGCGCATTGTGTCGGTCAATTCAACAAGTTCAATCGAGCGATTGCCGTTAATTTTCTCTCCGAGAATGGAAAAATAACTGCTCTTAAAAACACCAAAAAATTCAAGGGGTCTGAATACAATGTAGACCAGGACTATGCACCGGAAACAATTATGGAAATATGCTCAAGCGGAAACAACGGACACCACCAGTCAGGTTAATCGAAGCTGTGACAAGCTCATTGTTGACTGTAAGGCATTCACTTGGTACAAAGAAAAAGTGAAAGTGGCTCCAGTCCTCAAAAAGGTACACCATGCTACTAAAAGGGCTGTTCCCTCGCACAATCTAACGGCTGTTGTCGTAAGCTGCAGAAGCATTGTGAATTAAGTAAACGAATTCGCGGGCCACATTGAATCACTGGAGGCTGATATTGTGTGTGGAACAGAATCGCGGCTGATCCCCGTCCATTAATGACAGTGAGGTGTTTCCTAATCCCTCTACCGCTCATCGGAATGATAGGGCACGAACGGGTGGTGGTGTCTTTGTTAGTTCATTCTTTTTTACGGTCAACTTTGTTGGATATTGGATAAAATAACATGGAATCAATCAGGGACAAAGTGACTTTTGCCGATAATACAACATTTATTGCTGGATCATGTCGCCCTCCAAATTCTGATGCAACTACATTGCAACGTCTATAGGATATTGTCTCTAAAACATCGGATCAGATAATTCTTGCCGGAGATTTAAAACTACTGGACTTGAACTGGTCTAATGGAACCTGTACAACTGACTGGCTGCTGCAAAAATTTTGAGATGAAAAACATTGCTGACACATTCGGCTTCACTCAATACGCGAGTACACCTACACGCAACAACAGCATTTTGGACCTGTTGTTTTGTAACCCGCGCAATTTGCTAGATTCTGTCATTTGCATCCTAGGAATAAATGACCACTCGCTGTCGTAGCTAGCATTAAACTTGAGATCAAGCGAATGAAGATATGCAAATTAGGGAATATTTTTTTTGATAAGCGTGATTATTCCGCCACTTTTCGCGAACTTCTTGATTATTTGTCTGCTTTAGATTGCCTTTTACGTTAATACTTTTGTGCAACAGTGGCCATTTTTAAAAGAAAAATGAGAGAACTGACGGAAAAGTATGTGCCGATCATTCATTCAGTTAGGCTGAAAAAGTTGCATGAAGCCATGGGTGACACCAAATACCATGAGACTAACAAAGAAGAGAAGATGAGCATAACTGACATTCAAAAGAACACAGTAATTATCAGTTCAGAAGGTTAACTCAGGTAACTAATGAGTACAAAACTAAAGTACACAGTGCGAAGGAACGGTACTTCAGTCGACTCAGTGACATTATCAAACGAATCTCAAGCTTTTCTGGCAATATGTGAAAGGATTTGGATCTGAATCGTCTGGAATAAATGGAATCGTTCACAATAATGAAATCCTGTCTGATGATAAGCTAAGGCAACTTTTATTTTCATTGTGTATTTTTCCCGAAAATAAGTTTTATGGATACACGTGTGAGTGCTCCGCCATTAATGCCCCCGTCGAGCTCAGTGCGAGTGGAACTGAATCATTGCTAAAAGGAATAGGTGAAACGAAGCCACTCGGTCCCGGTGGTATTTCTACCCGCGTGTTGAAAGCGCTGTGCATGACCAGTCGGATCTCACCGTTATCTTATTGCCACGTATCATTGTAGTGTTTGTTCGTTCACGCTCAAGGCTGCAGGAAAGGGTTGTTATCACTTTTTTTTTTCTTGGAAGCGGACTCTAAGTTCTCGAAGCATTCTCCGTGTTTAATTTCATTTTAAAGCATCGAGGCGATGCTTCTTTGGAAGGGGGGTAATGCCACGTATCATTGTAGTGTTTGTTCGTTCACGCTCAAGGCTGCAGGAAAGGGTTGTTATCACTTTTGTTCGTGACGCGAGAAGCGACCAGACTAATCTCGATTGTTCGCAGCCATGAAAGGCTGCATCTAGGTTTTTCCAGATTACCGTAGATGATCTTGACCTGTTATCTGGAAGTTTCCTTACCGGCTTTAAATTGAGCGATGCCGCGAGCGACGGACATTCGTAGTTCGACGACCGACGAGCACGTTTGTTGCTTACGCCGCCGCCGAGTGATTCAGTTCTTTTACGGGCGCAAGTCAGCCCAAATAAAGAGCTTCGCTTCCAAGACTGATTGGTGTCTTCCTGACCGCTGGACTGCCGTCACTACAACGTGACATTATATACACCAATTCGCTCCATTTTTTCGCTACCGGATAATTGGAAATTGGCACATGTAGTCCCAGTTCACGAGGGGGTGGTTAAAAAAAAAGACGTAACTATAGGCCCATATCCTTACCATCAATTTCTTGTAAAATACTAGAGCACATTTTATAGAAGGAAATAATCAAACATTGCTTAGAGCACGGGATATTAACTTAAGAGCAACAAGGGTTTGGTAAGCGGCTATTCTGTAATACACAACTGATTGAAATTTCCGGAGCCCTTCAGTACGGCGTCCATCATAGCCTGAGTTGCTTCGGGACGTTAAACCTCAATAAACCCAACCAAACCAAAGAACTGATTGAATTTTATCACGACTGAATATCTGAGGTAAACGAAATCGATTTACAAACTAACCTTAGTAAAATTGTCTCATGGCGTGAGAGGTGGAAAATGATACTGAATGCAAAACATGTACCCATCTGTCCTTCACGAAGAAAAAAAAATGCACTTCCTATTTTTTGAAGACAGATTACTAACAAGTCAGCTGTGTACAAATATTTGGTAGTAACTTTCCCATCTGATTGTTCCTGGCGTGCCCATATCAGTAATGTTGTTTAAAAGGCTGCCAGAGCACGATATTTCATTCAGTGAAATCTGAAATCCTCACCCTTTTTCCTGAAGAACACTGCGTATATCTCACACGTGCGACCGGTCCTGGAGTGTGCGTGTTGTGTTTGGAATCCTCACCAGAAAACCTTGATTGATCAAGTAAAAAGAGTACAGAGCAGAGCAGCAAGGTTCGCTATGCGACAGTACAAGCGAGGGGAGAGCTGCAGTGAAATGAAAAAGGAAGTTGGAATGGGAAGCGCTGTCCTCGCGCCGATGCGAATTGTGCTTGAAGTTACTATTTCGAATTTATAAGATGACCGGAATTTACAAAAATACTTATGTTCAGCAACCACACTGCATATCCAAAAGCAACTAAAAGCAAAAAAATACGAGAATACCGCGCCAGAACGAAACTTTACGCTAATTCATTTTTCGCAAGAACTTTTGCAGAGTGCAATCGATTGTCCTATAAAGAAGTGTGCTGTACTAATGAAGATTTGTTTTTGTCCAGCTTGTAACCCTTCTTGCTCATATGCCGTTTGGCCAAGCGGGGTACCTCTGAATAAAGAAAGAAAATAAACTTCCACTTAAATTATTATCAGCATTATTTCATCACCTTTAACATAGAGATAACACTCGTGTGGAAGCCCAGCTGTAGGTAAGACCCTTTGAGCATTAATTACTTTAAAATCGACTGCTCGTGATGATAAAAAGGTAATGATAGACTACAAGTGATTTGAACATATAGTTAAAGAAAGCGATATTAGCGAGAAAAAAAACGGAGTTTCAACTAAATATTCCTTCAGAAATAAACATCGAAGAAAGTCGGCTGAATTGTCGGCAATTCAATATAGAAAAGTGCAACCCCTCGGACCCATACTCACGACGAAGCGAGCGTCAGGCAGCGTTCCGCTGAAGCTATGCAAGAAAAACGAACTTTCCTCGCAACCAAGATCGGAAGTCGGGCACCCGCAATGCTTTCTGCCTCGCGAGTGGCTTCCGGGCAGTGGCTGAAATTTTCCTCAACCACAGAACCGGAGAACCAGAGCCATCAGCGACAGCACCTCCTAGGCCATCGCGCGAAGCCATCACGCGTCGCGTCCCACAGAGTTATTACTTCGTTCAGTCAGCGCTGGATAGCGATGCATCTGTTGTGGTATACGGGCACGAATGCATTGTGTGCAGTTTGCCGTCGAAAAAAACCACCTTAAAATTTTTTCTCAACATTACGGAACGGATGTCAATTCTATATTCAATTACCCCTTACGATACATGTCAATGTGATAGAGCCGATTGATTGCACTGAAGACAACCATATTACCCTTATAAAAATTTCTATAGACAGTCCATAGACTGTCTATAGACTTTAGTCTATGAATTCTATAGACTGTCTATAGACAAATCCTTTAGACTGGTCTATAGACAGTCTATAGATTTATGGTCATACACTTTTAGTAGACTTTTGTCTATAGACAGTCTATAGACAAATGTCTACTGAAAGTCTATAGGTCTATAGGAGGTCTATAGACACAGGACTATAGACAGTCTATAGACGATCTATAGACTTATGGCCATGCATTTCCTATAGAGCTGTCTGTAGACCGTCTATAGACACTTGTCTATAGACGGACTATAGACGACCTATAGACTTATGGCCATAGACTTCCTGTAGATTACTGTCTATAGACAGTCTACAGACAAAAGTGCACTGGTCCAGTAGACATATGTCTATAGACTGTCTATAGACATTCCCTAGGTGTGTGGCCTGGCAGTGCTATAGACCTTTTGTCTATAGACAGTCTATAGACCTCTGTCTACTAAACTATTAGTAGACCATTATCTATAGACTGCCTATAGACTGTCCACAATCATTGAAAAAGGTCACCAGACAGAGTTCACAGATGAAACAATCAATATACTTACAAATTTAGTTTATTTCCAAGCTATCCAGGCTGGGAATATGCAATACATGCACCATAAGAATGCACCACAGTAACATAAAAGTTGAAAGTAACAGTCCGGCTAGTTTCCTCAGAAGCATTCTTGTGGCATATTGTCTGCAGTAAATCATCCGGGCATGCTCACCTGTACCGCACAAAGGAAAAAAATAATATAAGAGGAACTGAAAAAAAAATTCCCATTCCATCTCTACACATGTGCTTTACAATGCAAGGCATATCCTGGCTATGCCATTCTAGAAAGGCAATCTTGATCTTTTGGTTTGGTTTTATGGGGTTCAAAGACCCAAGGCGACACAGGCTACGAGGCGCTGAAGTGAAAGGCTGGGGAATAATTTCGTTCACCTGTGCAGAGTACACAGGCCTTTAGCATTTTGCCTCTATTAAAATGCGACCGCCTAGGCCGGAATCGAACCTGTATCTTTCAGGTCGCCATACGAACATGATAGCCACTGTGCTATCACGCCGGCTCAATCATTTCAGTAAATACACTACAGATTTTAAGTGGCGTCATAAAACATTGTAACAAAGACGCCTAATCCCTGGAGCACTCTACTCTGAATCCAGTACTGATATTGATTTCTGTATGGCAATACTGTTACAGCAAATACTGATCTCTTTATGGCAATCCTTTTACACTATTTGTAACAGAAGACTTCGAACAATTGTGCCACATATCTGCACTGACTCGGAAGGGGCTGTTAAGAATGCCACCTCCATAAAATACAGATTCAGTGCACCTTACAGAGGGATCCAAAAAGGAGAATATTGCAGCATTTATTCTTATAACCGCTATAGAAGAAGCGCTTCAGAATACCCTGCGTGAATTAAGCCTGGTACACCCGGCCAAATTTTTAACTGGCTCGGGTGTTGCATCGCTAAATGCACCTTGTAAAAAAGGTGCCTTTCGGTCACACTGCTGGCATATTCATGCTGTAATTTAACGAGTGAAATGTCATTTCGTGGTTCCTTTTGTTCATATAATGTTTGAGTGCAGTACTTGCGTGTTTATATCAACGTTATCAGAAACATTCGTCTGCCACTACGAACAGCTGAAACAAGCGGCATACGCAGCAATGGATCTTGTCCATATGGCCTCATCCTCTGGGCAAAGTACCACTTCTTTCATGGCGGACAAGTCGTTTACCCAGATTAGTGCAAATGCGCCACCATAACCATTGCTGCGTGTTCCGCTTGTTTCGGCTCTTCGTAGCGGCAGACGATTAATATTTCTGATAACTTTCATCTAAACATGCAAGTACTCCACTCAAACATTATATTAACAAAAAGAAACTATGAAATGCCATCTCACGCATCAAATTACAACATGAATATGCCAGCAGTGTAGCCAAAAGGCACCTTTTTACAAGGTGCATTTAGCGATGCGACACCTCAGCCAGTTAAAGATTTGGCCGAGTGTACGTAAGCCGATACTCAAACGGGCACAAGCTATACAAAACCAGCAGGCAGAAGCACCACACCACAGATTTGCGCCTATAACTTGAAGCACAAAGACGGAACAGCATACTCGTACATCTGCGCGCGCTCTTAGAAACAAGCGGGTTGCAACGCTTCCATGTCGCTCTCATTATTCAGAAAACTAATACAGCACACAGAGGTTGCAGCTGCGCCGTTTCTCAGACGCGAGGTTGAGACAGCAAATTACTGTCACGATAAAATACCGCCTGAAATTCACTTAGTTTTTCCTTCAAGTGCAGCTCCAACAGCGCAAAGAGGTGTGTTTCTTGCATGGAGGCAGCCTAACCCAACGCTGCTAGAAAAATCAGCGAAAGCATTTAACGTGCTCAAAGTAGGAAGTATTTCAATGAAACAATTAACGCCTTCAACAGGCGCAGCTATAATAATACGAGAGCTTAATTTGATTTTAGGCGCAAATAAGCGGCGAGTCACATCGGCGCTTTCGTAACGTAGCAGTCTGAAATCAGAAACACATACTTTGCCTCTCGCGCAAATGGTATTCTAGAAATCTGTGCACGCGTGAGCGGGATTCATGAACGAACCACTCGGAACGAAATGTAAGCCACCTCTTGTCGAGCCGACCTTTACCCAGCTTTCAAAATGAAGCGCCCGCAAGCCAGCGGCGGCGGCCAACGGCTCTGATGACAGACACGGACGAATCCATACGTGTGCAACGAAGGGGAGATGGGATGGAGCTTGTGGGTTCTTCGCGGTGTTTGAGCACGCCGGCCATTCGCGCCGGCAAAGAATTTTATTTACCCATCACACTACAAGCATTCCTCCAGCCCCGCTTGAATACAACTTTGAAAAACGTCTTGAGCTCCAGTCTATAGCGTTACAAGACACCTTTGTTGAAACGTCGGCGTCCACGACGCGCACCGAGCGAACATCCATACGTAGCAAGCAATGCACACCTCAAAAAGAACAGCACTCCATGGTCCAGACAGGCGATAACACAAAGATAAGAAAATAAATGTAATCCACCACTGAACGAGACTGTATGTAAGTACGTTTTCGGAGGTGCAAAGTAAACTGAGCTCACAGGGCGCTAACACACAGTTCCATTTCGGCCGTCATTCACAGGCTAAACGACATTTCTGGCCGCGCATCTACCTTGAAACACGAAAAATCTAGTAGGCAGCTCGCGAGGAGCGGCTTATCATCAAGGGCATCGCACAGACTGCCTTTCCGCGCGTTAGTAAAGACAGCGGGACAGAGATAAGCGGCATTAGTCGAGAACCCGATGGCTTCCCCCTTAGAAACGAAGCTAGGACGTTTGTAACTCCGCACATAATCTGTTCTGCACAAAGCTCTGCTTGGAGTGGTTTAGGAGACCAAATGAATAAAATATAAACGCGTAGACTTACCTTAAGCGGACGATGAAGCTGGATTTTGAAGAAAACGTAATCCGCGCAAAACACGCCAACGCCATTGATGCAGCCACGCACAGGGTTGTTTGCTGCCCGAATGATTTTCCGCCGTCTCGCGGTAAAATGGGTAAAACGTGAAACAGAAACCCATTTCACGGTCGTATCTTTATCGCTCGCACTCTTGCCATGTGCAGCTTGATCTGATATCCAAGACCACAGAAGGCAATTGGTTTATAAGCTTAAATTCTTCGCTTACCCTCTAAAAATCTTATTGCTTTCGTGAAAACAGAACCGAAATCTAACTTCTTGTCGGTATACGCGCCGCATCTCCCACCGAATAGTATGTGGTACAATTCTCAAATAATAATTATAAGGTTGCATAGCATAACGTCTTTTTTGCGTGTGTTCGTTTTTAGAAAACTGATATGCGCCACATCAGCGTGTCATCGGCTCCGAAGCAACAGGTGCAAGGGTAGGAACGAAAAAATACTGGCTTTGTGATTGTTGCGTCCCAGCACTTATCCACGTGAATACAAACAGCAAAGGTAGAAATGGCAGATGTTAATCGCACGGAGGACCAGGCTGTTTGAAATTAATCTAAAGTGTTTCTAAGGGATGGGCGCTTCCTTGAATTCTCACACCCGTATTTTCCCCTTTATTTGCAGGACGTTTTAAAGAGAAATGTAGAACCTTTGATGAAATGTGTCTGATTTCAGCGCGTTGGACAGTAACGATCGAAAGATGGAATGGAATTGTGTAGAGCGATTCCTTTAAGGGACAGCGTATTCGTTCGATGTAGTACAGTTTGCGATGCGGGCGCCCTTGCATCAAGAACGGCTGCCTTTCCTCTGCTTACTTGTTAGCATTAATATGTAATTGTGTTGACAATATACGTCGCGGTATAACGAAAAGGAGCTTGTCAACGCTCCTGAAAACAATGTACAGGAGGGTGTTGTAATGGCCTTACGCAATACTTTTTAATTTCCGTAATAGCGAAGGAGGTGGGGAACTCCCGACATAGTTGTGGTCACTAGATGCAGGTCCCCTCAACATGCAGTGCAAAAATGAATTGGCATTGTTCTGGACTTAGTCGAAAGTCAGTGTATCGAACATTGTTAGGTAAAATTACGATTGTTATAGACTGGTCTATAGGCAGTAGACTATCTATAGTGTACAGTCTATAGACGAAAGGAAATTGAGGTAGTTGTAGACTGTAGTCTATAGAGAGTCTATAGACCGTCTATAGACAAAAGGAAATTGAAGCAGCTTTAGACCTTGGTCTATAGAGAGTCTATAGACCGTCTATAGACGAAAGGATATCGTGGCAGCTATAGACCTTAGTCTATAGACCGTGTATAGACGAAAGGAAATTGCAGCAGTTATAGACTTTAGTCTATAGAGAGTCTATAGACAAAAGAAAATTGAGGCAGCCATAGACCTTAGTCTATAGCGAGTCTATAGACCGTCTATAGACGAAAGGAAACTGAAGCAGTTATAGACTTCAGTCTATAGACAGTCTATAGACAAAGGAAATTGAGGCAGCTATAGACCTTAGTCTATAGCGAGTCTATAGACCGTCTATAGTCGAAAGGAAATTGAAGCAATTATAGACTTTAGTCTATAGACAGTCTATAGACAAAAGGAAATTGAGGCGGCTATAGACCTTAGTCTATAGCGAGTCTATAGACCGTCTATAGACGAAAGGAAATTGAAGCAATTATAGACTTTAGTCTATAGACAGTCTATAGACAAAAGAAAATTGAGGCGGCTATAGACCTTAGGCTATAGCGAGTCTATAGACCATCTATAGACGAAAGGAAATGGAGGTAGTTATAGACTTCAGTCTATAGCGAGTCTATAGACCGTCTATAGACAAAAGTAAATTGAGCCAGCTATAGACTTTAGTCTATAAAGTGTCTATAGACAGTCTATAGACAAAGGGAAACTTGAGCCAGCTATAGACTTTAGTCTATAAAGTGTCTATAGACAGTCTATAGACAAAAGGAAATTGAGGCAGCTACAGACCTTAGTCTATAGAGAGTCTATAGACAGTCTATAGACGAAAAGAAATTGAGGCAGCTATAAACCTTAGTCTATAGAGGGTCTATAGACAGTCTATAGACTAAAGGAAATTGAGGCGGCTATAGACCTTAGTCTATAGCGAATCTATAGACCGTCTATAGACAAAAAGGAAATTGAAGCAGCTATAGACTTTAGTCTATAGATTTTCGATAGACTGTCTATAGACAAAAGGAAAAGTCTATAGGATGGCTATAGAGTCTATAAAAAGTCTATAGAAAGTCTATAGACCATTTTTATAAGGGTAATTTGCGAATTCAAAAGCGTTCACGAACGGGAGTAGCGGGTGTTTCAATTTGATATTAAAACGACGCATAACTGGCGCCAGTCCCAGCACTTCTACTGCAAGGAATACTTCGTTCTAATCGCGACCTTTTCCTCGACTAACCCTGCTTCCAGGCAGGAACTGTGCCAACATCTGTATAGTTTGAAAGCCCACCCGGCATCACACAACGCCCGCGGCCATGAAGGAACTCGATCTCTCTTCCCGCCACTTTAGAATTGCTCAGCGCCCGCCTCTCTGGCCCAGCCGTTGTCATGGGCCTCGTCTTCCACAGTCTGGACGCCTCGCGGGATGAGCACGACAGCGAGAAATGATTCCGCACGAGTTTCGAACCACGGCAGAAAGGTTTTAGTGTTGCTCGTGCGAAGACGTTCGCGTTCTTTTCGACGAGCCAAGAGACCGATCCTACAGTGATGGTCGAAGAAGAGCAATTCTTGTGGGATACAATGCGCTGTAATTACCAACCCCGTGATCTCAACGACAGATGATTTGAAGAGATCGTTACAAGGTTGGCTCCGCATCGTACAGGTGAACACGAGGTGTTTGTCCTGCTGTCTTGAAACTCAAATTCTTTGACGGAGCATGTCTCGCGCAGCCAACGCAATCTGTACCGCACTCACGATGCTCGCTTTAGAATTGAGATGGCAAAATGTTTCGGCGCATCTTCAGTGACGAGCATGAGACCTCCAAATCAGAATCGACGGCCCGAAACAGCACCAAAGCTCTTTCTGCAAAAACTGCACACGACAGTTCCTCGAACGACATCATCGGTGCAAAACACGTCGTGTTGGCGAACAGAGTCGAATTCCGAGAGTACCTCTGTCCTTTCCCGATCCTTGCAAAGCTGCGGCCGTGGTGTGTTACACGGGATGGTGGCGCTTTCCTATCTCGTTGGGTCGCATTGTTTGTTTTTTCTGCTGGTACTTGCTATCATCTTTTTATTCCACCAGCTGGTCTCGATCGAGCGTGGAAGGCGGTGCTGTCCATGTCCGCTCACCTTCGGTGTTTAAGTATAGGCATTTTTTCTCGATGGCAGAACATAATGCGGGACTGAAGGGGCTATACAAGTGACCCCTCAACACAATCGAACAATCACTACACTAAAAGGAGGGGAGTTATGACCGGAGTAAATTTAGACTTGCAGGCGCCCAACTGGTTGTAGTGAGAGCTGGTATTTAAAAGAAAGGGATGAAAAGACACTTTTCAGCTGTATAACTTGGTGCGCACGCTTAATTTAATCAGATGTTTAATTAGGAATGATGAGTAGTTCCTTGCCGCGAAAGTAGTTTGATTCTTGTAGGTAATATACATTGTTCAATATGGACATCGCGGTAATATAACAAGGCGTGGTCATTTCTTTTTTTCAAAGAAGAATCGCTTGCACCTTTCATGTGCTAGCTGAGTATTTTGTAGCGGTAGCTACACTATGCCAGTTGCTTCGCGAGGTCAGCGTGGCTGCGCGCTGAGCCGTGGCACCACCGCCCCGCCGCCTGTGCGCATGCGCAGAGTGACGTCATAGCCTACAGATGGCGTGCGCGCCGCGCACCTCGCCGACGGCGGAGTAGACGCCTCCCGCCTCTTCAGTTGTGCGCATCCGCGAAGTGCCGTCAGAACACGAAGCTAGTGCGCGCCGAGCGCCTGCATTACGCTAGCATTTCGAGCCTTCAGCGTGGTGGTGCCGTGGCCACCGTGACTGCTCACGTTGCGCGGAGCAGCTACCGGGTCGCGGCGCACCGGCGAAACCGAGTGGGGGTGGAGTGGAGAGGGGGGGAGTGAGTGAATCCACGTCCAGAGAAGATGAAAAAGGAACGCCGAGCGAAATGGAGCGACGAAAGACTGACTTTGCAATTCGACTGAGCGAGTTCCACTCGACCAGCTGTAGCTATCACGTCACTCCAGGTTTAAGCACAGCTAAGCCATAGCCAATGTTTTTTTCTCAAGCTATGAGGGACGCCGTAGTGCAGGGCTCTGGATAATTTAGACCACCGGGCTTTCTTTAACGTGCACAGGTATGGCACAGTACATAAATCTCTAACATTTCGTCTCCATCGAAATTCCACCGTCATGGCCGGTATCGAACCCGCACCTCGAGCACGATAACCACTGAGGCACCGCAGCGGGTTACCCCTCTGTGAAGTCGCTTAACAGCACAGTACTTTCTAATGCCCTCACCAAGGTATGATAAGCTGTTGATCACATGCATTGAAGTAGTCACGAAGTACACGCAATACACAGATTCTTATTTCAGCCTTGTCGCTATTCGCTCGCCGAGAAACAAGAATATGCCTAAGACATCACTGCTTTCCCAGTCGAAAAAAACACCAGCCCGTATCTGGTGTTTACACCAGACCGGAAATTCAGACACGGGTTCTGGTGTTACCCGGCCTGGTGTGACCCGGCCTGGTGTGACCCGGCCTGGTGTGACCCGGTCTGGTGTGACCCGGACTGGTGTTACCGGGTCTGGTGTTACCGGGTCTGGTGTGACCCGGGCTGATTTTTTTGGTGTGGCCGGTCTGGTGTTTTCTGATGTGATTTAATTTGGTGCCGTGCTGACCGGGTTAGGAGCCTTCGGGAACAATTTGCCTGTTTCACGATATGTGCCGCCCGCTGTGGAGCATAACGAGCATACCCGGTACCGAGAAAACAGGTTGAAAAGAAGCGCACGTGGGTGAAGCAGGCAAGGTGTGGCTCCACATGACGCCAACTTCACACGTGAGGAGGCAAGTGTGAGCTCGACAGCTGCCCTCTTCTGTCTTTGGTACTGTTGCTGATATAAACTGCACAAGTACAGTTAAACCACCAGCTTCTGCAATGCTTGCGCAGTTGTTCACTATCACTGGAGAGCTCAAAGAGAAGAGTTGTGTGTACGCAGAGTGGCCGTGAGAAAAACGCAAATTCAATGTGCTTTGATAGCGATGCAGTGCATTAGGATACACATAACAGCATGCATACACCAGCACTCAATTTTTAAACTTACCAATAGAAATTTTAGAGAAAGAAAATTAAACAAAATTCGCACGCGTACGCCAATACTCAATTCGTATGATTGCCACAAGAAATTGCAAGGGCATGTAGAAAAGAAAAAAAGAAACAAAATTTATTCTGATTCGCTTAGCTCTTTGAAGCAGCGGGCCTCTTTCGGCGAAGTTCGCAAGTTTTCTGTGATAGACACAGTCTTATGCTTTTTTCAGCTTCCGTGGCTGCTTCGTCCGTCACTCCCCGACTGCGGCCATAATGCCTGAAGAACACTGAAAGAAAATCAGGCATAAGAGTTAAAAATAGCGCAAGCTTTGTTATTATTCTGGCTTCGGCTGAATTGTTGTTGTAGAACCAATTTCCAGGACACACAGTAAGTCTTAGCCTGACAATTAGCTCAGCACTACAAAAACCGCCGCATCTACTTGTAACGCCACGGCTTGTTGTAACAAAGAACAGTATGCTACATGATAAGTAAATTCATTCACCTGATCATATCAAAGGGACACAGAGGACAACCTCATCCAGCTTTAGTTCTTTGTAAAAATTAATTGTATGGCTTTGGGGCCATGTTAATGTTGCAGAGTCATTCATTGCTGCGAAAATTGGGTTAGAAAATGAACCCATAGTTCGATTCACACATGAAAAGGGCCAAATCCTGGTGTGAGACCGTCCATGTTTCAACACCTGTAACACAATTAGGGCACAAAGCTGTAGCTCTGACGATGCACAATGCCATTCCTTCTGCTCTTAGTAAGTGTAGAAGCATGTGCAATCTCAACAGAACGGTGCAGCAGTAATGGTGAGCAAATTTAAGCGCAACACCCTAAAACACAGCACATCAAAAGAAAGTTGTAAATGAGCCTAGAATTAAGCCTAGAAGACTTCTGCCTAATATCATTAATAGTGCAACAAGGTGTTCTGATTCTGGGTAAATCTCAGCAGATATGTAAACAAATCACTTTCTCCACTCTAGAAAGGTTGCACAAAGCTATGTTGCCAAATCTTGTGCATGTGCAAAGGCCATGAGTGCCAATACTGCAAGCACGACAGCTGCTGTGACACTTTGCACTGCCTACATCATCAAAATGAGCATGTCGCCTTAATATTCACGCCAAGTGTAAAGCAGAAAAATGACTAAGGTGAGCAGAAAAAAGCGTTTGTCAATTGTAAGAATGCAGGCAGTGCCCAGTGCCCTAGCAGATGCATACATGGTATGGTCCTGAACACAAAGCCAAAGAACACCAAGCATTACTATGTATGCGAAGTGTACAACAGGTCGAACTGCGTACATTTCCCGAGAATATGTTTGTGCTAAACCATCCCATAATTAGTGCCTTTGCTAAGGCAATAAAGATGAAACAATAACAAAAAAGGACAGGAAGATACATAAGAATGATACCATCAGCGTTTGCGTTAAAGGTGCACTAAAGAGGAATCTGAACTCATACTTTTACCGATGGAACTCGTTCTACACATTCCGAACGTTCTTAGAAACTGCGAATTATTTCCCTGTGCAGTCGGTTTCTCTAGTTTAAATCGAATTAAACACCCGGTTCCCGCCTTTTTTTTTAATTCCCCCGCAGACAGTGGGAGGAGTCGACTAATCTTTCAACCAGTCCTGTGGCGGCTTGCCGCTCTGCCATCGGCGGAGCGATACGGAGTGATTGGCGAAAGCAGAGTCCACGCGTATTTTTATTTCTGTGGGCCTAATTTGCAGCTATGTAGTCTCTGAATAGATCTATTTATCCACGGAAATGTAAAAAAAAAACAAAATAAAAACGAAAGCAAAGCCGCCATGTGACTGCCTGCAAGGCACTCCATGCGTTGGCTGACTCCTCCCCGACTGCGGAGAATTAAAAAAAGGCGGGAGCCAGACATTAATCACATTTAAATGAGGAAAATCAGCCCCACAGGGCAATAATTCAACGTTTCTAAGAATGCTTGGAACGTGTAGATCGGGTTCCCGTCGCAAGAAGACGAGTTCTGATTCCTCTTCAGTGCACATTTAAAGGTTTTAAAAATGCGCAGCTCTTAAGAACCTAACTTTCCAGCTCAACATTGTCATGTGACAACAGCCTATTTTAGCATCACAAAACAAGTTATGTTCTTTGGTTGTTGCCACAGATGTGGAGTGCTCATGTCATACACTCATCTAGCAGCTCAGCTCTGTAGGAAGTTCTTATCTCTACCAAATGCTTCTCATTGTGCCTCTCAAGTAGCTAACTGCACATGAATTCTCGTGCACAACCAAAAGCCATGCAATGAATTGATCCATTCTAATATGAGTCAAATAGTGTTTGATAATTATTACCTTCTCATGAGCTATTGCCAAGGTCGAGATAGCCTCCTTTCATATGTTATTGCAATATGACAATATGCACATGTGCTAACCCCAGTAGAATACAATAATTACCCCTAATCGTCTCCACCTTCAGCAGCGTCAGTGGCTTCTGCGGTGCCTTGTCCCCACCCTCTGCCAGGAATCTGTTGGACAGCGTTCCTGTGAAGCTGCGCTGAGCCAGCACTTCTGTTGACCACAATGTGGTTGCTGCTCTTTTGACAAACAGTGAATCTTTTGGCAGCGCCATGGGAGTATCGTACGCCTCTTTCAATATTTCGTGGCCATTGGCCAGGTGTACCTGCAGGAAAAAGAAAAATGGCATGCCGAACTGAAAGGGACGTACATAATGTACAAATTATTATTGTTTACCGAATGCATTCTGACTTAAAACTCAGTGTTAGCACTTGCCACAGCACCAAGGTCAAAATCATTTAAAACTTGAAAATAACTGCAGAACTTAAGCGTGGACATTAACAGTGCGATGGGCATTTAGTGGCACTTCTTAACAGCAGTGGAGTATCAAAGGTAACTGCATGCAGTGCTTGTAACTGGCTAATGCTAATCTCAATTCATGTTTAGAATGCTATCGGCAAATAATTTCAGAAAAATGGCTCTACCTTGCTGGACATAGGCAATTAGTATGTGCGCACAGTAACAAATGCTAAAAAAATAAGAACAGCACACAAAAAAGCCGTGCTGTTTGTGGTTCACATGATATGGTGCCCCTTGTAGAGTGGAATTGTCACGAAATTTCTATAGCAACCAGATGCCCTTCTCAAGACATGTCATGATGACTAAGCAATGCGAAAGACCACACACAAAGACAAGCTACCCTTCCGACACAGAGCTGGCCTCTCATGCTTTGAATTTTCTTTCTTGAGGGCTTCCAGCTCCTCTTTTAGCGCATTGCTTTCTCTGAGTGCCACAATGTCCTCATTGGTACTTCTTTTCGCAGCCATTCTCAACTTCTTCACCATTTTTGTTGACTAGAATTAAAGCATAGGCATAGAACTGCGTGCTCTTCAAACAGCTCAAGGCCTCAACTTTCTCCCGCGAACATTCTATTGGTTTCCGTCGATGGTTTTTCTGTGTACGCGCTTGTGGACACGGGTGCTGCTGTGTCTGTTATTCATGAGAGACTGTGCCGTCGGTTACGAAAAGTGACGACTTCATTTTCTTGTTTGTCGCTTCGGACTGCTACCGAAGAGAGGATCGCACCTTTGGCCGCATGCACAGCGCGGGTCGTCATTGCCGACATTTTGTACAGTGTTGAGTTCGTGGTCCTGCCGTCTTGTTCCCACGACGTAATTCTCGGGTGGGACTTCCTATCAAAAAATAACGCCGTGATAGATTGCGCCCGCGCAGAGGTAGAATTTTCTGTATTGTCTGACGAACCGGCCGACGACAACCATTTCCTGTGTCCGCAGAAGATCACAGTAAGTGAAGACGTCGACATCGCTCCGGAGGCTTCAGCGCTGGTATCCCTCTCGTGCCCTGCCACACCCGCCGTCGCAGTTTTCTTTATGCCCTCGTCTTCCTTCGTCCATCGCAAAAACCTGCCGCTGCCGTACGCTGTTCTCGATGTTCACGGAGGTCTAGCGAAAATGCTTATTTATAATCCGTCTGCATGCCCGCTTACCCTGCTACGTGGTGAGACTCTTGGCTCAGTTCAACCTGCCCACCTTCTCTCTGACCTGGATGCACCTGTGACCTCCCGCAGTTCCTCCATCAATGCTCTTCATCCTGATTCGGCACCCGCTCCGTTGCCCGACGCCTTCTTCCAAGCCGCCATCGACGCCGCTCTTCCTTCCGCCTACCGGAAGCAGCTCTCAGCTCTACTAAACACGTTTCGCTCCGCTTTCGACGCCGCCCACACTCCTCTAGGCCGGACTTCCACCGTCGCTCATCGCATTGAGACCGGCTCTCACCCGCCTTTTCGCCAGCGGCCATATCGTGTGTCGGCGGCAGAGCGCCGCGTGATTAGCGAACAAGTTGAGGACATGCTGCACCGTGGTGTCATCCGTCCGTCTCACAGCCCTTGGTCGTCGCCGGTGGTACTTGTCAAGAAGAAAGATGGTTCAATCCGATTTTGTGTCGATTACCGCCGCCTCAACAAAATTACCCACAAGGACAATTACCCTCTTCCCCGCATCGACGACGCTCTTGACAGCCTCCAAGGCGCTGAGTACTTTTCGTCCCTTGACCTACGTTCCGGCTACTGGCAAGTACCGATGGCTGCACCTGACAGAGAAAAGACAGCATTTGTTACACCCGACGGCCTCTACGAGTTCAACGTGATGCCGTTCGGTCTGTGCAACGCTCCCGCCACATTCGAAAGGATGATGGATAACATCTTGCGGAAGTTGAAATGGCAGACCTGCCTCTGCTATCTGGATGACATTGTTGTCTTTTCCGCCGATTTCACCACACACATTGCACGCTTAAAGCAGGTTTTGACTTGCCTGACAGACGCCGGACTGCAGCTGAATCTCAAGAAGTGCCACTTCGGAGCTCGGCAGTTGACAATATTGGGGCACATCGTCTCCAAGGAAGGCATTCTCCCTGACCCGGCCAAGCTCCGTGCTGTGGCGCAATTTCCTAAGCCGGTTTCGCTCAAGCAACTTCGAAGCTTCATAGGTTTGTGTTCTTATTTCTGGCGCTTCGTACGCAATTTTGCGTCCATCATTGCGCCGCTGACGAAGCTACTTGGCGGGACCAATGACATATCTGGCTTGTCGGCCGAGTGCGACGAAGCGTTCGCTACCCTGCGCCATCTTTTGACTTCGCCGCCAATACTCAGACACTATGACCCCACAGCACCTACCGAGGTCCATACGGATGCGAGTGGCGTTGGCCTCGGAGCTGTCTTGGCCCAGCGAAAACATGGTTTTGAAGAATACGTAGTTGCGTATGCGAGTCGCGTGCTTGCCAAAGCTGAATCCAACTATTCCGTTACGGAGAAGGAATGCTTAGCTATTGTATGGGCGCTAACGAAATTCCGGCCCTATCTATACGGCCGCCGGTTCGACATCGTCACGGACCACCATGCGCTCTGCTGGTTATCGTCGCTTAAAGATCCATCCGGTCGCCTCGCTCGGTGGGCTCTTCGCCTTCAAGAGTTTGACATCCGCGTCATCTACCGTTCCGGCCGTAAGCACATGGACGCCGATGCTTTGTCTCGGTCTCCCCTTCCCAGCGACGCTGCCTGCTCCTCGGCGACCGATCCCGTGCTTTCGTCTCTTACCATCGCTGATATGCCGGCGGAGCAGCGAAAAGACCCGTGGCTTGCGTCCCTCATAGACGCCGTGTCTTCATCACAAAACTTTGCGCCTTCTAGAACTTTACGGCGTCAAGCTCCGCACTTTGCCCTCCGGGACGGCCTTCTATATCGCCGCAACTACATGCCTGATGGTCGGCGGTGGCTTCTCGCGATCCCCTGCCATTTACGATCTGAAATTTGCGCATCTTACCACGCTGACCCTCAGTGTGCGCACGCCGGTGTGCTGAAAACATTCAAACGCATTTCTCAGCGCTACTATTGGCGCGGCATGTACGCCTATACTTGAAAATACGTCCGATCGTGCATGGCTTGTCAGCGGCGGAAGACTTCCACTCCCCGAGTGACCGGCCCCTTACAACCACTCCCATGCCCAGCACGTCCTTTCGATCGCGTTGGCGTTGACCTTTACGGACCGCTTCCCTGTACGGTCTCTGGGAACCGTTGGATTATCGTCGGCGTCGACCACCTCACCCGGTATGCCGAGACAGCCGCCCTTCCTGCTGCAAATAGCCGCGAAGTTGCTACGTTCCTCCTGCACCATTTTGTTCTTCGTCACGGCGCGCCGCGCGAGCTGCTCAGTGACAGAGGCCGCGCCTTCCTTTCCCAAGTCGTTGAAGCACTGCTTGCCGAATGTGGCATCGTACATCGGACCACCACTGCCTACCATCCTCAAACTAACGGGCTGACCGAGCGCTTCAACCGTACTCTCGGAGACATGCTCACGATGTACGTCGCAGCAGATCAGACCAACTGGGATGCCGTCCTCCCTTTCGTGACATACGCGTACAACACCGCCCCGCACCTCCACCAAGTGAAAGGGGGTTTCTGCACAAATGGTACAGGGCGTGGTGTTCACGGCAGGCGACACAAAGCGGCGAGCAGAACGGCGGGCAGCGCAGAAGACGGCCAGTCCGACCCAAGCGATCTCGTGCAGCGCGGCGGCACTTCGTCTTTTTGCGACGCTTCGTCGTCGTCGGCGCTCTGGCAGCGATCGGCCTAGGCTGAATCAGGCGCGGCCGTCGTGGTTCGCTACAGCATAACCAATATAAATGCAGCAAATGTGTATCATGCACAAGTCATCATGCACTTCGTATATAATCACAACACTGGCATTTGTTTGACCACTGCAAGGAGATTCACCCACTTGCCACAAGTACATTAGGCGTTTCCTCATCCATAACACGGTACTGTTGGCCGCAAAAGTTTGCAGGATCTGTGATGCGTGGTGGGGCGAAGCAAAACAACATTGCTGCGTGATCTGCCATAACAGAGCATAGTATCCAGGCTCATGTGAACCTCAACACCACGCTCTGTGATGGCAGATGGCAGTCATTCCAGAATTGTAAAGCGAGCTGTAGCTACGTCTTGCCTGAAACCAGGTATAAAAAAATCTTGACCCTACTCGATAATTCACAGCGTAGACCAACAGGTCTCCCAATTGAAGGAGAGCGGTTATCCGGAGCAGTTACTTTGCGGCATTGCTGAAAGCTTACTAAGAGAAGTTACTGGGTCCTACCAAACTAAGAAAATGAGCTACGAGGGACGCCCTGCCGTGATGCCGTATGTTCACAAAATCTCCCACAGAATAAGGAGGACAGCTAACAAGTACGGAGTCCAGGTGGTTTTTTCAGCTGCCAATAAGCTCATTGGAATGTGTAAAAAGGTCAACGAGAATGAAGACCACAAAAAGAAACCTGGGTGCAACATCAAACATGAAAACACCTATGTAAAGTGTGACGAAAACGTCATTTACAGCATTCCGCTCAGCTGCCAACAAACTTACGCAGGGCAAACGGGAAGATGCCTTAACAAGAGGCTCCGGGAACACGAAGATCATGTGAACAACTTGCAAAGTCCGGGAATCTGGCAGCTCATTTCGCATACTGTAAATGCATACCCTTGCTAAAAAACACCAAGGTAATAGGTAGGGCTAGAAACGGACGGGAACAAGAAATTATCAAAGCTTTTGCAATGCACATTGCTCCAAAACAAACCAAACCAAACGAAACCAGATAAGCAATGCGTCAGCTCCCCTTCAGTGATGTTAGGGGGAACAGAATTAACCTCCCTCAAGAACAGTAATCTTCGGCTGTTGTAAGCGCGCGTAGTTTTTACCTGTTTTTCCTTCATTCTTGTCGTCAAATGTGTGTATATAGTTGTCGTGTCCGGTCGCTGTGTTGAATGCAGCGAAAGACGCACACGGTACTTTTAGACTTCGTTTATTTAAAGCCGATGAGGGTGCGACCAGCGTCGACCGAGGCAGGAGCCGAACTGGCCGCCCGAAGAAAGGAGGGAGTGGAGAAGCGTCCACGGCAGGGAGTGGCTTCCCAGAACAGGAGGAGGGTGCGGGGGCGCACCGTGGGGGGGGCATCTGGTGACAGCGTGCGACGAGGGGCAAGCGGTCGTTAGGAGGAGGATTGAGTGGTCGTTAGGAGGAGGATGCGAACTGTCGTTAGGAGGGGAATGCGAGTGGTCGTTAGGAGGGGGCGCACACACACAAAAGCAATAAGGGGACACAACACTTCCTTCCCCCTTAGAAAGTTGCCTGGTATCGTGCAGGGGGTCGGCGCTCACGCGTGGAGGCGCGCTGGCTTTGTGCGCTCGGGGGAGAAACACTTGTAGGCTGGCTGTTGTTCGCTGTGTCTCCTGGGTCTGTCCTGGGCGAAGTCTCTTCTTCCGGGAAGAGGTGCCAGGCTATGTGGGAAAATGGTGCACGTGTTCTCTCCGCTGGCGGACAGCTCTCAGACGGCGTCGTAAATCTACGCAGCTGGTTGAGATGTCGGCGTGCTACTGTGCCATGTATGTTGACGAGCCAAGAGCGCAGGCCTATGCGTCTGACAATTGTAGCTTCCTCCCAGCGTGGCTTTTTCAGAAACTGTCGGGCGAGGACGCGCTGCCCCTCATTAAGCGTGCCGCAGCGCGGAATTGCTTTTTCTTCCCGGAACGTCTCTGCCTTTGGCTCGGGGAGGATGGCTGTGAGCTGGGTTCGCATTTCACGCTCGAACATCATTTTCGAGGGGGTCTCGCCTGTTGTGCTCTGAACCGTCGTGTGCTGCTTGAAGAGAAAGCGCGCAAGGCGGCGCTGCAGCGAGCCTGTCTGATCTCTTTCAAGGGCGCGTTTTAGCTCGGCTACGTAGCGCTCGGCTTGTCCGTTTGTCGCTGGGTGGTAGGGGGCCGATGTAACTGATGAGATCCCGTTGTCGCGATAAAACTTGAGGATCTCCGCAGACACAAACGGTGTTCCGTTGTCCGACACTACCTTGCTCGGCAGGCCGAACGTTGCAAATAGTGATCGGAGGTTGTCAATGACTGCTGCCGAAGTCGTCTGTCCCATTTGCCTTATCTCAAGCCACTTTGTGTAGGCATCTACGACCACAAGGAAAGTGCAGCCCTCAATTGGTCCTGCAAAATCAATGTGCAGTGTGTGCCATGGTGTGTCTGGTTTTTCCCATTCTGGGACAGGAGCTTTCGGCGGGGCGCTCCGGCTGCTCTGGCAAGGCTTGCATTCTCGCACCACTGTTTCGATGTCGTTGTCAATGCCAGGCCACCACATGTAGCTTCTGGCACACTTTTTCATTGCAACGATGCCCCGATGTCCGGCGTGGATGAGAGACATAGCTTGTGCGCGTAGTTCTCTCGGCATCACAACTCGGGACCCAAATATGATGCAGCCGCGATGGGTGCTCAACTCTGTAGCTCGCCTGCGGTAAGCGTCGAAGTTGTCCCCTTTGAGTTTATGCACGTTGCCTTGTTGAACAGCTGTGTAAACTAGCCGGAGAGCTGCGCACTTCTGCGTAGATGCTGCAACTGTGCCTGCTGTAAGCGGAGGTTCTGGCAGTGCTTCGAACATCAGAACGTCTCCTGGTGGAAATGGTTCGTCAACAGTTGCGTCTAGTGGCAGACGGCTTAGCGCATCGGCGTTTTGATGTTTACCGCATATCATCACGCCTAGTGGAGAAAACCAGTTTCTCCCTAGAAGGCTTGATCCTGTGCCCTTCACAACAAGCAGAGGTAGCGTATGGGTCTGGCCGTTGTAGTTAACCTGCACGTTGGCAGAGCCCAATAGTGGCAGATTCTGTCCTGACCACGTTCGCAGGTGCGTGTCGTCTTGTTGCAGGGCGGGTGCGTCAGATGGCCATGAAGTTCGGAACGTGTCCTCACTGATCAGAGTACGGGCTGCGCCGGAGTCCACCTCGAACTTAATCAGCTGGTGATGTACGCTTACTTCTGTAAAAATCTTCGGTCGCGTGCCGAGATTCATGGTGTTCAGGTCGTACAACACAGATGGTGTTGCTGATGTTGTTCCATGGAGATCAGATAGCGGCGTATTCTCTGAGGCGTTGACGCTGTGATTAGGCTGGGAAGGTGACTTTATCTTGGCAAGTCTCCGTTTCGTAATGCATGCTCTTTCGATATGCCCTCGCTTGTGGCAAAAATTACACGTGGCTGACTGGAATCGACATCCCTGGGGGTTGTGTTGGTCGTCACACCGCCAGCAGCGTTGTGCCTTTTTGACCGATTTTACAACAACAGAAGGCTTGCGCACCTGGTTGCTTGTCTGGTGTACCGGCTCGGTGTTCCGGCGAATCCCTCTCTGCTGGTGACCGGCGCTCTCCGCTCGAACGGCGATGTCGTAAGCTTTGCTGAATGTGAGGTCCTTCTCAGCGAACAGGCGCTGCTGCAGTGACTCGTCACTCAGTCCGCACACAAATCTGTCGCGTAACATCACGTCCAAGGGAAGCATGGTGGTGTTAGCAGAAGAAGCTGCGTCTCCCTCCTGCCCGGTAGCTGTTGTCGACAGCGTTCCAAAATTGCAGTCGGCAGCGAGCTTCTTGAGCGCGGCTACGTAGGCGCTCACAGTTTCTCCTCCCAGTTGATCTCGTCGTTGGAAGCGAGCCCGGCTGTAGACCTCGGATGGCCTTGGGTCGTAGTGCTTTTGCAGCGCTTTTACGATGTCGTCGTAAGACACTGCCGCTGGTGTGCTTGGCTGAATAAGGGCGCAGACAGTATCGTAGGTCTGCTCCCCGCACAGCGTCAGCAGGTTGGCCCTCTTCAAGGCTGGGTCTGTGATGTTGTTAGCTTCAAAGTAGAACTGAAGGCGTCCAACCCACGATGACCACGATGAGCCGTTGAATTCTGGTATCTGATTGGGAAACCCTCGCGTAGCCATGGCTTGTCAATAGCGTTGCGTAGCGCGGGTCGAATCCACTTTCTCGTCGCCACTGTCGTGTCCGGTCGCTGTGTTGAATGCAGCGAAAGACGCACACGGTACTTTTAGACTTCGTTTATTTAAAGCCGATGAGGGTGCGACCAGCGTCGACCGAGGCAGGAGCCGAACTGGCCGCCCGAAGAAAGGAGGGAGTGGAGAAGCGTCCACGGCAGGGAGTGGCTTCCCAGAACAGGAGGAGGGTGCGGGGGCGCACCGTGGGGGGGGCATCTGGTGACAGCGTGCGACGAGGGGCAAGCGGTCGTTAGGAGGAGGATTGAGTGGTCGTTAGGAGGAGGATGCGAACTGTCGTTAGGAGGGGAATGCGAGTGGTCGTTAGGAGGGGGCGCACACACACAAAAGCAATAAGGGGACACAACAATAGTCATGTTTCTTCTGAGATTAAACAGTAGTTAGAAAGCGCTTCGTCCTGTGCGTTTTCAGTGTTTTTATAGCGCTCACCAATTCCTTCAAGTATGTATTTCCAACTCGCCCCAGTAGTAGCTCTTTTGTCTTTTACATTGCAAGACACCACAGCTACTCCCACAGGCAGTCACTTCCATACTGATGGTCAAAAAAATTCAAGTGCAAGAGTAGGGATCCTTACCACACCGTTGCAAGCTAGCTAATGACTTAGGTTGGGCACAAGGTACACTCATAGAGAAAAGTTTGCTGGATGTCGATTTTCCGAAAATATTTATTTTTGCATTGCCTCGCCAGGCAGTCAGCTGAAATTTGTTCAATAAGATCGAGTATCCATGTCCCCTCCTCATTCTAGGCTTTTGATTAAATTGCTCTGGCTAACAGTACAGAACTCTCATCCCACAAATTTTTATCCATTACTGTACAAGAACACTGCAGTATAGCTAGATACCCATCCGCTGCACAGATCAAACAGAAGGAAAGTATCCATTATGTGACAGGGTCAAACTTGCACTGTAGTTCAAACTTACCTGAAGGTTGCTGCTGTAAGCTGCAGGTACTATATAGCTGCTAGCTTAGGTCAGTCACATCCACACTGTATGGACAAGAAAATAATGTACGAGAGAGCACCTTATACAGCACGTTGTCAACGATGCAGCAAAACACAATCTCTGTCGAAACTACAATGCCCACAGGGCTCACTGATGAATCA
This sequence comes from Amblyomma mixtum, assembly GCF_055824585.1. Lineage (NCBI taxonomy): Eukaryota > Metazoa > Arthropoda > Arachnida > Ixodida > Ixodidae > Amblyomma > Amblyomma mixtum. The sequence continues at coordinate 164,541,063 of NC_143021.1, forward strand.
CGCATCAGGGCACTGACAGCATATTTGATGATCCACAGCTGCACAGGAGTAAGGAAGAGAGGTCTGGTCACAATCCAGGAACATGTGGCTCTAGGAGTGTCATATATGGTCCTGCTATCTGGCTCAGCATTGAGCCCTGTGGGTATAACATGTTTGGCAAAGTTATACCAAAGCACTGCAAGAGCTCATTGCACTCAGTGATTGGGAAGTAAGTGAAAAATGTTACTGAAGCTCGCAAATTTAACACAACAGTTAAGCTGTCCTAAACAATGCTACTGCACAGTGCAAAGTACTGTGCAGTGAGTGGATGGTTGGAGACTTCCATTTGGCAAGCCTAATAAATAAATTGATAAGCTGTGGAAGTATGCACAACTTTTATATGACATTTTCAACCTACCTGTGCTTTGCACGGCTTGGCATAATTAATGTAGGCACCAATACACTCGGTAGCCGGGCCACATCCACACTGCAAAGGCAACAGAAAAGAAAAACTCAGTCGCGAAGCACTGAAAAACTAACACCGTCCTGGCACTATGCTTTTCGTGCATTCTGTTTTATCGTAATTATGAACCTACGCGCAATTGCCTTAAGATTCACACCATGCAACTACACACCGTCTCAACTTTTTTTTCACAAACACGAGAAACACGTTTGCGGCAGCTAATGCATAGTGCTTGCAATTTCCACTCCGTGGCAAACAAGTAGCGCAGCAGAGTACAACTGCGTTAATGCGCTTTAGTCATCCCACAGCAACACCCTGAAAGTAATTTTCAAGCACAGTTACTTACGTACCTCGCAAGTGTTAACACCATGGCCGCTTCTTTCATCCGAAGCAACAAAGCATGTCTCGGCAAGGGGTCAGGCGACACCGGAGCTTTTTCACGAGAGCTTCAGAATCAAACGAGCGTCTTTTCGAGCGCGTAGATGACACATCACATTTGTAGCACAGCCAAGAAACCACAGAGCGAACAAACCGCACATTGCAGCAAAAGTAAAGGTCAAAAGGAGCACCGCGCGACGAAAACCAACGAGACCATCGCGCCACAAATATTGGCTTGGCTGATAGATTGGATTGCGTTGACTTTTAGGCGTACCGCTCTGCCGCGGCCCCTGGTAGGAGTTTATTCGGGTTTGTTTTCATGGAAGGCAGCATGCATGGCTACATGCCTCGGTTACCTCGAAGGAGTGCTGCAGGATAAAAGGGCGTTAATTAAGAGCACTGGCGCCAGAAAGCCAAGCGATTCGTTTAATTCTGGTTCTTTTACATCAACACCATAGTTGAGTGATCTTAATCAATCTGAATATTAAACTAGTTGGTGGTAGAAATGTGATTGTGTGAATTTTGGCATTGGCAAAATAGAATTTGTTTTAAAATGTTCGTCTGAGGGAAAACAAATTATATATGCCATGTAAGCTCACATCCCAAGAGGGATGTTTACGGATACTCCTCGGACATCCGCCGGCGGATGTCCGCCAGCCATCTAAAAACGAACGTCCCTCGTACATACACAGAATCTCCGATGCGTATATCCGAATATGGACATACGTAGGCATGCCCTATGGACATCCCAGCCTGGCACTGAGATTCGGACCTTACTCGGACCTACCCCGGATATCCGTGGTTGACTGGGTAAAGTTGGAAGTTGCGCTTCTTTCCGGTCGTCTCTATCTTTTTCCTGTGTACGTCTTTTTAGCGCACACCCTTTCAAATATGGATTTGTACCAACTAGCCCGTCAAAAAGCTTTACTAATATATAGTTCTTGCTGTCACATTCGAAGCTATAGAAATCTCATAAAAAGGAACTGCGCGCATTATGCAACTCAAAATGTGGTGGAAATAATCCGGTTAGACTGAGAAAAGCTTCTTTGGTAAAAAAAAAAAGCTTCGCGATCATTTTATGCGAACAGCTAACAATAATAAACCGTACGTATGACAAACCCAGAAACTCAGGCATGATTTAAGTAGAAATATGGCACTCTCTAACCCCCCCCCCCCCCCCCCCCGCCAATAAAAAAGATTACGTAGGAAGGCCATGCCGAACTCCACTTTTTCGGCGAAAAATATCCAAGAAGTATACGCATGTGAAATGAGCCCTCGCTCGTAAATTACAGGCCCCTCAAATGGTGTATCTTTCTGTGGTCGCTTAATTTTACTGCCTATGATATTTCCTCACTTTTACCAGTTAACAGCAACTGAAACAAAGATCTCAGTAAAGGAAGCCAAAATAAATGGTACAGGTCGCGGAAGCAAAAGGGATGGACATCTCTGATTACAATTAAAGGAAAGCCGCTGTGGTGGTTACAGTAGTATATGCATCTAATTGTGTGTAATGTCTTGATTGTAATGATGCGCAAGACATTGCTGTACATGGATTATTCTGTGGTGTTCTCTTACGAGCGCTAAATAATTATAATCAAATTTCTTTCTCGTGCTATTTCGGTTTAAACAGCCTATAGCGATGGCTGTGACGCCAACGTGTGTTTATAGCTAACAAGGCAAGAGCGGGGCCTAAAGCTGGTCCTTCATAGTGCAGATATCGCGCTTACTGATACTGATAACTATTGCTATTCTGTGCATGTGCTGTTTGTGTCAGTTGTCTGCACTGTGCTTATGGTTCACAGGTCACGGGAGACATGAAAAAACTGCGATACGTTGATTAGTCGTTTTACTTCGCTACAATGCAGTCTGCTTCAAGAATCGGAATGACAACGAATGTAGAAGCAGAGATTATATTGTAGTTTTTTCATGTCTCGCGCTTCTTGACCTATAAGCCACTTTGACGGTACAGTCATCGTTCGGCTGTTAAAAACCGAAACCGAAACAGCATGACAAAACATTTCCCTGCTCACAGATCTACAGTATCTACCGCGAAGAAAGAACTGTGAAAAACGGTCATTTACGCTTGTATTAATGAAAAAAAAGGTATTGTTTTGAGAGTTCAGAGGTGCAAAGCGGTGGCGTGATGGTTACGTAACTGTGGAGGCCGAGACCGCGCGCCAATAGCGCAGTCTATTTTTCCACGGTGCGCTCCTTCGTGCCTCGCCTTCGTTGAGTGCGTCTGTTAATCTGTGTCGCCTTCTTGGTACTCGGTTCGAAGGCTTTCTTTTACCAGCAGGCCGTGCACTTTATCGCAGCATGCCTCCTAAAAAACGGTAAATTGCTTATTTTGAGCCCGGTGCGTCGTCAGCGAAAGTTCCGCGGCAAACCGTGTGGAGCCAGCGGCAAAGGGAACCGTCGAATGAAGTTTCACAGGTGAGCCGTTGCGCATGGCACGTTTCCAAATACGCCCGCTACCCCCCAATTTCTCCGCGTACTCCTTGGGCTGTACCTTGCGCTTCTACGAAAAAAAAATAAAAAAATCGATGAGCAGAGGCAAGTAAGCCTGTTTCTAGCGTGTCGTGGGGCCCGCACCGAATCGAGGCGAGTGCATATTTGAGGGATGGGGGCGGATTTAACAGGCAGTGGTGAATAGGTGAGGCGTGTTTCCGAAGTGAATGCAAACAACCACGGAAGAATCGTCTGTCAGCTTTTTCCGGTTACAAATTTCTCCCATGCACTGCCTTCTGCATAGCAAATGCCCTGTATTCGTGCATCGTTTATTCGGTAATCTATTTGTGCTGCGACATTGCGTATTGCACCGTAAGATCAGCGCGTGCTGTGTATGAACGCGTCCTGAGCGCAGAAAATGACAATTACGAAAGGTACGAGTGTTTCCTCGAGTGTATGCACGGCAGTCGGCTGTGTGCGCGAAATAGTTTAACGCGTTGGTCGTTATATATTTGTTTTTTTTTGCTGCATCACGAAGGCAACGAAGGCTGAGCTTGCACAGTTTAGCAAACGATTGATGTATTTGCCTCAAAGCGTGTAAAAGCTGCCAGTGGGCTAGCACATACATGCAACGTGCGCGCAGCGCGTCTCAACACGTCCCACTGCGTACGCATAGGAAGCATCCGACCGTTTACATTATTGTGGTTGTACTTCATGCGAGTACACGCTACGAAGCAGAACAGAGCCGACGTCTGGTTGGTCTTGCGATGATGCAATACAATCAGCGGTGTTGCAGTGGAAATAAATGTTAGAAGCGAATTAACACAGCGACTGCCGTGAAGCAACAAGCAGGGGGAGAAATTTGGAACCGGAAGTAGCTGTAGCAGACGACTTTTCCATGAGCCTCTGCGCTGACTCTGGAAACGCACCTCACCCATTGAAAGGGGACAATCTATCCCCCTCCACAAGCCTGAAATTTTGCATAAGAAAACTTTGCTTATCCCAATTTTCCGAAGAAAAAAAAATCTCCAAGCAGTACACAGTTCAAGTGGTTTGCCCTCCCCCCCCCCCCCCCTTACACACACACACACACACACACACACACACACTGATGTACTACCCTACTGCCCTTTGCCCCAGAATGAATCTAAATTTTCGTGTAAACGTTGAGGTGTTCAGAGGCAATTCTTGAATTCAAGCGAAGCCACATAGATATGTGCACGTAGACTTGCTGTGGTGACTATGTGTTTAGGTGCTTGGCAGTTGAGCCCGAAAATGCATGTTTGGTTTCTTGTGTGCCCTTTTGATAGTTTAATGTTAGCTGCCTGTGAACCAGGCAGATGCGGTATTATGAGAAAATGTATTATTTTATTTGCCTATGTTTCCTGCCCACTCAGTTGTGCTAATGCTTGTTCTATGCATGGGCTCATGCCGCTGTTGAGCAACTCTCTTTTTAAAAATATTAGCATCTCTTGTTGTCTGCCTTGTGTGACTGTTGTGAAATCATACTCAACGAAACTGGCAATGCTGAACTGTAAGGCGGCTTGTCGCACTTTCACTCTTGGTCCTACCTTTTTAACACTTTCCCATATAAAATTTAAAGGAGTGTAGATACCAAATTTTGGTTGCCTATGTTTTCTTGTTTGTAATGGTGCGTTAGACATTGCTGTACATGGAACACCATGAGGTATCTGGCTACAGCTGCCAAATAATAATCAAATTTCATCTCTTACCTGATTCGGCTTCTGTTACAAAAGCAGTGTGATGGCTACGATGTCAGGTGAGTATAGGTCACATGAGGCATGAAGACAGCTGCAATATAATCGCTGCTGCTTCACTCATTGCGATTCTGCTGCTGTGGTGGCTCAGTTATGGTTCTCGACTGTTGACTTGAAAAGCGGGGGTTAAGTCCCAGCCACTATGATCACATTTCAGTGGAGTTGAAATGCTAGAGTCTCATGTGTTGCGCGATGTCAGTACACATTCGAGAACCCCAGGTGTGGGTGAAATTATCCGGAGCCCTCCACTTTGGGATCCCTCATAGCCGGGGTCGCTTTAGGACGCCACAACTCCCATGAACCATGCACCAAACCCATTGCCATTCCAGCTCTTGCGGCAAGCTGTCTTTAGCATCACAGTGAATTAAAATTATGAAGCAGTGATTATGTTGCACTTTTTATTTGTGTCTCACGTGACTTATACTGACCTTTCACGTTGTAGCCATTACTTGACTGTTGTAGCTGAAACAGGTGAGATACGAAATTCGATTATAAATTATTTAGTGATTGTAGGTGAGTGTCACATGGTGGTCCATGTATACTATCTCTTATGGATCATTATAAAGAAAAAAACATAAACCTGTGATGAAAATATTAAAATGTGAAGGGAATCGGAATGATGTTCATGCGGAATGATACCAACTGAAGGTATACATGAACAGGTTGCAGTCATTCACTTCAATACTGATGTTTTTTTCTTCTGTTGCTGATGTAGCCTTTCCAATGTTTTTTGTAGCAACCTGAAGATGAGGTGCATGACAACGCCTCTACAAGTCATCCCAACTTGGATGATGAGCCTTCAACCCTGCATCTTGATGACAGCATTTCTGATGCACAACTGCCAAGGCTTGATGAGGACACCAATGGGCTTGACAACCATGTGCTAGAGGACCCCGATGAAGACTTGTCGCAATTTATCAGAGTGAACTCCGAGTCGAGACTTCCACACAGAACACTACCCACCTGCAGGCGATGCTGCGTGTATTAACATTATTAACATTTGTTGTTGCTGCTGGCCTTCCTTGGACACAAGTGGACAGCTTGTTGAAGCTGTTGAATGCATTTCTTGGCCAGAACGTCTTCCCATCGACAAAATATGGCTTTAGGAAGTTATGGGATTTGCACAAATCAAGGATGGTGGAAGTCCATACATACTGCCCAACGTGTGAGTGCCTGACATCAAGCTGCGGCCTAGATTTCCAGCACTGCACAAATTGTGCAGCCACAATGACTGTGGCACAGCTGGTGAAAAAAAGGAAGCTTTTTCATAACTGTCGATCTCAAGCATCAGCTACAGTGTCTCTTAAAGAAGTTTGGGGATATAGTTGGCGCAAACCTCCAGAAACTCACAGCTGAAACTCATCAGGGAGCTTATAAGGATATCACAGATGGCCAACTGTACAGAAAGGTCCGCCGTGAAAGGAACATGAATTGGAGTGACCTGACTGTTACCGCTAACAGCGATGGATCGCCAGTATTTAAGTCGAGCAAAGGGTCAGTCTGGCCAATTCAAGTAGCGCTTAATGAGCTCCCTCTTCCCTATCGTTGGAAGAACATCCTCATCGGCGTCATTTGGTTTGCCAAAGGTCACCCACCTACTCGCCTCTACTTGAAGACATTTGTTGAGAAATTCCACACTATGGGCAGCTTCACGTGGTCATTTGCCAGCAAAGTTGTGCAGTCAACAGTGAATGTGTTGTGCTTTTGTGTTGACTCGCCAGCTCGCGCTTCACTGCTGAATGCTATGCAATACAACGGATACTATGGCTGTTCTTGGTGCCTTCAAAAAGAAACGCTTGTTGATGGTAAGAATAGTTTCAGTCAAATTACAAGCTTTGCCTCTTCTGCTTTCTGCACACTGTACAGCTCTAAGAACATAATTTTGTTGCTTAAATGCATTCACATGCAACAAGCAACATACTCGTATCCCATGTGGTTGGTATCAACTGTTACCAGGTATAAAAATACTGGTTCATATCAGTTTGAACAAGGTTGTGTTCTAATACAAAAAGAACTTGGTGTTGCAGCAACTTGGTGATGGAGGGCCATGATGATGACGTGACAATCTGTGCTTCCCCATAAAAGCAGTGAAAGAAATTTCACTTGGGAAGGATTATCACCCATATGGGGGAGAGAGAGACTCGAAGATGGTATGGCAGAGAAAAGGATGGCAAAGTTGCTTGATTGTGACAGCTGTAACTCTGCTGCTTAGTCTTTTAAAGAAATTTTTCTATTCACATATTCCAGAAATGGAGCCTGACAAGTGCCAGGGTATAGCAGTTTTCGACCATAGGGATCACAGGTCTTCTAAAACTCCTCATAAGTATTCTGAAACAAAAGGCTGTTGTGGGGTGCTTAGTTTACTCTCCAGCAGGCATAATGACAAAGGACGGTCATTTTGCGCGTTGGTGAGCAGTCACATTTAGCTTTGTGTTTACTGTGAGAAATATGTGCAGATATGCACAGGGCACTTATTTCTAGCTACGAGGAGATTGGGTGCTGTTAATTATGTGAGCAAATGTCTGTGCTGTCTGTTTAAACTCTTGTGATAAGTTTATTGTCTGGTGATCCAAGACGTACGAGGTGTGAAGACTGGAATCACAGTTGTCACCTGTGGTGCACATGTATGGATTCAGAATGGAAAAAATTGTCACTTGGAAGTTCTATTTTACACAAGCACTCTTGTAAACTTTTGTACCTCTTCCTCCAGAAGCTATGCACATTAAAGGTCAGGAAGATTGACTGTGCAGGTCAGATTCCATAGTGATCCTAATAATCCAGAGCTTTTCATTAGCATCTCCCATAGCCTAGGTCTACCTCTTGGAAGTTGGGTTCTGCAGTGAAAAATAGGGCATGCAAGCTCCACATGTTGACTTATTGCCCATTTACATATTCTGAGTGTAAGATGAAAAGCCTAATTTTGTAAAATGGGCTTGTGCATTGATTAAAGGTAGATGTGGTACCATTGCATGTAGTTTAAGTTATTGTAGCATTTCATAACCGTCACTTACATGTGCATTCGTACTCTCCTGTCTGTTCTTTAGCATGTATTTCTTTGTTTATTATGCATAGTACTATGAGAAATTTATCTGTCATTTCTTTTTTCAGGCACCCTGAAGGCACCCTCAAGCCCGACCATGCCCACACACGCATCAGCACTGGCCAGTCGCTCCGGACGGCCACTCCCGCTTTACCCCAGCACCTGGAATTGAACCCAGCAACTTCCTCCGTCATCACCACAGCTGTCACCGTTGTCTCGTCGGTCACACCTGTGCTAACCCTAGTGGCCGGACCGCACTGCTCGCGCCCTACATCACGGGCACCTGAGCCATGTAAGCCAGCCATTTCCACCTATTTGGACGACTTGAAGCTGGCGCTACAGCAGCGACACGACACCACGCTAAAGACCACATCTGTCCACGGAGCCGTTTCGACCGCTCCCTTGCTTGTGACGGCGTACTCTGCGTGCCAGCTTCCCGCCGACATCACCTGCAACGGTCCAGCACCAATGACACTTGTGCCAGCGGGCAGCACTCCAGTCGGTGCCGGCCCAATCATGGCCTCTCCTGCCCCGATGTCCATTGTCAGCTGGACACCCTGCATCATTCGCCCATTGCGCAGAAGCCAGGCTCGTCCACCTGAGCCCGCGCACTCCACCCGACAGCTCTTCCCGGCTCCTGACATGAACTTACTGGACACTTCTACTCTCTTTTCTTTTACCGAGCGCACATTCCGACGTTCCGTCTAGGCGGGGGGCCCTGTAGCGCCCGGCGGCGCTGGCGCTGAGATCGGCGTTCCCGCGCTAGAGGAAAATCAAGATGAACAGCGCGTGCTGGGCGCGCACGCCCGGCACGGGCAGTCCGGAACTAGAAGCCTGCCACGCTGGTCGTCTCTCTGGTGCTCCGCTGCGACCCCGCTAATACTTCAACAATATCATGGAGGGGCGAGATATGGTCGAGCGATGCCATGACACTGTGTACAGTACAATGAAACTTGCAGCCAGGTGAGACTGTCCTGTGGATGGTATGAAGGGCTTGTCAGCCGTCGCAACCCTCAGCACATTGGACCTGTCGTGGGGCTTTCCACCGGACTACATGCACTGCGTACTGGAAGGTGTCACATCGCAGCAAATGGAACTTTGGCTGTGTTCACCAGGAAGTGCCTGGCACATTGGGAATCATGTGAGGGAGTTGAATGACCGCCTGTTGAAAATTCGGCCACCAATTTCACCAGATTGCCAAGACTGGTAACTGAGCGCTCGTTTTGGAAAGCTACAGAGTGGAGATATTGGCTTCTTTACTACAGTGCACCTTGCCTCTTCGATATGCTCCCGCAAAGATATTTCATCATCATTTATTTTTTACCCTTAAAGGCCTCTGTTGAGGCATTACATAAGGGGGGGGGGACAAAGCAAATGCAACTGAGAATAATACGTTAATACAACAAAACATAATGAAATACAATAAAATGAAAAACGATACATCACAATACAACGTTGGTCAATAATGAAGGGCGCAAGGCTGAATTAGGCGGTAAGAACAACAACAACAACAAGAAAAAGAATAAGTGTAACTGGGTGAAGTTTGAGCAGTGTCTTTTATTCAGTACAGTGATTAATTAATGCCTGTCGAAATTTGACGCATTTCTGCCTTCTTGCACAGAGTTTACTCTTACAAGCAAGTGTTGAAGAGACATATTTTTTGTGCCGAAAGGCTTCTTGTGGAGTTTGTGGAGCAGATGCCAATTCTCTATGGTGAACACACCCTGACATTCAATGTGCACCAACTTGTGCACCTTGCAAAATCTGTGCGCATGACTGGGCCACTGTGGGCAACCTCTACCTTCCCATTTGAAGGAGGGAATGGTGACATTCTCAAGCTGGTTTCTGCAGCGAAAGGTGTTCCACATCAAATAGCAGAGCGCTTCATCATGCGAGAGGTGCAGAAGTCCCTGAAGCGTCTGGTACTACTGCCACCCTACCTGAACAAGCAGCAAAAGCTGATCTCGGGGAAGCAAGGCAATAAGCTCCAGTTAGGAGTATTAGGTTCGCCATTGCAGCCTGGCAGTCTTGAATGCCATGTTCTGGATTTGATCAGCCAGACCATTGGGGCTGTGCCCAGTATGAGTGAATACCTCAGAGCACGTATCAAAGGGTTCACTGTACATAGTGCCAATTACAACAGGACCGAGAAAACGCGCTCTGAATATATTCTAACAGATGATGGCAAGTTCTTGCGAGTGATCAAAATCTTTTTAGTGGAAAACAGTATCTTCTTACTCTGCCAAGAACTAATTACCGAGGAAAGCTTTATGCCTTTCATGTTCACTGCTGAACACCCTCCGACTGATGTTGGGTTGTGCCTAATTTGTGAGCAGAAAGTTATTTCACCTTGTGTGCTTGCGGCACAGAGCGACCAGTCACATATTGTGAAGGTGCCCAATCTCTATGAAAGTGATAGGAACAGATGCCAGGGACAAATTTAAATTGGCTTATAGCCAATCCCTGCGACGCTGCGTATGACCAGAAGTTTTCTATGTTGTCCGTCTAGAGCCCAATTATGCATGCTGAAGGACACTGTTCCCACACTGTTTTTTTTTTTGCACAGTCCATTTTATTTGTTTGTAGTCTTATGTTTTAAAGCATTGGGTCGATGCTTCTTTGAAAGGGGAGAAATTCTGTTAACCTTTGTAGTGTTTGTTTATTATTCAGTGTTGCGGTGCGCCGCTTTATTGCTTTGGCTCTGATGCAAGACGCGACCAGATTTATCTCGATTGATCACATCCAGGCGGAGCCGCTTCTACGTTATTCCAGAATGTTCTAGTAACTTTGCACGCTTTATCTCGAAAGTTCGCTATCAGCTTTAAATTCAGCATGGCCAAGAGCGGCAGGCATTCTGTCCGACCGCAGAGTTCGCCTGTTGCTACGCCGCCGCGGAGTCATTCAGTTCTTTGCTTGTGCAAGTCGGCACAAAAAGAGTTTCGGTTAGAAGCAATTTTCGCTGTCTTCTTGCTCTCTGTACTGCAGTCACCACTCTGTGACAATATTTGCCTCAGTTGTATGGAAGGTGTGCACCTTTTGCTGCATATGTCATTTGAAGTTTATTTCCTTGTGCTGTTCTCGATTATTGTGAAACATCTCTGCATCTCTGTGTTGCACTGCTATAGGTCATTGTATATATTTATTTATTTTATTTATTCATTTTTTAGGCAATACACATACACATGTTTCACACATGTTTATAGAAGAAGCATTCTGTCTAATGTCCAGTGTGTAGTCCTGTTTGTAATTACTAAAGTTGAATGTGGCTTGTAATCGCATTTTTCATATGCCATATTTGGCCTAAGGTTCAAATGTACGTGTTTTGGTTTGTTATGTGAGATTGTTAGTTTGTTATGTGAGGTTTGTTAAAATAGCACTTCATTTGTAGTGTAAATAAAGAATTATGATGTTTGATATATAATTTTCACACATGTTTATGAAAACATGTTAGGAGGTTACCTTAATTATCATTCTACTCAACATTGTTTCACAGAGGCGATTAGATCTAAAAGGGCGACCTTCTGCTGCATACGTTCTGCTTGAAATGGTATGTTGAGGCATTTGCATCAGCACGTAACATCCAGTGAAGCAAAGTTAGGGCATGCTTAAGCATGAAACACTTCTGCCCTTCGCTTTACCTGAAAAATGGTTGGTATAGTTCTATACTGCACTTTGTGATCAGTGCGACGCGCGTTAGACAAGAAGTCCAGATTAGGATGGATGCACTCTGCCAATATTTGTCTTTGCTGTGTATGCCCCCAAACTGAAGTAAACTAAATTAGGTACTGCAGTGTAGTTGTAAACGTTTACAACAGCACACTAACTTCCTGTGTGTGTCAGCCAGAATGTGGTTGATTGGTGTCCAAACCTTAATGCCTATTCAAAGTGTTTTTCATGCCAAAATTAACCAATCCACTCTTAAGTGCAATTGACGACCAAAACAGTGTGCACACCACAACCCATGCAGTCTGGTGTATGCACTACAACACACTAACACTGCACGCTGTGGGTACCAAAATACACCAATCAAGTGTAGTGTGCATGCTACAACACACCAACGCTTTCTGGTGTGCACGCTACAACACGCCAACCCGTCGTGGTGTGCCCGCTGCAGCACACCAACCCAGTCTGGTGTGCACACTGCAACACACCAGCCCAGTCTGGCGTGCACGCTGCAACACACCAACCCAGTCTGGTGTGCACACTACAACACACCAACCCATTCTGGTGTGCACACTACAACACACCAAACTGGGCTGGTGTGCACACTAAGACACACCAAACCGGGCTGGTGTGCACGTTACAACACACCAAAACGATCTGGTGTGCACACTACAACACACCAGCCCGGTCTGGTGTTAAGATCAGAACACACTACAGAAGCTGGTGTTCACACTAGGAAACACCAGAACACACCAAGCCATCCTGGTGTATTTTTTAACTGGGTTGTGCTTTATACACGAGTAACACCAAAAAAGGGAGCCCTAAAACGAATTTCATACAAGACTAATTGGGCAGATATCGTACACTGCACGGAAATATGCTATGTGCAGGGAAGGGCAGACTGGTGCTGCATCGCAACAAGACATCACAACTGATGGCTTAACGAGACTGATGTTCGTGATGTCGAGCTTATGTTTTGTGTGTGTTTCCTCGTGCGGTCTTGGGAGCCACGCTTGCCCACTCGCGGGGCAGTTCCTGTCTACCCCGTGCCGTCGCAGCAGTGATGAAACACTGCGTGACGAATCGGCGAGGCATTACAGCAGATGGCGTAGCGTCGAGGATATTCCTGAAGTTTGTCCGCTTCTATTTTTTCCCTTGAAACTTTAATGGCGTTAACGGATGTGCTATTTGGCTACTAATCGCAAGGATATCTGAGAAATCCGGCCGCGACGACCGCATTCAGGTAGAGGCGAAAGGTAGAAAGGCCAGTATATGCTCTGCTAGGTTAGTGCACTTTGAGGCAGTTTTTAATGTAACGCGAGAGTTAAGGCCCCGTTGCCCAGAAGGTCAGGTGTGGGCGTTGCCGGCGTTGTGAGCGAAAAATCACGAGCCTTGCTCTGGCAGGTGGTGCCCACAGAGCAACCTAGGAGGCAGGTGGGCCACAAGGTCACGTGACCTTGCACCGAGTCATCACAACCTGGCCATTGGATAGGGAGTCAGCTGCCCTACGTGGCATTTAAATTAATGACGGGTCGTTCTGGAAGAGGAAACCTGGGCGGCACAAGGCCCACTGCTTGGAGCGCCTGCCATCGCAGGCCAGTGACGCGTCGCTTAACCGCTGCACCACTGCCCTTAGAGGGGTACGCGGACTGCCAGGCATCTATGAATGTAAAGTGCGGATCGACCTTATGTATATATGGGAATTAACCCCTTAGGCTATCATATCATAGCCTTAAGGCGGAACTTGTGTCCATTTTTTTTGTTCCCTTGAGATGCCGTGGTCTAAGCGGCTGCACTCATTGCGAATTGCGTGGTTTACAAAGACCCCAAACGACCGATCGGCTATGATCGATGGTCGCTACGAAGGAGGGCTCCAGTTCAATTCAAACCGCCTTCACTTACTTGCAACTGACATCGTACAATGCACTGGCGCTTTTGTATTGCGCCTCGATCCGTCGAAATACTGTGCCGCGGGCGAGATCACCAGCAGAACGTGAAAACCACGGAGGCGGTACGATGGGTCGCCATAAATATTGCGCAAAACTTATATGATAAACGATCTTTACACGACAATAATAGAGGGCGTTTCACCTAAGAACTAAAGCAACTTTAAAAATGCGCTTCTTCAGTTAGAAAAGCACTTTTTTCGTCATAGCAATGCGAACAGCCCAGCGCATCAGAATGCAGCTAAGACGTGCTAACTAGTAGGCTTGGTAACTAATATCGGATGTTAACCGTTTAGCGATTACTGCTAATCTCCTCATTTATTGAGAAACGTGCAGGCCACCGTAGGTAACATCGATGTTAGCTTTTAAAATTTCGAAAAGGCTGTTACTCTCGGCGCCATGGTCCAACAAATTTCGGCTATTTCACCGAGTTACTTGTATTGGATGGGTTGCTTTTCGCGCGCATGTATTTTGGCCGGATGTAGCGTAAATTTGTTCGGCCTCAGCGCCGAGAAAAACCGATTTCGAAATTGTAAAAACGTGGTGCGGTTATTACGCAAAGCCGAAAGTTGGTCAAGTTGGATAACGTTCATGAAGTAAGAATAGCACGAAAAACCACAGTTGCGAGTCAGCGCTTGTCTGCGTCGTTTCCGTTCCTCGCGTTCCTTTTGCGCTATTGTTACATCATGGATATTACTTATGGATGGCTACATGCCTCTCAATGAATAAGGACACAGTAATAGAGGTTCCCAACTCAGCAGTAGTTAACTATCCTTCTAGTTAGCACATCCTAGCTCTAGTCGGATGCGCTACACCGCACACAATGTTGTGCCGAAAACAGCGCTTTTCTAACAGAAAAAATCTTTAAAAATTTCAGAACATCTGAAGTGAAACACCCGTTACAAGAAAGTTTGCGCACGTGTGTAACACAAAAATTCGATGTCTCACCACGGATAACACCTTAAAAAACAATATAATCGTAAACTTCTATTAGTCTGGTGTGCTTGAAGTGTGCGCAATCGCTATTTGCGGACGACGTCTAGCCCAAGGTTTAACTAACCGGAGGGCGGGATACATCTCGGGAGCGGACGTCCCCGCCGAGGCGCCTCGCTCGTACGCGGAGGTTACAGACTCTTAAGGCCCATCTCCATGGACACATCCGAGGCGCACCAGCGCAGCGCCTACGCGTGCCAGCGTACGCCGGAGCCGGAGCCGGACTGCGCATGCGCGACGCGCCGACGCGAGCTGGCGCTGGCGCTTGGCAAATATCTGTCCATGTCAGATATTCGCGCCTCGCTCGCGCCGGCGCCGGAAGTGACTCGCTGGTTTGCGGTCGGTGTAACCAATCAGAGAACGTAGTTCTCTCGGCATCCGGTACGGCCCTTCGCGCCGTTTGCTTCGCCGAGCCGAGCTGAACGCGGCAGCCGCGACAGGCCATCGAGTTGCATGTGTTTTTCGACGCTTGTCGCGGTGCGGCGCTGGGCGCTGTTGGGACTAGGTGTCCGAGCCAGGAAACGGTCGAGGCGACGGTGAGTCAAATAACTTTTATGTACAGTATGTACAAGGGCTTTTACATGATACAAGGGTCAAGAGCACCACGGGCAGGCACACAGAAGAAGGGCGGCCCCGGCGGCGAGCGTAGCTCCGGCGTGATGGCTCTTCTGCTGCCCGTCTGCTGCTCGGGTTCAGCGCGGCTCCGTTTTTATAGCCGCTGGTAACGGTTACGGCAGCCAGCCGTTCAAATCCTCCAATCACTGGCCACCGTTCAAATTAGACCAATGGTCGAGAGCCGGCGAGCGTCGGAGGAGTTCGCACCGACGGAGAGGAGGAGAGGAGGAAGGGTCCGAGTCGGCGCCGCGGCGGCGGGATGAGTCACGCTGCATGTCGCGACTTGTCCGAGAAAGTCTGGGCCTGCTTCCCGCCGCCGGCGGGCGCGCAGCGCTGGTTTAGACAGGCCCGCCAGCGAAATGTGGGCGCCGGCACTACAGCACCACCGCCGCCAGACAGTGCGCCACGAAGACGAGCTACTTCCGCGTGGCTCGGATGCGGGGCGCGCTCGTACGCCAGGCTCCTCCGAGTTCTCGTCCGGTGTTCAGCCGCAGGTAGCTCCAGGCTCCTTTCCGAGAACGGGCCCCGCTCGTCAGGACAGGATCACTGCTCCGCCGCCTTGTCGCCCAGGTGACTGGATCAGCTTCGCTCGGTCCTTCGGAACCCTATTGAAAATATTGAGCGTGAATTCTGCGTGCCTATCTTTGCGTGTTTATTGCCACACAAAATGCGACGATTGAACGAGGTCGCAGAACGCGAGACATATTTCACATAATTTGCGCAAGCTGAGCAAGCTCGCAAACGCGAGACATCTCTCACATAACTGCGCAAGCCGCGTAAGGCTCGTACAGCAGGAGACATCCTCACGTAATATGCGCAAGCCGGGTGAGGCTTCCAGAATGTCCGAGAGCCAAGGGTGAGTCCCAGAATGTTCAAGAGGCGAGTCTGGCTCACAGAGCACTAGACAGTGTCTAATGGAGTTACCATCATGATGCCGATAATACCTTGCATGGCTGCAAGGCTCCTACATCACTGCTCAACACGGTACGCTAATGTACTGCATTAAGGCCTCCTCATCTGTCTGTCACTGCCTCATTCAGCATGCATGTTGTGAGATAACAAGCTTTGCAGAAACGGTGCTTCGTGGGATGGCTCTCATCTGTGTAGCATGCTTGCAAAAGGACATAGATAAGGTCACCTTAACTGGCTTTATTAATGCCACATCCCTCATGATGGGTACCACACAGTGGCTAAACAATTTTTTCAGTTTCTCCAAGTCCAGCAGGTTGGCGTCTTGATACAGGTTCTCACTATGCAGCACCTGCAAAAAGGTAGGAGTATATGCAAAAAAATTCAGTTAATCTGTTTTCTGGAAATTCCAGAAAAGGGCACAAGTACTTCTTCCATTAATGAACTAACAATGAATTCGAAAAGTTTCAGGTTTGAAATACAGACACTGGAAAACCCGACTCAAGCACGCAGACTGCTCAGCATCAAACCTGCCCAAAATCTAATAACCGTGTCACACAGGCATTTTGAAGGCTTTCAAATGGCTATTAACTCAGTGGCACTTGAATACAGCTAAATGGGCATTTCCAATAGCCACTGAGTCCCTAGAACAGTGTGGACATCTATTAAGATTTTGAAGGCTTTTCAGTGGTAGAAATTTGCACTCAGTCATGGAGCACTCGCAACTATACACTAAGCAATAAAATCAAAGCAATTTAATCGCTGAAAGAATACTCAACATGAAATTTACAACTTATTTCACTAAAAAAAAGAAGGCTAGCCACAAAACACTGCAGCAAGCATATTATCACTGTTGCCAATAGCACAAAAACAATGAATACCACCTTTTCAAAACTGTGTGAGCGCTACAACAGCTTCCCAGCAAAATTATCAACTGTGACAGTGGCGCCACAGCAGCTTGGTGCGAGATGATGAAATATCTCTACGGCGATCAAGTATTCTGTGTAGCAGTGGCATAACTCCCGAGTTGAAGTGCAAATCTCAAAGCTCAATCTCCCACCTCAACTGTTATCTTTAAATACATATTTAAATTCATTGGAGCGTGCTGCAGAAGTAGGTGGTCAGATCATTCGAGAGGATACCTGCAAGGTATCTCAGGAGACGAAAGGTCTGATGAAGAAACGCCAAAGCATGAGGACGTCTAACTTTAGAGATAGAATAGAACTAGGAGAGCTATCGAAGTTATTTATAAGTGCAAGGTAGCCAACATAAGAAAGTTTAACATGGAGAAAACCTAGCATGCTCTAAAGCATGGACGTAGCCTAAAATCAGTGAAGAGAAAACTAATCACAGGTAAAAACCAGATGTATGCGCTAAAAGACAAAGAGGGCAATGTCATAAGCAATATGGATAAGATAGTTAAAGTAGCCGAAGAGTTCTGCACAAATCTCTACAGTAGTGAATGTAACCAGAACGTTACGGAGAGAGGCAGCAGAGCATAGCAATGGGACATCCCGCCAGTAACGAGGGAGGAAGTAAAGAAAGCCTCAGGAGCAATGCAAAGGGGTAAAGCAGCTGGTGAGGATCAGGTAACAGCAGATTTGTTGAAGAACGGAGGAGAGATTGTGCTAGAGAAACTAGCCACCCTGTACACGCTTGCCTCGTGACCATGAGCGTATCAGGAGCTTGGAAGAATGCGAACATTATTTTAATTCATAAGAAAGAAGATGTCAAGGACTTGAAGATTTAGAGACCGATCAGCTTACTATCCATTGTCTACAAGGTATTTACTAAGGTAATCACTAATAGAGTCAGGACAACCTTCGAATTCAATCAACCAAATGATCAGGCAGGCTTTCGTAGAGGATACTCAACAAGAGACCACATTCATGCCATCAATCAGGTGATAGAGAAATCGGCAGAATATAACCAACCCCAATATATAGCCTTCATTGACTACCAGACAGCAATTGACTCGGTGGAACCACAGCTGTCATGCAGGCATTGTGGAATCAGGGTGTAGAAAAGTGTTATGTGAAAATATTGGAAGATATTTATAACGACTGCACAGCTACCATAGTTCTCCATAAGGTCAGCAATAAAATTCTTCTATATTCCGAGTTTTCTAACATCACCATCATTTTTTTGCACCGTGACCATATCATACAAGAATGTGAGGCCTACTGCATACCTAAAGAAAATGTGTGTAAGCCAAGCATCAGCCGTTGTATGCAATAAGAAGTGTAAGTGAAAAAGATTCTATGTAAATTAGAGAAAGCCTTGCCATTTTTGTACTTCTGCTTCTATGACTGCTTGCTGGATTTTTTTCTTTAGTTGGAAGCATTCTTCCATCCCTTATCTCTATACACTATTCCTCTGCCAATTGACTGAGTAACCCAAATAGCAATTCCTAAGTAGGGAGGGGGCCTTCCACAGTGACCACACAGGGGCCTTCAAGTTCTTGCAGCAATCAAAACATCCCTTTGTAACACTGGCCTTGAATGCACCACTATACGTTTGTGGCAGGCCAAATACTTATACAATTTATGTTTTAAAACCACACAGAAGTCCACAACTGCCATTATGAAAACAACCTAGTAATGTAACCATAAGCGTACCTGGCCAGCATGATCAGCATGGAAAGGCGCACAGCTTGTGTGCAGCTCCTAAAATGAAAGCAAATTCACATGATTAACTGCAATTTCCACAAAGACATTCTTGAAAAATCATGTTTTTGCACCACTCAGCCTCAAGCCTGCCTTATTGCACCTGCAGCAATGAGGCAAATCTGAGCACAGCTTGGGGTGAGCTGGTGGTATCACATTACGCACCTGACACTACATGCATCAATCCATTTGTATGATAGAATTTCAGAATGGCGAAAAGACACACACACAGGAAAAAATGGTGGGTGGATGAGATTAAGAAGTTTGTGGGGATACAGTGGCCGCAAGTGGCAAAGTACAGGGTTAATTGGAGAGACATGGGAGAGGCTTTGCCCTGCAGTGGGTGTAGTCAGGCTGCTGCTGCTGCTGCTGATGATGATGACAGCCTGAGCACACCTACAAAGTAAAGCTGTGATCTCGACCCAGCAGCACTTTACTGTGTTGAAAGAGAACAGGTACAATTGAATTACTGCATTACCTTGTTATTATCATTAAAAAGTACAGGGCTCTAAGGACTTCCTAATTTACATCGAAACGAATGGGTTACAGTGAACTTTCACGGATTATACTAACAGGAACTGAAAATCCAACACAGGCAGCCGCGCTAGCCTTCTTTTGCGCTATGCTACCTGATAACAGATTAAAATTCCAGAGCAATTTACTCATACTGGGATACGTTATGCCCCAGACTGATGCAGCTGTCTTACTAAAGGCAGAGAAGCTTTCAGTGTGGGTCATGTGTGCTGTGGCGTGAACACATGCACAGCATCGCCTGCTACCATTCAAGTCCTCTGTGTACACAAATGCAGGTGCAATAGAAAACCCACATCACAAATTTGGCTAGTCTGGTCGGCCAAGCATGGGCCAGCCGATAGCACGAAGCAGCAGGTGCGACACATACCATCATCATCAGCCTGACTAGGCCCACTGCAAGGCAAAGGACTCACCCATGTCTCCACATTAACCCTGTCCTTTGCTAGGTGTGGCCACCATATCCCCGCGAACTTCTTAATCTCATCCGCCCATCTAACTTTCTGCCGCCCCCTGCTATGCTTGCATTCTTTTGGAATCCACTCCATTACCCTTAAGGACCAGCGGTTATGTTGCCTTCCCATTACAAGCACAGCCCAGGCCCATTTCTTCCTCTTAATTTCAAGTAGCATGTCATTAACCCGCGTTTGTTCCCTCACCCACTCCGCCCCCTTTTGGTCTCTTAATGTTAGACTTATCATTTTTCTTTCCATAGCTCACTTTGCTGTCCTTATCGTTTGGCACGTGTTTTTTTCTTTGTAATAAGGCATAAAGTATTATACACGGATTACCACATGGCATCCTCCTATGACCGCTAAATAATTTATAATCAAATTTCTTTCTCCTGCTGTATTTGTTTCGGTTTCGACAGCTGAATGATGGCTGTGACGTCAAAGCGAGGTTATTGGTCATGTGAGGCATGAAAAACTGCAATACAATTGGTACTTCTGGCTCTTAAGGAATGCTGGCGTCAGCGCTGTAGCGAATTAAAATGATGAAGGAGCGATTATAAGTGCAGTTTTTCCGCGCCTCACGTGACCTATACCTCTCTTTGATGTCATAGGCATAGTCAAATTGTTCACCGAAACAGGATGGCAGAAAAAGTTGATTATAAATTATTTAGCGGTCTCACGCGAATACCAGATGATGATTCATGCATAGTAGTGTCTTCCGCATCACTATAGAGAAGAAAACATGCCACCAAGATTAGGTGTCTATACTCTTTTAAGCTGAACTCTCTTCATTAGCCTCCACGTTTCTGTCCCAAAAGTGATAAACATGCAGGCTAAAAAAAGAAGATTTTAGCTTAAGTACCAAAGTGGCTCTAATCACACGATGAAGCGGAAAAACTCTCGACACTTGAACAGAGAACAAATAGGAATTCCAACAAAATTTTAGATTCTTGTCAGGCTGTCAAGCATTTCTGAATATTGTAAACTGCACTTTCACACATACAGTACGCATGTATGCCAAGCTCACATTCAGTAGCCCTGTTTACCGGCTGTAATTATCACGGTCTGAGCTCAGTTACAGATTTAAAACCAGCCAAAAGATGCAACACAGGAAAAGAGAAGAAAACAGGTTGGACTATCAATTGAATTTTTTGTAAAGGAAAAGAAGGCTCGCATGAAGATGCGCCACACATGACCCACACCAGCGAAAGGCAGGACAACAAATAACTGTCACTGATATACAAGCACGTCATCTAAAAGAGAAAATTCTTTCTGTTGAAGATGGACTAATGGCTTCGCTACTCATACAGCCGTTGCCTTGGAGATATGCATCAAATACCTTACACATTTGTTTACCACTTCTATACACCACTGAAGTGTCACAGAAATCAGGCGTACACACTGATGGGTCATCTTATGATTTACATTCACGACATTGGCACTGTAGTGCCAGATTAGAAGCTGCCTTCCCCCTAGCGAGTTAGTGCTCACTCAGGAACACATTAAAGACACCTGCACATATCCCTGAAGTAGTTTCTTGCACAAGCTAGCGGAATGTGATAAACCACTTTCCTGCAAGTCCTGAACCTAGTTTTATGGGATACCATACTGCTATCCCGGTTTTTAACAGCAGCGCAAAGGCCATTTAAATTACATTACATTTAAAATTACATTTAAAAATTTTCCCGCCACTCGATTTGAACTCATGAAGTCTACACAAAGGACTCCATGATAACCGTTCTGAGGTGAATGGCAGTTCAGACTAGCCTCTGGAATCTGTGCCAAAAAAAACGGAGTCAGCGGATCGCAATTTACTTCCGAAATCAGCCGGTGCTGATGAAAATTGTATGTTTTGCTTTCTCTGGCTTATAAAGCTCCACTTTCAGAAAAAGTGTCGTCTTTGTGGTTAGGATGCGGAACTTCATCATCACAGGTCAACTTCAGCTTGCCATCAGTGTCCCTTTAATGCCTCAAAGTTGAACAATAGCTCCATTCATAGAGGAGGGCTGTGCATAAATTTCGACCACCAAAGATTCTTTAACATGCACTGACATTGCATAACACACGAGCAAATATGCATTTCGCCTTGTCGAAACGAAGCCATCACAATTCAATCCCGCGTCTTTGGGCTCAGTAGCCGAACACCAATGCAGTAGGCCACAGCAGCAGGTGAAAAACAAAAGAGAGCCCTTAATAGGCAAAATAACTTGCCAAAATCAACATAACGAGGGGTCACACAAGTAGCAGTGGACTAGGAAAATAAAAGCTACTTGTGTCGGAAGATGTCTTCAGTGTTTACCTCAAAAGCCTGCTTGCTTGCTGGGCATCCTAGCACCAAGTGAAAGGCTGGCACAGCTATACTGGACAGCTGGGAAGAGGCATTGCTGGTAAAGCTATGTGGAGATTGCTGCAAGGTAAAAAGACACATTTACCAGCAGCACAGTGCAAAAAATGGACTAGAATCAAGCATGTAAGGCAAAATGCTAGGCACAAAAAGGAGCCGGTCGCAGAATGGAACACAACTGTTTAACCACATTTCGAAGTGGGCCAGGCAACAAGAAATTCATAACCACGGCAGTCATTCACAAGCTAGCCTCAGACGAGACATCACTTGCATATCGATATCCAGCATCGTTTCTACAATACATGCCACCATTCAAAAGAACAGACCCACCGCAGAACGATATTTTCAGTAGAAGGCTGGTTTGCTTCAAATTTTGCATGCGTCCCTCAATTTGAAATCTGGCATGATTAGCACTGACTTCACATTCTCACAGGTATGATGAATTAATTGTGCCAATTGCAGAAAAACCACACTTTTTCCTTTAACATCAAATAAGGTATTGGAGAGGTACCTCAGCATATTTAAGTCAAAGTCAGATTTATTTCCGCCATTGGTTATAATCATGAAACAATCAAGTTTATTCTTCGTACATATTAAAGGCTCAATTACCCTTAAATTTCACTGCAACTTCGGGATTTAGGGCAAATGGAGCTAGGGCACCTGTGTGCATTTTGCAGTTGTTTGTACCATTTCAGCTCCGAGCCAAAGTATGAAAAAGCGAATGCCAAAATAGAGGCGAAAAACTTCAGAGCAATTTGTTTTTATCTCACCGTTCTGCTATTCAAGGCTCGACTACACTGGCTCGGCTATAAGTACGAACGCAGCTGTATCATATGGAGCTTCGTACCTTAAATACACAATTTATAAAAGTACAAGTGAAATACAAGTGAAAGAGGAGGAAGCTCAATCCTAACGCATACAGCTGAATCGCAGTCTACGTAGTTAAACTGCTCGAGCGCTGTTACTTCAATTACACCGTAACATGCGGCGAGAATGTAAAGCCCGGGCCGAAGATCTATTGGTGGGCACATCTTCCATTCTCGGCGAGAGTTGAATGGCAGTACGGCGGCAGTACGGCGCCGATATCGTGCACCCCGCGATCGGATCAGCTGTGCATATTTGCATGGCATACTGACCATGACCGTGTGACCATTGACACTACACGCGCATTCATGCCCGTGTGCCGCCAGCAAACAACCTTTCAGCGCTGCGTGCTGCCGCGATAGGCACTACGTCTTCGCGTCTCTGTACTAGCTGTGTTGACGTGGCCAGTTGTGCGCAAAGGCTTTGAAATAATGAACAGGTTCGAAGAAAATTAACTTACCCCCAAGATGCGAGATGTCACCCGGGTAGTGGTCTCCCACCAGCTGCTCCGCCATGGAGGAAATGAGCCCCACCGTCAGCATAGCGTTTCCAGTGAAGGCGCGCAAAGGACGACGCGCTATCCGTCGAGCCCGCTGACGCACGCTATAAACACAGGTTTACTCAGCACCTTACCACGTTTTCGTACATCGCACCAGCGAATTTCACTGCTGTCGGCACATCACATATCGGAAGAGTGACAAATGCTCATGCCAGCGATGGTTCATGCCCTCGGCACCACAAAGGACCACGAAAAACGTAGTAACGCTGACCGCCATGCTGTCCCTCCCCAGACGCTGCGTTCGTTGGCTAGCGCTTCGGCCAGTTCCGGCTTCCTTCGGCCCGTTTAGAAAGGTATCGCCTCCAGGCAATCCTCCAGGTCGTCTCTTTCGGGCTCTATGCTTTTGGGCAGTGCGATAGCAAAGGACTAAAACCAAATGAAACTTTCGTTACAAAAATAATTAAGTTCTTGTGCACATATTAGCATTAAAAACTTGAGAAATTTGTGACGCATGGACGCATTAATATGCGTGTCGGTACATTCGTGCGTGCGTGCGTGCGTGAGTGGGCATGGTCTAGCGCATCAAATCCAAAGCCTATCCGACATGCCAACGTTGCGACATGCTGCATGGTTTCTGAGATCACCGCCGTGAGCTTCGCTTGTTTTCTCGTGCTGCTGCTGGGGGGTCTTGCGCGCCGCTGTTACTGTGCTGGAATCGCAAAAGAAGAAGGATTACCGGTGTGTGCTGCCGGTGGGCGCGCTCGCATCCAAGAGTAGTAGCAGCTCCCAATTAAGCGATCCGTCGGGGCATATGTCCTATAGATGTCTGGTCGACAACGATAATGAGGTCAGAAGTGCGGTGCCGTCGTTTGATGAGTCGAACCTTTCGGCCCATTGCACTGTTAACTTCGTTGCAAAAATGCCTGGCTCATAAGCAGCGACAGTGGCCATTGTTTCTGTGGTGTGTTTCGATTACAAGACGGCGCCCTTCTACAGTGTGGCTTCCTTGGAAACTTAGTCGGCGGTGTGCCTGCAACGCCTGTCGCTGTCAGCTCAAACTGACCGCCAGCGAGCCCTGCCTTCTTTTGCGATGTGAACGGTGACGGGACACTTACTGCCTGTGGCCGGAGCTTATAGCAAAAGCGAAGAGTGTTTTGTGTGAAGGTTTGACGAAGTGCGTGTGTCCGTCTGGACCCTTAGCAAGTCATACGAGATGCGACATGCAAAAGTGGTCCACCAGTCGCTTCAGCAGAAAGGAGTGCGGATGTTTTTTACGTTACTTCAATCGAGAACTGCCCATGCAAATATTGCAACTCGTCTCTTGCCTAAACAGCATAGTAAAGAAGCTAAAGCAACAAAACTGCTGTTTCCATGCTGTATATTGATTCCGCACTCGTGCTAGAGGTGGGAAATATGTAGCAGTTATTGGCGGAGTTACAGCCTATGAAGCACGTGCAGCTTCATGTAATTGCAGGTTAGGATATGCGCCTTACTTGGTATTGACTTTGTAACCAGACATAGCCATCTGTCAACTAAAAGAAATTTTCTTGCTATAGGATTCTGCAGCATTATGTATGCTTCTGGACACTGAATACCGGGTGCGTCACCTCTCTTGAAAGCACTCAGATTTGTGTACTTATCAGTACGTTTGAGATGAGAAAATTTTATCAGCTTCTTTTCTTTATTTTATAATTAGCTACACAGCATGTCGCAAAAAAAAATGTTTTAAGGAAAAGTATTTCAGTTTAGAGTAGAACAGTTCAACAAAGTTGTTTTGGGCATTCCGGTAACTTCAAGATGGTATCTGATGGTTGCATACAGACGCGCAAGTCAAACCTCAAAGGGCATCAAACTTAACAGTACCGCTGAGCTTATCCTTTCGTGCTTTTTATGTGTGTGTAGATCACCTGGGGAAGTTCAGTATTGGATGTTGGATTTCATAGTTCTGCTACAACTTTTATCTTCCTTTCTACACATGAAACATGACTGAACTCGATTACATTCCCCAAGCAAATACCTGACGCCTTACAAGCGTTCCTTACTGTGCACAGTTGTCCCAGTGCATTATATCCACTCATGTGCAGCACACTGTTGTGTTGCTCTTGGTCTCCAAATGTGACTCTCAGCAATATGATGGAATCATAGTCCATCCAGATGGTCTTTGTGGTAGTGCAAATTTCAAAACAGATTGAAGAAGAATGAAGAGTGTGATACTTCGTCATGCATCATGCAATGCTGGTGCTAATCAGGCAACATGTGTGGTATATCTACTTAGCACATTTGAGATTCATTGGATTTGTTCTGGAGCCATACTGGGAATTAATTGATCGATCTGGGATTTGTCACTGAAATTGAGAGAGGGCACTAATTTCTGAACTTTTGACACCAACTGTGAATTCAAAGCTGTCTTTTCGTGTAGGCTTACATGGCCTTTTTACGTGTATGTAAATTTATGCTAATGACTTTGGAAATTGCTTTGGAAATGGTTTTGGAAATTGCCTCGTAACATTCCTGTTACAGCTCACAATTCGCTTTCTGCACGTCATATTTGATTGAACCTGATTATATCCCCAAGCTTGTTTGTTGCACCTAACAAACACTGTTGCCCTTTCAGAGTTATTCCATTGATTGACTCCCTTCGAGTGCAAGCAACAAATGGTTGTGTTGCTTCTGATTTCGAAATATGGCTGTCTGCATGACGGGCAACGACATAAGTGCTCTGGATGGCTTTCATCATGCATCTATAAGATATCTGTAACTTTCAGAATTGGTTAAAGGAAGAACTGAAGGATGCTGTAAGAGTCATTAGCAGCTTGCTTTTTACATTATTTTACAATGAACAAACGCCTTCTTGGCAAAGCACTGGCTCTGAAAAAAGAAAAAAACTGGGAGTTTGTGTGGGTAGACAATGGCCGTATCAAGGCAAGGGAGACCAAGGATAGCGACGTCTACCGTATCTCTGGAGTTGATGATCTTTCAGTCTTCACGTAAAAGGAGCACCACATATCAATAATCATCATGCACTTCTCACTAGACCACTTTAAAAGCCTCCTCCTTAATTCAGCTGATACCCATAAGTCTATTATTCATTTTAATTCTCGCAGTTTACCAAGGCATTACGATGACTTAGTAAACTTTTTAACGCTCGTTGATCACGCCTTTTCAATCATTTGTCTTTCTGAGACATGGCTGTCATCCGACGATGATAGGCTGTTTGCTCTTCCTGGCTATCACAATGAATACTATCACAGGTCAGCTGATCGACACGGAGGATCTGCTATCTTTATTTCTAACGCTATATCATACAAACGCCGTCACGACATCGCGTTTCAAACAGCAAAGTGCGAATCAGTATGGTTAGAATTTGACAAAGCAATTTTTGCTTCACACAGAAACACTGTCATTGGTAGTATCTATCGCTCACCATCCGCGTCTTACGAGCACTTTTGCCACGAACTAGAAGTCATCCTCCAAATTCTAAATCGTGAAAAAAAGAACATTGTAATCGTAGGTGACATTAATATTGACATAACTGACATTTCTGACAGCTCTTGTTCTGTATACACAAACTGCTTTCTCGGCCATGGTTTGGAGTCATTACTGGCGTCACCAACGCGCATTGCTCATCGAGGCTCTAGCACCCTCATTGATCATATATTATCTAATGTCATTACGCCTCAAATCGCAGGAGTCATCAACTTTGATATCACGGACCATTATCCCACTTTCCTGTTAATTGAATGCCCTAATAACACGCCCCCCAGAAAACGCTATAAGCAAACATTTGATAGAAACCGGTTTGTTGCGATAGTGGCTGAGACTAACTGGGATAGCATACTACAAGAAACATGCGCCAATAAAGCGTTCAGTATATTTTCTGCGAAGCTCAAAGAAATAATTAGCTCATGCACATCGGTAACTCCCATCACTCATTGGTATTCAGTTCCCCGGAATCCATGGATAACCAAAAGCCTTTTAAGCTGTATAAATAAAAAAAATAACCTTCTCAAAAAGGTTAGAAAGCAGCCATTTAACGTGCGCCTAAAACAGCGCTATCAAAAATACTCAGATACTCTCTCCGCAGCACTTAAACGCTCCAAACAAGATTACTACCAAAATGAAATACTTAGAAATGGAAATGACACTCGTAAGAATTGGGTAACAATTAAGGAATTTCTGAATATAGCTGAAAACAAAACGAGCATAACGAAAGTCTCTGACGGTGAGTGTACTTTAACTGATCAAACTGACATTGCTAATGCATTTAATTCCTTCTTCTCGCGCCGCGGTTCCCCGCCTCCAAGTAGTTACTGTGGCCCTCGTCGATGCCCTCACTCTTTTTACTTGCGCCCTACTTCACCAGACGAAGTCTTCCAAATAATTTCTAGCCTAAAAAATACCGCTCCTGGGATCGATGAAATTCCTTCTTTCAAAGTAAAGCTGGTGGGTCGGGAGCTGTCTAATGTTCTTAGTCACATTATTAATTTAGTATTTAGGACTGGTGTTTTTCCAACTGAACTTAAAAAAGGTAAGGTGACGCCGATATTCAAGAAAGGCGACAAAGAATGCCTAAGTAACTACCGTCCAATAACTATATTGCCTTTCTTTAGTAAAATAATAGAAAAGTTAATTGTTAATCGCATAATGAACTACCTCATTAAATTCCAGCTGTTAGCAGATCAGCAATTTGGATTCCGGCCTAATTACTCCACAGAACTAGCTTTAATCGAATTCACAGACAGTATTAAGCAATATATTGATAATGGGTTGTTTGCCGGTGCTGTTTTCTTAGATTTCACCAAAGCATTTGACACAATTAACCACACTATACTGTACACTAAATTAGAATCTCTAGGCATCTGTGGGCCTGCTTTAGCTCTTTTACGCAGTTATCTCACTAACCGTATACAAGTTGTCCAGCTACAAGAAACATTGTCTTCCCCTTTAACTATTAATTTAGGAGTGCCACAAGGTTCCATTTTAGGTCCGCTTCTTTTTCTCATTTTCATCAATGACTTACCTTTGTCCTTAATTAACACAAGATGTATACTTTACGCGGATGATACGACATTATTCACTCAGGATAGCAATTTCACAAGCCTAATAAACAAATTAAACATGGACTTACAGAATATTGTTTTATGGTGTGAAAATAACTTACTACAACTTAATCCTACAAAAACCACTTTCATGATATTCCGCTCTCATCAAAAGCATGTCATCCCGAGCCCAGCCATTTATCTGGGACATCATATTATCACTGCCTCCGAATCCGTTACATTTCTCGGCATCACGCTTGACTGTCATCTAAAATTTCATCTACACACCAAATCTATCAGTAAAAAAATTTCATTTGGAATAAGGGTGTTAATAAAAACTAGACTTTTCTTTCAACGCCATGTTCTCTTATCCCTGTACTATGCTTTCATTAACAGTCACCTTAATTATTGCCTATCATCATGGGGTAATACCTATTCATGCCATATGTCATGTATTTCTCATCTTCAAAATCAGCGCTTCGAATTTTATCTTTCAGCCCATACACAGCCACTGCTTCACCTCTTTACTCTGACCTAAACATTCTGCCATTGAAATGCCTCCTTAATCTTAGGTGAGGTCTTCTAATCTACCGCGCTCGCAATAATAACAATCAACTTCTCTGTTTTTCCGTATCTTTCCTTTCTAATAGCAATAACACTAGATTCTCTGAACAAAATAATATGCTTCTACCAAAAGTGAACACAAATTATGGAAAACAAACTGCTTTTTTCTCCGCCATCAAAACCTGGAATTCATTACCACTAGCAATCAAATCCGCACGTTCGCAGCCCGCTTTCTACACTTTACTAAAAAAACATCTCCTGTCAACCCATTCAGCTTCATGCCATGCTTAAGGTTGCCTTCATCTTATTTTATGTTCCCCACTCTGACAGCAAACGGTCATATTGTTAATCTTCTGGAACCTCTTTTTTTTTTTCTCCGCCTGTGTATTATATCTGCATTTATTCAATGCCCATTGTTATCTGATGTCTTTTTGTGTTCTTTCTATTGCTCTTATGTTTTGCTATTTTATGCCTTTTTTTGTTAAATTATGCCCGCTAACTATTGTATAACTTATTCATTGCCGCAAATTACACTAATAGGTTTTAACTTGATTCTATACTTTTATAGCTCCTCTGCCAAACTTATGCACTTTCCTCATGTATTCCTGATGGGAGGTCCCCCAGACAGTTTTCACTTTGGGACCTCCTACTGTTCTAACTTTTTTATGAAACTTACAACTCATTTGTATTTCGTTTTAATAAACCTTCAAACCTTCAATGTTGACAAGTTCTTGCTCAGTGTGCATGTTGTCATGTACAGGTCCCTGCAGTATCGAAGGGAACCATTTTGCACTTAAAGATAATTTTTTGGTTATTTGTTTGCTGAAGTTGAAAATGATTAATGGGTACTTACGCCAAGACGAAAATTATAAAAAAGCAAAACGTGAGCTTATTGCTCATTATTGAGAAGTAATCATTAACTGAATTCTCGAACTTTGTTTGCTTTCACCCTAAATGGGCCTTTACAGCCTCGACAAGTTGCTACTAAGCAAGCAAACGCACAAATGGCCACACGCAGCCTCACTGAGCTTGCTCAGTATGCACATAAGCACGCACAGCTTCGGCAAGCCCCCTCTCAGCACGCAGATGTCCACGTACAGAGAGTTCTCCACGAGAGTCCACGATTTCTTACACGCAAAGAGTGAGCGTGAACGTCTATCAGCTCACAGTACGCGCATATGTACACACAGGACGCACAGAATGCGTACAGGTAACGCACAATTTCTGCGCATTCGTGTGCAAAATGAACGTGATCGTACAAAAATCACTGTTCTCGTGCAAACTGACGCAGAGTTTTTTCAGTAGAGAAGAGCTTGCTTCTCAGCATCGGTCGTTGATCGTTCTGCATGTTGCGAAGAACCGACCGACAACAGGGAACACCCAACACGAGCAAGTGCCCTCTGTCACCCGTCAACACACCAGACTTAAAGGTCACAGAACTCCGCTAGCAATAGTTCTGTCCCCTTTTCGCTCCCTCTTCAGCAAGAGACACATGTCGGATACCAGAACTCTTAAAATAATAAACTCAAACAAAGTGTCAAACGCAAACAACACAAGGAATGAAATGATTCTAAACGGGGTCCCTCGAGATCATTTGGGCAGGAAAACAATCGGCTGAGGCCGCAAATGAGGACATCAATTTTGCCCCGATTTACGAGCGAACTTAACAAGCGTTCGCGAAGTGACAAAATGTAAATAGCGAGGCGTTCGAAGGTAGCCTTGGTCAGAGCGCACGGCTGAGTGCGTCTGCGTTCGCGTTTAACTTGCCTTTCTTATAACGAACGACAAGATTGTGCTGCTGGAGTATCATACTCCACCTCAGCAACCGGCCGCTCTTAGATGACATATTATTTAACCAAGTTAGTGGGCAGTGGTCGGTTTCTACTACGAACTTGGAACCGGCGACGTAGCAGGCGAGCTTCTGAGCTGCCCACACCAGGCAGGCGCATTCTTTTTCAGAAGTGCTGTACGCCTCTTCAGTGCAAGTCAACTTACGGCTTAGGTACAAAACTGGCCTTTCATTGCCCTCATCATCCTCTTGGCATAGCACAGCTCCCATGCCCCGATCACTGGCATCATATTGAATTATGAAGCCTTTTGAAAAATCAGGCGCCATTAGAACTGGCTCCTGGCTCAAGGCTTGTTTCAGCATTTGAAACGCGTTCTCTTTTTTTTGGTCCCATGTCACCTGCACGGGTTCCGACTTTCGAAGCGCGTCTGTGAGAGGACTGGCAAGCGTCGAGTAGTCTTTTACATAATGATGGTAATATCCAGATAAGCCTAAAAAGGCCCTTATCTCGGTCTTAGTGGTTGGCCGGGGGTAGTTTACGACAGCGGCTACTTTGACTTCTGACGGTCTACGCCGGCCGCGCCCCACCACATGCCCTAGGTAAGTCACTTCGGCGCAACCTAGCTGGCATCTAGCAGGTTTGACTGTGAGGCCGGCATCTTTTAGCCTGCTCAGCACGACCCGTACGAGATTTACATGTTCTTCCCATGTGTTAGAAAAGATGGCGACATCGTCCAGGTACGAGAGCGCGTACTCGGACAGACCATGGAGCACGTGGTCCATTAGATTCGAGAAGCAATATGGCGCGTTTTTGAGTCCGAAACTCAACATGACTGGCCGGAACGTTCCGAATGGGGAAACGAACGAGGCGTAGCGGCTGGCGCGCTCTGTAAGGGGGACTTGCCAATAGCCTCGCACGAGGTCTAGCGTGGATATGTACGAGTAGTTCGACTTTGACACTGTCTCCACCCTTTCCTCAAGGTTTGGTATTGGGTAGGTCTGATCCCGGGTTATCGCGTTTAGTCGCCGGTAATCAATGCACGGTCTGGGATCTTTTCCCGGTACATGCACTAGTATCAAGGGCGATGTGTAATCGCTCTCACCCGGTACTATAACTCCCAGGTCGCACATTCGCTTGATCTCACGTGCCATGATTTCTTTCTGCACGGGAGAACAGCGATACGGCTTACTACGGATCGGTTCTTCACACGTTAGCTCGATATCGTGCTCAATTAGCGTCGTCTTTCCGGGACGATTCGAAAACACTTTTTCGAACTCAGAAACAATCATTCTCAAATCTTCCTTCTGGGCTTGGCTTAGACGTCGTTCTAAGTTAACCTGTTCTAACAATGCAGCCGAACCGCATTCCTTCATGTCCGCAGAGGTCAATATTTCTGCACCTTCCTCGTCCGAACCATTCAAAATCACATTCACGACAGCGTGACGCTGAATGTACGGTTTCATCAGGTTACTATGATAGATTTTGTTGGGCCTTCTACCTAGTTTAACTTCGTAGTTGGTATCAGAAAGTTTCGATACCACGTTCTCTGGCCCCTCCCACTGGACCTCAAGCTCATTTTTCTTAGACGGTCGCAGTATCATTACTTGGCTGCCCACTTCGAAAGTACGCTTCTTTGCTGAGTTGTCGTAGTACTCTTTTGACAATTGTTGCTCTGCCTTCATGTGGCTCTCGACAAGATCTTTCGTTTTTCCGATCCTTTGAAGCAGGTTAAGGACGTACGTGACCACGTTTGGGTCTTCCTCCTCGCCCTCCCACGACTCTCGCAGCATTCGCAGCGGTCTTCTTAAGCTCCGGCCGTACACAAGCTCCGCAGGGCTGAAGCCTGTGCTCTCGTGGGGAGCGGATCGTAAAGCGAACATAGCTGCAGGCACGCAGGCTTCCCAATCGCGTTTTCGCTCAAAGCAAAGAGCTTGCAATATTCTTTTGAGCACCGAGTGCATACGCTCTACTGGGTTCGACTGCGGGTGATGGATCGAGCTGTGTACGACCTTGATACCGCACCTTTCGAAAAAAGTAGAGGTTAGGCAGCTGGTAAAGACACTGCCATTGTCACACTGAATTTCCGAAGGAAATCCAACACGAGCGAATATTGAGAGAAGGACGTCCACGACCTGAGGAGAATTGAGCTCCTTGAGAGGTATCGCTTCAGGAAACTTTGTCGCGACACACAGAGCAGTCAGAATATACCGACAAGCGTTCTGGGACTCGGGCAGTGGCCCTACAATGTCAATTACCAACCGGCGGAAGGGTTCGGTTATGATTGGCACCAGTTTCATGGGCGCCTTCCACTTGTCGGTAGACTTGCCTACTCTCTGGCAAGTGTCGCAAGAGCGCACAAAGCCTTCAATGTCCTTCCAGCAATGAGGCCAGTAATACTCTTGGGCGAGCCTAGCTTTGGTCTTTTTCACGCCGAGGTGCCCTGCCCACGCGTTTTCGTGCGCCAGGTTCAATAGCTGACGGCGATACTTTTGTGGGATCAAAAGCTGTTCGTACTTGCGACCACGGGCGTCAGCGTAATTTCGGTACCACAAGCCGGATTTCTGATGAAATGAAACATTCTTTTCCTTTGTTCCTCCTTTAGCTTTATCCAGCAAAGCTATTATCGAGCTATCTTCCTGCTGTTCCCGAACGAGCGTCGCTGTGTCAACCTGAGTTAGCTCGTGCCAACTGTCGGAAACTGGGCTCAATGTGGAATTCGCCTCGCTCAGTAGCGTCGCCGTTACCTTCTCGTTGCCACTATCGTTGAAATTGTTTTCAGTTTCGTTAGCAGCGAGTTCTCCGCTTCCCGGAGAGTCCTCGATCTGAGGTTCCACCGACACCGTATCTAGGCTACAATGCTCATCTGCTTCCCTAAGCGGTGTTTCCCTCCCCGGTGCAAGAGATCGCGTAAGGGCCATGCATGCCACGCCGGCAAAGAACGATTTGCCTTTATCCCTCAGAAGCTGCTCTGAGCTGTTCGAAAAGAGGAAAGGAAAATGCTCAGGGAGGGCGGCAGACACGGCCGCCTCGGTGTTGAGCTGACCAAAAAGACCCTCAATGATCACTGTAGCGGTCGGTAAGCAAGCACATTGCTCCTCGGCTACTTGCCTTATCCACGCGCATTCTCCTGTAAAATCATTCGGAGAAACTAAGGACGGGTAGACAACGTCCATAGTTGCCGCCGAGTCACGAAGGGCTTTGCATCTCTTACCGTTCACGCTTATCTCCTGCATATATGGTTCCAACAACCGCATATTCTTGTCTGTCTCCCGAATCGTTGCGAAAGCAACCTTTTGTCTACAGTTTGCCGCGATATGCCCTTCCTTTTTGCAGTGGTAGCATGTCAAAGGCCTCCGTGACTCAAACGCACGTGCGGCATCAGCGCGCTGCTTAGGAGCATCGTCAGATTTCCTTAACTCCTTTTGTTCTTCGCCTACAGCCTCCTTTAAAGCGGACGCATCTTTTCGAAAATCGCGACGCGCGAACGGTTTCCTTCCATCAGGCTTCCTTAGAGAAGCATCCTTTGTTTCCGCCTTTTCGATGCGTAATGCCCTGCTGCGCAAGTTTCGGCGAGTGTAGTATTCCTCAGCCAGCTCTGCTGCCTTGTTGAGCTTAACCTCAGTAAGCCTATCCTGCAGCCAGAGCCTTACATCGTCCTGGATGCAGCGGTAGAATTGCTCCAGCGCAATGCACTCTACCACCTTATCACGATCGTCATAAACTTCCTCGCATTGTGGGTTTTTTGCGCAAAAGACACGACACAAAGGAACGAGGTAGACAGGACAAGCGCTTACTAACAACTCAGGTGTTTATTGACATAACATTGCTTAAATACAGCAGCTGCTCTTATCAAACACGAAAAGGGAAGAAGAGACTTAGCATACATATATCATATCAGCACAGATCCCACCATCGCACGAGTGAATGCATGTTTCGAGCTCTAATTCTGCGCAAGATAACTGATTTCTTTTTTTGAGAGCAAAATTGAAGGATTGCTGACACACGAGTTACCCGATTTTCCTATCTCATTGGCCTCAATTATCTCTCTTCCAAGTTGTGTCTTGCACCGGCGCAGTACTGAAGTTGTGTCGTGTCTTTTGCGCAAAAAACCCACAATGCTTAGGCACCAACTAGCCTGCAAAAACATACTCGCAACTTCCTCGCCCTTGAGCCATTCAACTAGGTCGGCTTTCAGCTTAAACGCGAAGTCGATGTGCGACTCACTGCCGTTTTTCGCGTACCGGAACCTTTGCCGGAATGCCTCAGGTGACAGCTTATATTTCCTCAACAGGGCCTCTTTGACCTCATCGTAACTCTCGAACGCCTCCTTCGACAAACACGTTATCACGTCAGATGCTTCCCCGGGAAGCAGAGCTAGCAAATTCTGTGCCCACAGTTCTCGCTCAATGACATTCCTCTCACAGACATGCTCAAATTTCACGAGATACTTTGCCATGTCCTCGCGTATTACGAACGGCGGCAGTTGGTCTCGGATTCTTTGGCCGTTAGCCTGCACTGTCATTGAAGCTACACTAGGCGCCGGCGAGCTTCGCAGCAACTCCAACTCTTTTAATTTTCTAATCTCTCGGCGTTCCTGTCGCTCTGCCTCTTGGAGGCGTTCTCGTCGCTCTGCCTCTTGGAGGCGTTCTTGTCCCTCTCGCTCTTCCCGCTCAAGGCGTTCCTGTCGCTCTCGCTCTGCGTCTTCTCGCTCACGTTGCTTCTGTTTTTCTGCCTCCTCGAGCTCACAGCGTCTTTTGGCCTCCTCGCGCTCACGGCGTTCTTTGGCCTCCTCGTTCTCACGGCGTTCTTTGATCTCATCCAAGGCCTCATTGGCTTCTTCAGCCGTTACGCCCTCCTTCCGCATGATCTCGAGAATCGCCTGCTTTCGTTTCGCACGGCCTACGGTAAGGCCTAGCTCTTCACAAATTTCGATGAGTTCCTTCACTTTAAGGTTCTCCATCGCGCACAATAGTCTCTTCCAGCTTGCCCTTTAAGAATTCCCTTGCGGTTCACTACTATAGCGCTACTAGCATTACACGCGCAAGTAATTCTTTCCGAAACGCCTCGTTTACTCCCTCTGCACCAGCTTTCGTTTCAAAGCGCTCCGACTTGGCTCGAAACAGCAAAGCTCTCTACAGTGCTACCCACACAGCCCTACTCTAGACTACAATCACGTGTGCTAGAGCAGTCTGGCGAATTGAGGGGAAAACATCAGGCACTCACCGCGCCGAGGTAGCTGACGCCGGTCGATCCCGCAGCTGCCATCCACTGTTGGGACTGGGGCATCCCAACGCTGTCACCACTGTTGGGATTTGGGGCATCCTACCGCTGCCACTACTGTTGGGACTGGGTGTCCGAGCCAGGAAACGGTCGAGGCGACGGTGAGTCAAATGACTTATGTACAGTATGTACAAGGGCTTTTACATGATACAAGGGTCAAGAGCTCCACGGGCAGGCACACAGAAGAAGGGCGGCCCCGGCGGCGAGCGTAGCTCCGGCGTGATGGCTCTTCTGCTGCCCGTCTGCTGCTCGGGTTCAGCGCGGCTCCGTTTTTACAGCCGCTGGTAACGGTTACGGCAGCCAGCCGTTCAAATCCTCCAATCACTGGCCACCGTTCAAATTAGACCAATGGTCGAGAGCCGGCGAGCGTCGGAGGAGTTCGCACCGACGGAGAGGAGGAGAGGAGGAAGGGTCCGAGTCGGCGCCGCGGCGGCGGGATGAGTCACGCTGCATGTCGCGACTTGTCCGAGAAAGTCTGGGCCTGCTTCCCGCCGCCGGCGGGCGCGCAGCGCTGGTTTAGACAGGCCCGCCAGCGAAATGTGGGCGCCGGCACTACAGCGCGTAAGCGCTGCGCTGGTGCGCCTGCGATGTGTCCATGGAGATGGGCCTTTATCGCGAGCAAAGATGCACGTATCCCGCCCCTCGTCCCTACCTGGACAGGGCGCAAGCCACGACATTCGGACGCCTAAAAAAAGGTAATTCTTAACACCTACCGATTATGTCTAATCACTAACGGTGAATATGACCCTGCATGTCCGCAATGTGGTGACGGGACGCACGCTACCCAAGACCATATTTTAAGGGAAAGTGCTAGCAAACCCCCTTCGACGACACTTTTGCTAGCTCCCTTAGCAGTGGAATGGGCAGGCTTTTGGCCACGTCAAGGAACACAACCCCACCAGCCCTTATCACGCGAGGTCAAGAGGGCGCCCCCGACTGGACGCCAACCTGTACTGGCTCCAGCATCAACTAATCCCTTCCCTTTTGTGGCAGTAAAGTTGTAACCCCCCCTCCACGTCTGCGCTTCATTTGTGCTGCGAATTTTTTTTATACTAATTTAGGTGATGAAGGAGGAGGAGGATATAGAAGAGGAAAGGCAGGGAGGTTAACCGAAATAATAATCGGTTTGCTACCCTACACGGGGGGAAGGGGGTGAGGGGATAAAAAAAAGAGAAAGGAGAGTAACAGAAAATTGAAGTCACTATAAAACGTCACTGTTCGTTAAAGTCACAGCCTATCGTGCAGGCCAGAAGTTCTCAAGAAGCGGAGCAGTGCCTTGCAGGCCTTCTCCGCCGACGACCGCCGCGGCCAGTGGCCGAGAATCTTCATTTCCGTGAAAGGGCGTGTATCTAGACGCTCCAGCGCACGGCTGAGAGACTGCCTTTCGGTAATAGGAAGACTGGCAAGATGGTGAGAGGGAACCCGGGAAATGTGCCGGAAATGTGCCCTCAGTGCGTCAACTGTTAAGTAGGTAGGGATTGGATGCTCCTGGGCGATAAGTACAGATGCGGCCGTAGAGGCACATTTTGGCAATCCTAGGCAAGTCCGGAGAGCTTGAGCTTGAGCGCTCTGCAGACTTCGTATGTTTGTTTTTCGAATATTTCCAAGTACAGGGAGGCTGTAGCGAAGAAATCCCATGAATATGGCGTTGTGGAGCTGCATCATCGACCGCACCGACGCTCCCCACGACTTTCCCTCAAGAAAGGCGAGAACGTGAGAAATCGCTGTCAGTCTCTTTTTCATGTATGAGATATGAGGGGTCCAGATAGATTTCAGTCGATGATTACTCCCAGAAACCGATGGCTCTTTACGTAGGGTATTGCTGTGCCGTTTATGCATACGGTATAAGGAGACATGTTCTTTCGCGTAAAGGCAACCAGCGAGCACTTTTCGGTTGAAATCTGTAGGCCTTGCTGGCGAAGGTAGGCAGCAAGAATACTCGACGCCTTTTGAAGTCTCGCTCGAACTTGTGGGCGCGTAACTCCAGATGCCCAGATACAGATGTCATCCGCATATATTGAGAGTTGCGCCGACTATGGTATTATATCGACAAGCCCGACAAGTGTAAGGTTGAACAGCGTTGGGCTGAGCACTCCACCCTGCGGGACTCCACGGGAAGTGAAATGAGAAGATGTTGGGCCTTCCTCTGTCTGCACAAAGAGAGATCTGTTGGATAAATAACTACGTATCCAGCAGAATACGCGGCCACCAAGCTCGGCAGTTTCCAGAGCGTCCAAAATAGCCTGGTGGGTTACATTGTCGTATGCGCCCTTTACATCCACGAACAATGCCGCGGTCAAGCGCTTCGAATGTTTTTGGCGCTGGACGGATGACACTAGGTCGACCACGCTGTCGATTGAAGAGCGTCCACGTCGAAACCCGGACATTATATCCGGATATATGCGGTAGCGCTCCAGGTACCACTCAATGCGTGTAAGTACCATCCTTTCCGGTACTTTGCCAACACAACTAGCCAGCGCAATTGGACGGTATGATGTCAGGTCAAGAGGCGATTTCCCTGGTTTCAGGAGCGGAACTAGACGACTGGACTTCCAATCGTCTGGGACTGTGCCCTCATTCCAAGATTTGTTGTAATGCTCCAGAAGGACACGCCTAGCTTCTTGTCCAAGGTTTGCAAGTGCAGCGAATGGCACACCGTCGGGTCCCGGCGATGATGATCGTCTGCAACAAGCCAGCGCAGAATCAAGTTCCTCCACGGAGAAGGGAAGGTCCATCCGAGAATCCCGAGAAGCAGGAACATCGCTGCAATGCAGCGTCGCAGATGGGGAAGATGGTCCTGCTACCCTAGCGCAGAAATCCTCAGCTACCTCGACCTCGCCACGTCGTTGGAAGAGTGAAAGAGACTTGAAAGGGTGCAGCTGGTTTGGGGATATTCGAAGGCCACGAACTACATTCCAGATGCGTGACAACGGTTTCTGTGGATCAAGCGATTCACAGAATGACCTCCAACGTTGTGCCTGTACTGCTTCAATTCTGCGCTGAATTTTCTTTTGCATGCTCCTCGCGTCTCTGAGGTCAAGGCTCAACTTTGTGCGTCGGTACCTACGCTCGGCCCTACGCCGCAGTGATCGCAGGCGCTGCAATTCCATATCGAATTCCGTGTAGTTTTTAATTGGGGTGAATAACCGTGTCGCGTTCTCCATGGCCTCCTTAACTTTCCCTTCAAAACTTGCGGATGAACCTTCTCTTGATGCATCTTCCAGAAGTGCTTGAAACACTGACCAATCAATGCGTCGCATGCGTGTGGCAGAGGTGCATGTGAAAAGGCCAGTAATGGTCAGATATGTAGGGATATGGTCACTGCCGCGGGTTTCAATATCCGAAAACCACCGTACATCGCTGATAAGGCATCGAGAAACGAACGCCAAGTCAAGGCAGCTGCTGTAAGTTGTCCCTCGAATATAAGTTGGGGAGCCGTCATTTAAACACTGAAGATCATGGTCAGAAGCGAAGGACACAAGTTTCCGTCCCCTAATGTTCATTCTAACGCCTCCCCACATGGTGTGGTGAGCGTTAAAGTCACCCATGACGATCCAAGGGCCGGGTGTAAGCGCGATCAGGTCACTCAGTCGTGCGGCGTCAAATCAACTTGATGGAGACAAATACGCACCCACAAGCGTAAACGTGAGATTACGCCTCTTCACTGTTAGACAAACGTACTGGTTCTCGTTATTAGGGGGAACTAGATGAAGCACCTATGTAAGTTCACGCCGAATGTAGATGATGACTTTACTGTTCCCTCGGTGCGTGGGAGATGCAAACGCCTCGTAACCCGACAGTCGTAATATCTTCGGCACATTAGGCTCACAAATGATAAGGATGGGGAATTGTTTACGTAAACATGACGAATATCTGAAATTCGGGGCTGAAGTCCGCGGGCATTCCATTGAAAAATAGAGGCTTGCTTCAGCTGCTTTTGAAATGTTAATACTGGGGGAGCCATTGTTCCTGCTACTGTAACGCCGCTAGGACTGGTGTTAGCGCGTCTAGTACTTGCAGCGCATCTGTGCCGCTGGCGTACGCAGGCCTGCCAGCACAGCGCGGATGGCACTCAGGATGGACTTCAGCATTGCCATAACCTGTAGTTCTTGGCCATGGCTGAGATCTTGGCCTTTCTCCGGATCAACAGTAGGCGCCGAACTTGGAGATGGCATTGACTTTCCTGACCCAGTGGATGTGGGAGGTTTCGGGAGTGACGGCCAGGTAACGGCCGATGCAGCAAGTCCGGCCTCATCAACTGTCGGGCTGCCTTGGTGTAATACGGCAGGCGGAGGAGGAGGACAAGATGCAGCAGTGCTAGAGACCTCTCTGTCAAAAGTGACGGCTTTCTTAGAGGACCTTCGACGACGCGACCGACGTCGTCGCACCTTAGCAGCGGCCTCTCTGTGCGTGGAATGGTCTCGAACCATTTGTTTCAACACTGCTCGTTCATTCTTGAGGCGTGGGCAGTCTTTCGAAGAGGAATCGTGAGGGCCACGGCAGTTGGCACACTTCAGGGTAGTCGCGCGGCAAACGTCGCCGCAATGTGCATCAGAGCATCTAGAGCACACAATGTTGTTCTTGCAGACGCCACTCACGTGTCCGATCTTCATGCACTTTCTACATTGCAGTGGCTTGGGCACGAAAGGTCGAACTGGGTGGCGAAAATGCCCAACTTTCACATACGACGGTATGCAGTCGGCCTGGAATGTGAGCTTGATGCACTGAGATCTTCCAAGGCGCTGAACTGCCATTATAGAGATGCTGTTGGACGCTGGCTTGATTAAAATAGGCAAATCAGCGTCAGCGATGGAAATGTCGACGTTGTAAATGACGCCTGCTGTAGTGCCGCTGTCTTGGAGGACATGGGAGCGTACGCTGATGTCGCCGAGTTTGGTAGCGGCGGACAGACTTTGCAGTGCGCTGCGCTCCGTGACATCAATGGCGATAATGTTCTTGTAAGGGTTGACTCGCACGTCTTTAATCCCCCCAGGCACGAGGCCCTCAAGGAACATAGACGTGGCTTGCCTGTTCAGGTGGTTGAGGTTTCCGGTTGGCGTTTCAGGCACAAACAAGATGGTATGCGTCGGGGGACCTCGCGTCTTGATGACTGTAGACGTGCTTGATGAGGACGACTCCTCACGTCGGCGCAGTCTTCGCTTGGCCTTCTTGCTGAGGACTGGTACGAACCCGTCGTCCGTCGAAGAGTCTTCACTGGCCGCCGAGTACACCTCGGTAGCCTGGCTACTTGCGTCACTGAGATGGTAGAGCCGCTTCCTCTGGGCGGCCGCTGCCGACCCGCCGGGTTCCAAGGGAGGCCCATGAGCCTCCACTTCCATCGCCGTATGTGAAAGGGAGCGGCGCCTCCCTGGTTATAGCACAAATTGCAAAAAAGCTGCAGAGGCGTGAAGGCAACGTTCTAGTAAGAACAACTTCTTTGTCTTCCACCATCTTAGGTGATGAAGGTGCAGAAAATCTGAAAGGGCTAAGTTTAACTCTTGCGACCTCTTGACCTCGCGTGATGAGGGCTAGTGAGGTTGTTTTTCTTGAACTTACCGGGAACCTGCCCCCATTCGTCCGCTGAGGGAGCGCTAGTGGAAGGCGCCTTCAACCTGAACGGCACTTCCGTCCCAGTAGCCTGCGTGGGTTCCGCCGTGGTCCACGTGACGGCTTTTCGTGTGCCGCTGTACGTGGGAGATGCGGCGCTGGCGGCAGCACTGACCTCTTACGGCAAGGTGCTGGACATCACCCACCCCGTCCTCAAGGGCCGTCGTCACGTCGGCAACGGGACGCGCGTGGTCCGGATCGAGATGAAGCAGGCGGTGCCGAACTTCCTGACCATCCAGGGACACCGCGTCATGTTTGACTACCGAGGCGTCCGGAAGGTGTGTTCCCGCTGCGGGCAGGACGGCCACATCGGCGCGGCGTGTCGAACGCCGCGGTGCGCTCGATGCGAGGTGTTCGGCCTCGACACGGCCGGATGCGGAGCGGCTTGCAGGCGCTGCGGCGGAAGCCACGCCACAGCGGACTGCCTGCGACCACGGTCCTATGCGGCGGCCGCCGCCTCGAGGAAGGCACCGAGCAAGGACAACGTGGCCGCAGAAACACGCAGCACACCAGCCGTCGGGACGCCGGTTGCCGACGAGCACCCAACCAGCCGCCCGAGGGAGCCCGAATCCGCCCCGCGACGGAGGTGCTCGGGAAGGAGCAGCACCACGAGGGGTCACCTTCAAAGGAGGTGGAGCCGTTCGCTGCAGTTTTCGCCGAGCCCTTGGCGCCGCTTCCCGGCACAGACACCTACGACACCGCGAGCAGCAGCGCGAGTCGAGCGAGACGTCGGGCGACCTGGAGGAGGTACCGGACAAAGTCACGCCGCTTCGCCTGACAGGCGATTTGACGTGCGGCCAGGTGTCAGGGCCGACGACTCCTCAAGGTGCGGACGACGCGCGCTTTCCGTCACCAGCCAGCCACACCCTCCCATCGGCGACCCTGGCGTCGGCATCGGCTTCAGCTGCGAGCGTCGCCAAGACCACGCAGCAACCGGTGAGCGAGGCCACAAGCGCCGACGACCCCGAAAAAATGGACTTTTCCAGACCCGACTTCAAACGTGCCCACCCCCAATCATCGGAATCCGAAGGGACAGTTAACGAACGTTGTAGTAAAAAAGTGCCGCGCGCGTCAAGCGCCGCCCATGGCAACGCTCTTTAGGTTGTATGTTATGCCGTCGGTGCTCTTGGCAGTCATAGCGGTTGTGCATCTCCTCTCCCTGAATGTTCGGGGATTTCAATCCGTAGACAGACAGAGAGAGGTGATGCACTTTGCCAGGGCCACGGGCGTCGACATCCTGTTTTTACAGGAATGCAATTTTCGTACTTCCCTTGATGTGCTAAATTTCACCACCCGGTTTTCTGTTTTTGCTTATTTTTCGTTGACTGATTCTCACATGTGCGGTGTTGGTGTCGTCTTTGTAAACCCCTGCCTGCGCGCGGGTGCTCATTGCACTTTCGCGCTGGACGGCCGCACTCTTGCGGTCGACTTCACACTAAACCAGCCGCGGGTACGTGCGTTGGTTGTATACGCGCCAGCACGGCAGTCTAGTAGTTCCGACTTTTTTGAGCGCCTCGACTCATTCCTCCTTGATCCCTTCCCCACTTTTATAGTCGGTGACTTCAATTGTGTTCTTAACATCGACCGTGACGTCCGTAGACAGGGTCACGGCCGCCGTTATGCCGGTGCCCCCGCGCTCCGCGATCTCGTGACTCAGTTCCGCTTGTCTGACGCGTGGGTGCAGCTTCACGAGGATGCCTTTGGAGCGACGTGGGAGAGAGCACAGTCAGCCAGTCGGATAGACAAATTCTATTTTCCACCAGAGCTCGCTTCTTTTGTCGTCAGCTGCGAGGTTCTTGCGTTC
Source organism: Amblyomma mixtum (assembly GCF_055824585.1). Taxonomy (NCBI): domain Eukaryota; kingdom Metazoa; phylum Arthropoda; class Arachnida; order Ixodida; family Ixodidae; genus Amblyomma; species Amblyomma mixtum. The sequence goes on from NC_143021.1 coordinate 164,584,715, forward strand.
CCTGCAGGCACGCCGGTGATTTCCGATCACCACCCCTTGTCAGTCAGGCACGATTTTTATGAGGACACCCCACGTACTGTTACGTGGCGCATGGACACGAGCCTACTGGCAGACCCGGAAAGCGTGGCGTCGCTGCGTACGGCGTTGGCCGCATTGCCCAAGAGCTTCGTTGCGACTGATTCATGGGACACACTCAAGACTCGTTGGCAGGCAACTCTGGTGGCGGCCGGTATAGACCGCAGACGCCGGGTAACCCACGCACTGAATGACACCCTCAAGCGCATCCGTATAGTGCAGAGGGGAGCACCCTTAACCTTTGCCATGAGCGATTACCTGAGTCTACTTAAAGCACGTTACCACGTGTTGCTCTGCCAGTCATTACGGGCAGCTAGTCCTGCACACCAGCTCGGGCGGCCTATATCAGACCCGGCTGTGCTACGACACGTACGCGCAGGCACGGCAGAGGAATTCGCTCCCGCTACTGTGCCTTTCGTGACACTCCCAGACGGCACCCAAAGCAAAACCACGTCCGATATCTGCACGATCTTCGCAAGTCACTTCTCGAACCTGTTCTCTATGGACAGTTGGCTACATCTTCAAGAACGTTATGACGGGCTTCTACAAAGGTTTTTTGGAAACTTGCCACGAGTAGCTGAAGAGCTGCATGAAAACCTTTGCGCACCAGCCACAAGCCAAGAGCTGCACGCCATCCTGCAGAGTATGAATGCAGCCTCTTCCCCCGGTCCAGACGGCATTCCAACAAGTTTTTATACCACCTTTTTTTTACCAGATCCAAGGATCGCTGCTGAAGATGGTCAACGGCTTCCTCGCGGATGGGTTACGTCCAAACCCTTTCCGAGAATGTCGCATCATATTCATTCCGAAAGCGGGCGGTGACCCCTCCGACCCGCAAGCATGGCGGCCCATAAGCCTCTTAAATGCAGACTACAAAATAGTCGCATCTTTACTGAACACAAGAATGCGGACGATCCTGCCTCACCTAATCCACCGGGCTCAAACCAGCAGCGTGCCTGACCGCTCTGTGTTTGATGCATTGGCACTCACAAGAGACCTGTTCACATTTGCCAGCAGGACGGGCTTCAGCGGGTGCTTTGTTTCGCTTGATCAGGCGAAATCATTCGATCGCGTGGAACACTCGGAATTGTTCGGAGTCCTCGAAGCCTTCGGATTCCCACCGAAAATTGTCAGGACGCTGCGCTTACTTTACGCAGACCTGAATGCTCGTCTCTCCGTAAACGGCCACCAGAGCGCTCCCTTCTGAGTCACCCGGGGCATAAGGAAAGGATGCCCTCTCTCCCCAACATTCTTCGTGTTATGCCTGGATCCACTGATCCGGCGCATTAACGACAGCCCATCCATACGAGGCTTCCCTCTGCCTGGCCAGGGCCAAATCAAGGTTTCGGCCTACGCCGACGACGTGTCGCTGTTCCTCAAAGACGAGGATAGCTACGCCGCTTTTTCGCGGCTGTTTCTCGAGTACAGCGAGATATCGGGGGCCCTATTGAACAGGAGAAAAAGCAAGGTGCTAAGGTTTGGCACCTTCACACCGTACCTTGCGGGCGAGGTGGAGTGGGTGCAGGGAGTGGAAGTCCTGAGAGTAGTGTTCCTCGCCAGCGGGGAAGTAGCCCGCGAAACCTGGACTAAACTCCGCACGAATGCTGAGAAACGCCTCTCGGTGGCGTCAACTTTCCGCCTTTCAATTGCAGAGCGCAGCTATGTAGTTAAGTCCACAATCCTAGCCGCATGTTTTTTTTCGCCCGCGTCGCAAACCCACCGCGCACGTTTGCTCGCAGGCTAACCTCGGCCTGTGGCTCTTTCGTTTGGCCGGGCAAAACCGAACTTGTGTCACAAATGTTCATGCGCCTTCCATCGTACATGGGTGGGTTTAGTATACCTTGCATCCGCACCATGTGCAATGTGCTCGCCTTGCGAGGAGTACGAGATCTTGTACCCAACCCAGACTATCCCGGGAGAACACTCCTCACATATTTTCTGGGTACAGCGCGTAACGTGTTTTTTACACAACACGTGGTTGGCCCTACAGCCGAGCAGCCGCCGGCATTTTTCATTAACGTGCGTCGCACACTGGCGTCGTTGACTGCCAGACTGCCCGATCTGGATGTTGATGAAACCCCGCCCTCCAGGATGTGTGAAGCACTAACGGTCGCTGAGCTGATCCGCGAACAACTCCAGAAAACGAGAGGGGCACGCTGGCGCCAACTGACCTCAGCAGCGCTTCCTGCAGATGTAAGGGACTTCGGCTGGCTGCGAGGCTGGCGGGTCCTGCCCACAAAAGACCGCCTTGCGGCGTGGGGCGTGGCGCCCTCCGCCCGATGCCCGCCGTGCGGTCTCCTTGAAACTTTGCAGCACGCAATGTTTGAGTGTGTAGTTGCGCGCACCTTTTGGATATTAGTGTCACGCATGTTTTTAAGCCGCCTGGAAGCGCGCACTAGTTCATTCGAAGTGTTTCAAAATATGCTCTTGTGTGTCGGCATGTTCGTTTTGTGGCGGCAGCGTGGAGAGGCTTCCTTTAATGGGCGTCCGCAAAGAACAATGTTTCCAATGTTGCAGCGCCTCCGCACGCGCCTGTTTGAACAAGCATGCGTGGACGCTCTGTCAATGAGCGAGGCTGAGGTTTTGCGCAAATGGTCGACATACTTTATTGTCCTGCGCGGCGGTCGAGTGTCGGCTTTCTTACTGCCTTACTGACGCGCTCAGTGCTGCGTCACTGCGCATGTGCTTGACTGATCAGAGCATTGAGTTCAGCTGCTTTGTTTTCTATTTTTTATGTTAACACAGAACAAAATAAACTTTTCTTACCACGCACATACTCACCACGCGCTGATCTTACGATGCTGTACAATGAACCATGTCACAGCACAAATAAATGAGTGAATAAACGATGCCACCATGCGTGGCAGCTGTAGTGAGTGGGCGAAAATTGGAACCGGAAGTAGCTGGCAGACTATTTTCCCGTGATTACTTGCGTTCACTGCAAGAACGCCCCTCAACCATTTCGCGCGTTCCTCATTCATGAGACATCGTCCGCCCAGCGTCCCGCTCCAGTCGCCATCCTCTCGTCAAGCCAGTACAAAGTCGATGTTCGCGCAGCGCGGGCACGAACACTGCTGAAGAGCTTCGCGAGGAGAACGCTCAGCTCAAGTCCAGATGTGGTAAGCCGATGGTTCTGTCCAATGCACTATTTCATTCTTATGCAGTGTTCTAAAGGCAGAAGCAGCTGTTCTCCTGCCGTTTCGATATCAAGTACGTTTGCACCATGAGATGTTATCATCGGATGTACGTTTGCAAGAAATCAGATTTCACTACAGAGCTAGCTATGAAAAAATAAATTCCGAATTAGAATTTTTTTCTGCTAAGTTCATTGATCAATACTTATTGCGCATTGTTCAGCAAAACTGAGATTTATTCAAGAGTACTTTTAACAGACTTTTCGATGACTTCGTTCCTCTATTGACCATTAGATGTAGCAGCAGTGCACCATGGTTTACTCAGAAGTTGCGACGTGCGAATAACAAGAAAAAGAAAAGCGATTTTGCCCGCAGGCAGTGAACAATGGTGTTCTAAGCGCGTGGGAAAAGTACACTGTGACAAGGACTACCAGTCACTACTGAAATCCACTCGACGTCACTTTTTCAATCATGACCTGACATCTCTGCTATCCAACAACCCTCGTAAATTCTGGCGCATCATAAATCCTGGCTTTCAACCCGACATTTTGCTTTCCGACAGCGACAGCGTCTTAATTAAAGAGTCAGAATGTGCTCAGGTTTTCAACGACGGCTTCTCATTAGTATTCACCAAAGAAGACATTAGCTCATTCCCTGATTTAGATATAATCCAAGATATTTGCATGCCTGAAATAGTTATTAATGAAACAGGTGTTTTAGCTTCATTAAACAATTTTAAAATAAGTAATAGTTCGGATCACCTCGGCTTCAACAATAAGTTGCTGAAGAACACATCCCAAAGCATTGGCGTTGTGTTGTCCTGTTTGTGTTCGGAATCATTATCACACGGATTAATCCCTAATGACTGGCTGGTAGCCAAAGTAATACCTATATTTAAATCAGGTGAGCCTTCCTCTCCATTAAACTATTGACCCATCTCGTTAACCAGCTCTGTTTGCAATGTCCTTGAACATATAATTCACAGCCAAATCATCAGCTATCTCGAAGATCATAACATTATTTTCAGTTATCAGCACGGTTTTCGCAAGGGATTTTTTTAGTCAATTAGCTGGCTTTATTAATGGCTTACAATTATCACTTGACGCGGGCGTTCAGGTCGACGCAGTTTCCTGGATTACCCAACAGCTTTCACAATCTGTCTTTCGTTCCTTCTCTCTTCCCTTTTTATCCCCTCATTCCCTTCCCCAGTGCAGGGTAGCCAACCGGAAACCTTTCTGGTTAACATCCCTGCCTTTCCCCCTCTCTTTATCTCTCTCTCTCTCAACAGCTTTCGATCGAGTTCCTCATCAAAGACTTCTACTGAAACTAGCACAGCTTAATATACACCCTAACGTGCTCGCTTGGATTAAGGACTTTCTATCATCTAGAACTCAGTTTACCTCCGTTAATAATTCTAACTCTTCCTCTGCTAATGTGACATCTGGGGTACCACAAGGAAGCGTACTAGGGCCTTTGCTTTTTCTAATCTATATTAATGATTTACCTGCCTGTGTAACATCTAGAGTTCGCCTTTTCGCTGATGACTGCGTAATTTACCGTAACATTACTAGAGACAGTGACCGCCAATCCCTACAATCTGACCTGAACGCAGTAAGCTCTTCGTGCTCATCACGGTTAATGACATTAAACGTTTCTAAAACTAAACTGATATCTTTCACTCGCCGTTCAGCTCGCATTCCAACCACTTATATTCTAAATGACAATACTGTGGAACTAGTAACACGTTCTGCTGGGCGAGTTAGTTCATCTTAGTAAAGTAAAGGCTTTTAGCGGAAAACGACTAAGAAAGGACGGGTATAGAACACAGACACAAAGCGCTCCTTTGTGTCTGTGTTCTATCCCCGTCCTTTCTTAGTCGTTTTGCGCTAAAAGCCTTTACTTTACTTTACTGTGGAACAAACATCAACATACAAGTACCTTGGGGTGCACCTTTAGTTTGACCTAACATAGCATCACCATATCGACCTCACCCTAGCATCTGCTAACCGCTCACTTGGTTTTCTTAAACGTACCCTATTGAAAATATTGAGCGTGAATTCTGCGTGCCTATCTTTGCGTGTTTATTGCCACGCAAAATGCGACGATTGAACGAGGTCGCAGAACGCGAGACATATTTCACATAATTTGCGCAAGCTGAGCAAGCTCGCAAACGCGAGACATCTCTCACATAACTGCGCAAGCCGCGTAAGGCTCGTACAGCAGGAGACATCCTCACGTAATATGCGCAAGCCGGGTGAGACTTCCAGAATGTCCGAGAGCCAAGAGTGAGTCCCAGAATGTTCAAGAGGCGAGTCTGGCTCACAGAGCACTAGACAGTGTCTAATGGAGTTACCATCATGATGCCGATAATACCTTGCATGGCTGCAAGGCTCCTACATCACTGCTCAACACGGTACGCTAATGTACTGCATTAAGGCCTCCTCATCTGTCTGTCACTGCCTCATTCAGCATGGGCCGCCGCGGTGGCTCAGCGGTTATGGTGCTCGGCTGCTGACCCAAAATACGCGGGTTCGATCCCGGCCGCGGCGGCTGGAATTTCTTTGGGGGAGAAATTCTAGAGGCCCGTGTACTGTGCGATGTCAGTGCACGTTAAAGAACCCCAGGTGGACGAAATTTCCGGAGCCCTTCACTACGGCGTCTCTCATAGCCTCAGTCGCTTTGGGACGTTAAACCCCATAAACCAAACCAAACCAATCATTCAGCATGCATGTTGTGAGATAACAAGCTTTGCAGAAACGGTGCTTCGTGGGATGGCTCTCATGTGTGTAGCATGCTTGCAAAAGGACATAGATAAGGTCACCTTAACTGGCTTTATTAATGCCACATCCCTCATGATGGGTGCCACACAGTGGCTAAACAATTTCTTCAGTTTCTCCAAGTCCAGCAGGTTGGCGTCTTGATACAGGTTCTCACTATGCAGCACCTGCAAAAAGGTAGGAGTATATGCAAAAAAATTCAGTTAATCTGTTTTCTGGAAATTCCAGAAAAGGGCACAAGTACTTCTTCCATTAATGAACTAACGATGATTTCGAAAAGTTTCAGGTTTGAAATACAGACACTGGAAAACCCGACTCAAGCACGCAGACTGCTCAGCATCAAACCTGCACAAAATCTAATAACCGTGTCACACAGGCATTTTGAAGGCTTTCAAATGGCTATTAACTCAGTGGCACTCGAATACAGCTAAATGGGCATTTCCAATAGCCACTGAGTCCCTAGAACAGTGTGGACATCTATTAAGATTTTGAAGGCTTTTCAGAGGTAGAAATTTGCACTCAGACATGGAGCACTCGCAACTATACACTAAGCAATAAAATCAAAGCAATTTAATCGCTGAAAGAATACTCAACATGAAATTTACAACTTATTTCACTAAAAAAAAAGAAGGCTAGCCACAAAACACTGCAGCAAGCGTATTATCACTGTTGCCAATAGCACAAAAACAATGAATACCACCTTTTCAAAACTGTGTGAGCGCTACAACAGCTTCCCAGCAAAATTATCAACTGTGACAGTGGCGCCACAGCAGCTTGGTGCGAGATGATGAAATATCTCTACGGCGATCAAGTATTCTGTGTAGCATTAATGCCACATCCCATCATGAGGGATGTGGCATTAATAAAGCCAGTTAAGGTATCTCAGGAGACGAAAGGTCTGATGAAGAAACGCCAAAGCATGAGGACGTCTAACTTCAGAGATAGAATAGAACTAGGAGAGCTATCGAAGTTATTTATAAGTGCAAGGTAGCCAACATAAGAAAGTTTAACATGGAGAAAACCTAGCATGCTCTAAAGCATGGAGGTAGCCTAAAATCAGTGAAGAGAAAACTGATCACAGGTAAAAACCAGATGTATGCGCTAAAAGACAAAGAGGGCAATGTCATAAGCAATATGGATAAGATAGTTAAAGTAGCCAAAGAGTTCTGCACAAATCTCTACAGTAGTGAATGTAACCAGAACGTTACGGAGAGAGGCAGTAGAGCATAGCAATGGGACATCCCGCCAGTAACGAGGGAGGAAGTAAAGAAAGCCTCAGGAGCAATGCAAAGGGGTAAAGCAGCTGGTGAGGATCAGGTAACAGCAGATTTGTTGAAGGACGGAGGAGAGATTGTGCTAGAGAAACTAGCCACCCTGTACACGCTTGCCTTGTAACCACGACCGTATCAGGAGCTTGGAAGAATGCGAACATTATTTTAATTCATAAGAAAGAAGATGTCAAGGACTTGAAGATTTACAGACCGATCAGCTTACTATCCATTGTCTACAAGGTATTTACTAAGGTAATCACTAATAGAGTCAGGACAACCTTCGAATTCAATCAACCAAATGATCAGGCAGGCTTTCGTAAAGGATACTCAACAAGAGACCACATTCATGCAATCAATCAGGTGATAGAGAAATGGACAGAATATAACCAACCCCAATATATAGCCTTCATTGACTACCAGACAGCAATTGACTCGGTGGAACCACAGCTGTCATGCAGGCATTGTGGAATCAGGGTGTAGAAGAGTGTTATGTGAAAATATTGGAAGATATTTATAACGACTGCACAGCTACCATAGTTCTCCATAAGGTCAGCAATAAAATTCCTCTATATTCCGAGTTTTCTAAACACCACCATCATTTTTTGGCACCGTGACCATATCACACAAGAATGTGAGACCTACTGCATACCTAAAGAAAATGTGTGTGTAAGCCAAGCATCAGCCGTTGTATGCAATAAGAAGTCTAAGTGAAAAAGATTCTATGTAAATTAGAGAAAGCCTTGCCATTTTTGTACTTCTGCTTCTATGACTGCTTGCTGGATTTTTTTCTTTAGTTGGAAGCATTCTTCCATCCCTTATCTCTATACACTATTCCTCTGCCAATTGACTGAGTAACCCAAATAGCAATTCCTAAGTAGGGAGGGGGCCTTCCACAGTGACCACACAGGGGCCTTCAAGTTCTTGCAGCAATCAAAACATCCCTTTGTAACACTGGCCTTGAATGCACCACTATACGTTTGTGGCAGGCCAAATACTTATACAATTTATGTTTTAAAACCACACAGAAATCCACAACTGCCATTATGAAAACAACCTAGTAATGTAACCATAAGCGTACCTGGCCAGCATGATCAGCATGGAAAGGCGCACAGCTTGTGTGCAGCTCCTAAAATGAAAGCAAATTCACATGATTAATTGCATTTTCCACAAAGACATTCTTGAAAAATCATGTTTTTGCACCACTCAGCCTCAAGCCTGCCTTATTGCTCCTGCAGCAATGAGGCAAATCTGAGCACAGCTTGGGGTGAGCTGGTGGTATCACATTACGCACCTGCCACAACGTGCATCAATCCATTTGTATGATAGAATTTCAGAATGGCGAAAAGACACACACACAGGAAAAAATGGTGGGTGGATGAGATTAAGAAGTTTGTGGGGATACAGTGGCGGCAACTGACAAAGGACAGGGTTAATTGGAGAGACATGGGAGAGGCTTTGCCCTGCAGTGGGTGTAGTCAGGCTGCTGCTGCTGATGATGATGATGACAGCCTGAGCACACCTACAAAGTAAAACTGTGATCTCGACCCAGCAGCATTTTACTGTGTTGAAAGAGAACAGGTACAATTGAATTACTGCATTACCTTGTTATTATCATTAAAAAGTACAGGGCTCTAAGGACTTCCTAATTTACATCGAAACGAATGGGTTACAGTGAACTTTCACGGATTACACTAACAGGCACTGAAAATCCAACACAGCTGCCCAAGAGAATATTAGGTAGCCGCGCTAGCCTTCTTTTGCGCTATGCTACCTGATACCAGATTAAAATTCCAGAGCAATTTACTCATACTCTAGCACTGGGATACGTTATGCCCCAGACTGATGCAGCTGTCTTACTAAAGGCAGAGAAGCTTTCAGTGCGGGTCATGTGTGCTGTGGCGTGAACACATGCACAGCATCGCCTGCTACCATTCAAGTCCTCTGTGTACACAAATGCAGGTGCAATAGAAAACCCACATCACAAATTTGGCTAGTCTGGTCGGCCAAGCATGGGCCAGCTGATAGCACGAAGCAGCAGGTGCGACACATACCATCATCATCAGCCTGACTAGGCCCACTGCAGGGCAAAGGACTCACCCATGTCTCCACATTAACCCTGTCCTTTGCTAGGTGTGGCCACCATATCCCCGCGAACTTCTTAATCTCATCCGCCCATCTAACTTTCTGCCGCCCCCTGCTATGCTTGCATTCTTTTGGAATCCACTCCATTAACCTTAAGGACCAGCGGTTATGTTGCCTTCCCATTACAAGCACAGCCCAGGCCCATTTCTTCCTCTTAATTTCAAGTAGCATGCCATTAACCCGCGTTTGTTCCCTCACCCACTCCTCCCCCTTTTGGTCTCTTAATGTTAGACTTATCATTTTGCTTTCCATAGCTCACTTTGCTGTCCTTATCGTTTGGCACGTGTTTTTTTCTTTGTAATAAGGCATAAAGTATTATACACGGATTACCACATGGCATCCTCCTATGACCGCTAAATAATTTCTAATCAAATTTCTTTCTCCTGCTGTATTTGTTTCGGTTTCGACAGCTGAATGATGGCTGTGACGTCAAAGCGAGGTTATTGGTCACGTGAGGCATGAAAAACTGCAATACAATTGGTACTTCTGGCTCTTAAGGAATGCTGGCGTCAGCGCTGTAGCGAATTAAAATGATGAAGCAGCGATTATAAGTGCAGTTTTTCCACGCCTCACGTGACCTATAACCTCTCTCTGATGTCATAGCCATAGTCAAATTGTTCACCGAAACAGGATGGCAGAAAAAATTGATTATAAATTATTTCGCGGTCTCACGCGAATACCAGATGGTGATTCATGCATAGTAGTGTGTTCCGCATCACTATAGAGAAGAAAACATGCCACCAAGATTAGGTGTCTATACTCTTTTAAGCTGAACTCTCTTCATTAGCCTCCACGTTTCTGTCCCAAAAGTGAGAAACATGCAGGCTAAAGAAAAAGATTTTAGCTTAAGTACCAAAGTGGCTCTCATCACACGATGAAGCGGAAAAACTCTCGACACTTGAACAGAGAACAAATAGGAATTCCAACAAAATTTTAGATTCTTGTCAGGCTGTCAAGCATTTCTGAATATTGTAAACTGCACTTTCACACATACAGTACGCATGTATGCCAAGCTCACATTCAGTAGCCCTGTTTACCGGCTGTAATTATCACGGTCTGAGCTCAGTTACAGATTTAAAACCAGCCAAAAGATGCAACACAGGAAAAGAGAAGAAAACAGGTTGGACTATCAATTGAATTTTTTGCAAAGGAAAAGAAGGCTCGCATGAAGATGCGCCACACATGACCCACACCAGCGAAAGGCAGGACAACAAATAACTGTCACTGATATACAAGCACGTCATCTAAAAGAGAAAATTCTTTCTGTTGAAGATTGACTAATGGCTTCGCTACTCATACAGCCGTTGCCTTGGAGATATGCATCAAATACCTTACATATTTGTTTACCACTTCTATACACCACTGAAGTGTCACAGAAATCAGGCGTACACACTGATGGGTCATCTTATGATTTAAACTCACGACATTAGCACTGTAGTGCCAGATTAGAAGCTGCCTTCCCCCTAACGAGTTAGTGCTCACTCAGGAACACATTAAAGACACCTGCACATATCCCTGAAGTAGTTTCTTGCACAAGCTAGCGGAATGTGATAAACCACTTTCCTGCAAGTCCTGAACCTAGTTTTATGGGATACCATACTGCTATCCCGGTTTTTAACAGCAGCGCAAAGGCCATCAACACAATGATTGGCGCGAAAATGACATTTAAAAATTTTCCCGCCACTCGATTTGAACTCATGAAGTCTACACAAAGGACTCCATGATAACCGTTCTGAGGTGAATGGCAGTTCAGCCTAGCCTCTGGAATCTGTGCCAAAAAAAACGGAGTCAGCGCATCGCAATTTACTTCCGAAATCAGCCGGTGCTGATGAAAATTGTATGTTTTGCTTTCTCTGGCTTATAAAGCTCCACTTTCAGAAAAAGTGTCGTCTTTGTGGTTAGGATGCGGAACTTCATCATCACAGGTCAACTTCAGCTTGCCATCAGTGCCCCTTTAATGCCTCAAAGTTGAACAATAGCTCCATTCATAGAGGAGGGCTGTGCATAAATTTCGACCACCAAAGATTCTTTAACATACACTGACATTGCATAACACACGAGCAAATATGCATTTCGCCTTGTCGAAACGAAGCCACCACAATTCAATCCCGCGTCTTTGGGCTCAGTAGCCGAACACCAATGCAGTAGGCCACAGCAGCAGGTGAAAAACAAAAGAGAGCCCTTAATAGGCAACCTAACTTGCCAAAATCAACATAACGAGGGGTCACACAAGTAGCAGTGGACTAGGAAAATAAAAGCTACTTGTGTCGGAAGATGTCTTCAGTGTTTACCTCAAAAGCCTGCTTGCTTGCTGGGCATCCTAGCACCAAGTGAAAGGCTGGCACAGCTATACTGGACAGCTTGGAAGAGGCATTGCTGGTAAAGCTATGTGGAGATTGCTGCAAGGTAAAAAGACACATTTAACAGCAGCACAGTGCAAAAAATGGACTAGAATCAAGCATGTAAGGCAAAATGCAAGGCACAAAAAGGAGCCGGTCGCAGAATGGAACACAACTGTTTAACCACATTTCGAAGTGGGCCAGGCAACAAGAAATTCATAACCACGGCAGTCATTCACAAGCTAGCCTCAGGCGAGACATAACTTGCATATCGATATCCAGCATCGTTTCTACAATACATGCCACCATTCAAAAGAACAGACCCACCGCAGAACGATATTTTCGGTAGAAGGCTGGTTTGCTTCAAATTTTGCATGCGTCCCTCAATTTGAAATCTGGCATGATTAGCACTGATTTCACATTCTCACAGGTATGATGAATTGATAGTGCCAATTGCAGAAAAACCACACTTTTTCCTTTAACATCAAATAAGGTATTGGAGAGGTACCTCAGCATATTTAAGTCAAAGTACGATTTATTTGCGCCATTGGTTATAATCATGAAACAATCAAGTTTATTCTTCGTACATATTAAAGGCTCAATTACCCTTAAATTTCACTGCAACTTCGGGATTTAGGGTAAATGGAGCTAGGGCACCTGTGTGCATTTTGCAGTTGTTTGTACCATTTCAGCTCCGAGCCAAAGTATGAAAAAGCGAATGCCAAAATAGAGGCGAAAAACTTCAGAGCAATTTGTTTTTATCTCACCGTTCTGCTATTCAAGGCTCGACTACACTGGCTCGGCTATAAGTACGAACGCAGCTGGATCACATGGAGCTTCGTACCTTAAATACACAATTTATAAAAGTACAAGTGAAATACAAGTGAAAGAGGAGGAAGCTCAATCCTAACGCATACAGCTGAATCGCAGTCTACGTAGTTAAACTGCTCGAGCGCTGTTACTTCAATTACACCGTAACATGCGGCGAGAATGTAAAGCCCGGGCCGAAGATCTATTGGTGGGCACATATTCCATTCTCGGCGAGAGATGAATGGCAGTACGGCGGCAGTACGGCGCCGATATCGTGCACCCCGCGATCGGATCAGCTGTGCATATTTGCATGGCATACTGACCATGACCGTGTGACCACTGACACTACACGCGCATTCATGCCCGTGTGCCGCCAGCAAACAACCTTTCAGCGCTGCGTGCTGCCGCGATAGGCACTGCGTCTTCGCGTCTCTGTACTAGCTGTCTTGACGTGGCCAGTTGTGCGCAAAGGCTTTGAAATAATGAACAGGTTCGAAGAAAATTAACTTACCCCCAAGATGCGAGATGTCACCCGGGTAGTGGTCTCCCACCAGCTGCTCCGCCATGGAGGAAATGAGCCCCACCGTCAGCATAGCGTTTCCAGTGAAGGCGCGCAAAGGACGTTGGACGCTGCGTTCGTTGGCTAGCGCTTCGGCCAGTTCCGGCTTCCTTCGGCCCGTTTAGAAAGGCATCGCCTCCAGGCAATCCTCCAGGTCGTCTCTTTCGGGATCTATGCTTTTGGGCAGTGCGATAGCAAAGGACTAAAACCAAATGAAACTTTCGTTACAAAAATAATTAAGTTCTTGTGCACATATTAGCATTAAAAACTTGAGAAATTTGTGACGCATGGACGCATTAATATGCGTGTCGGTACATTCGTGCGTGCGTGCGTGCGTGAGTGGGCATGGCCTAGCGCGTCAAATCCAAAGCCTATCCGACATGCCAACGTTGCGACATGCTGCATGGTTTCTGAGATCACCGCCGTGAGCTTCGCTTGTTTTCTCGTGCTGCTGCTGGGCGGTCTTGCGCGCCGCTGTTACTGTGCTGGAATCGCAAAAGAAGATGGATTACCGGTGTGTGCTGCCGGTGGGCGCGCTCTCATCCAAGAGTAGTAGCAGCTCCCAATTAAGCGATCCGTCGGGGCATATGTGCTATGGATGTCTGGTCGACAACGATAATGAGGTCAGCAGTGCGGTGCCGTCGTTTAATGAGTCGAACCTTTCGGCCTATTGCACTGCTAACTTCGTTGCAAAAATGCCTGGCTCATAAGCAGCGTCAGTGGCCATTGTTTCTGTGGTGTGTTTCGATTACAAGACGGCGCCCTTCTACAGTGTGGCTTCCTTGGAAACTTAGTCGGCGGTGTGCCTGCAACGCCTGTCGCTGTCAGCTCAAACTGACCGCCTGCGAGCGCTGCCTTCTTTTGCGATGTGAACGGTGACGGGACACTTACTGCCTGTGGCCGGAGCTTATAGCAAAAGCGAAGAGTGTTTTGTGTGAAGGTTTGACGAAGTGCGTGTGTCAGTCTGGACCCTTAGCAAGTCATACGAGATGCGACATGCAAAAGTGGTCCACCAGTCGCTTCAGCAGAAAGGAGTGCGGATGTTTTTTACGTTACTTCAATCGAGAACTGCCCATGCAAATATTTCAACTCGTCTCTTGCCTAAACAGCATAGTAAAGAAGCTAAAGCAACAAAACTGCTGTTTCCATGCTGTATATTGATTCCGCACTCGTGCTAGAGGTGGGAATATGTAGCAGTTATTGGCGGAGTTACAGCCTATGAAGCACGTGCAGCTTCATGTAATTGCAGGTTAGGATATGCGCCTTACTTGGTATTGACTTTGTAACCAGACATAGCCATCTGTCAACTAAAAGAAATTTTCTTGCTATAGGATTCTGCAGCATTATGTATGCTTCTGGACACTGAATACCGGGTGCGTCACCTCTCTTGAAAGCACTCAGATTTGTGTACTTATCAGTACGTTTGAGATGAGAAAATTTTATCAGCTTCTTTTCTTTATTTTATAATTAGCTACACAGCATGTCGCAAAAAAAAATGTTTTAAGGAAAAGTATTTCAGTTTAGAGTAGAACAGTTCAACAAAGTTGTTTTGGGCATTCTGGTAACTTCAAGATGGTATCTGATGGTTGCATACAAACGCGCAAGTCAAACCTCAAAGGGCATCAAACTTAACAGTACCGCTGAGCTTATCCTTTCATGCTTTTTATGTGTGTGTAGATCACCTGGGGAAGTTCAGTATTGGATGTTGGATTTCATAGTTCTGCTACAACTTTTATCTTCCTTTCTACACATGAAACATGACTGAACTCGATTACATTCCCCAAGCAAATACCTGACGCCTTACAAGCGTTCCTTACTGTGCACAGTTGTCCCAGTGCATTATATCCACTCATGTGCAGCACACTGTTGTGTTGCTCTTGGTCTCCAAATGTGACTCTCAGCAATATGATGGAATCATAGTCCATCCAGATGGTCTTTGTGGTAGTGCAAATTTCATAACAGATTGAAGAAGAATGAAGAGTGTGATACTTTGTCATGCATCATGCAATGCTGGTGCTAATCAGGCAACATGTGTGGTATATATACTTCGCACATTTGAGATTCATTGGATTTGTTCTGGAGCCATACTGGGAATTAATTAATCGATCTGTGATTTGTCACTGAAATTGAGAGAGGGCACTAATTTCTGAACTTTTGACACCAACTGTGAATTCAAAACTGTCTTTTCGTGTAGGCTTACATGGCCTTTTTACGTGTATGTAAATTCATGCTAATGACTTTGGAAATTGCTTTGGAAATGGTTTTAGAAATTGCCTCGTAACATTCCTGTTACAGCTCACAATTCGCTTTCTGCACGTCATGTTTGATTGAACCTGATTATATCCCCAAGCTTGTTTGTTGCACCTAACAAACACTGTTGCCCTTTCAGAGTTATTCCATTGATTGACTCCTTTCGAGTGCAAGCAACAAATGGTTGTGTTGCTTCTGATTTCGAAATATGGCTGTCTGCATGACGGGCAACGACATAAGTGCTCTGGATGGCTTTCATCATGCATCTATAAGATATCTGTAACTTTCAGAATTGGTTAAAGGAAGAACTGAAGGATGCTGTAAGAGTCATTAGCAGCTTGTTTTTTACATTATTTTACAATGAACTTGCAATGTTGACAAGTTCTTGCTCAGTGTGCATGTTGTTATGTACAGGTCCCTGCAGTATCGAAGGGAACCATTTTGCACTAAAAGATAATTTTTTGGTTATTTGTTTGCTGAAGTTGAAAATGATTAATGGGTACTTACGCCAAGACGAAAATTATAAAAAAGCAAAACGTGAGCTTATTGCTCATTATTGAGAAGTAATCATTAACTGAATGCTCGAACTTTGTTTGCTTTCACCCTAAATGGGCCTTTACAGCCTCGACAAGTTGCTACTAAGCAAGCAAACGCACACATGGCCACACGCAGCCTCACTGAGCTTGCTCAGTATGCACATAAGCACGCACAGCTTCGGCAAGCCCCCTCTCAGCACGCAGATGTCCACGTACAGAGAGTTCTCCACGAGAGTCCACGATTTCTTACACGCAAAGAGTGTGCGTGAACGTCTATCAGCTCACAGTACGCGCATATGTACACACAGGACGCACAGAATGCGTACAGGTAACGCACAATTTCTGCGCATTCGTGTGCAAAATGAACGTGATCGTACAAAAATCACTCTTCTCGTGCAAACTCACACAGAGTTTTTTCAATAGGGTAACCACAGATACGCCCCTATACATGTTAAAAAAACTTGCTTATATAACTCTAATACGCCCTAAAATCGTATATGCTGCGGCCATTTGGGACCCTGTTCAAGCCTACGTTATCATTAACATTGAATGCTTGCAAAACCGTGCTCTTCGTTTCATATTTTCATACTACTCACCCTTCACAAGCGTTTCAGCATTAAAAAAACGGGCCGAACTGGAAGATTTGTCATATCGCCGTAAACTTGCTCGCTTAACCATTTTCCATAAGCTTTATCACCACCCATCTCTTCGCAGAGATTTTTTGTCACCTTATTCTATCTTTCCACACCGTGATCATTCTCTCAAAGTTAAACGCGGTAACTGTCATTCATCGTCTTATGCCAATTCATTCATTCCACGTACTATCACTGAATGGAATAGTTTTCCATCAGTCATCGCCACAGAAACTGACAAAAAATTTCAAGAGCTTTTTCGCTGTGACGGAAATGTGTAAAAGTTTGCTGTTTTTGTTAGTGTTCATTTTTTCTTTATGTGATGCCTCATGTTTTAATTAACATTTTTCGTTACACTTATTAGTTCAAATGTATCGCGATTACTTATGATTGTACCCCCCCTATGTAATACCCTCTTCTTGGGGGAGTTTAGGGGTAACTTGAATAAATAAATAAAAAAATAAATAAATAAAAAGAAATGACCGCGCTTTGTTATCTTACCGCGATGTCCACATCGAGCTATGTATATTACCTACAAGAATCAAACTACTTTCGCGCCAAGGAATTACTCGTCATTCCTCATTAAGCATCTGATGAGATTAATCGTGCGCACCATGTTGTAAAGCTAAAGAGTGTCTTTTCATCCCTTTCTTTGAAATACCAGCTCTCACTACAACCTGTTGGCCGTCTGCAAGTCTAAATTTACTCCGGTCGTAACTCCCCTCCTTTTAGTGTAGTTCATGTTCGATTGTGTTGACGGGTCACTTGTATAGCCCCTTCAGTCCCGCATTCTGTTCTGTCATCGAAAAAAAATGCATATACTTAAACACCGAAGGTGAGCGGACAAGGACTGCACCGCCTCCCACGCTCGAGAGCGGTACGGCTGGCGGAATAAAAAGAGATAACAGCATGTACAAACAGAAAAAAATGGCAGAGGCTCAGCTTGGGTAAGCCCGGAAATTGCGAAAGCAACTTCATCCGTTTCTTAAGCCCGCAGTCGTTTCCTAGATTGAGCGAATCGTTGCAGCCTTGCCTTGTACATGAAGGACGACATGGCCTGGCTGAAAAGCACAGCGTGGTTACGCCGGGACGACTGCGGCTGGTTGGTTGGTAGCGACTGAGAGAAGGATGAAAAGGAAAGTGCACCGGCCTGCCAACTGGCTCAAGCCGAGCCACCACCGCTGCCACGTGCAGATAGAAGAAAGTTGAAAGATAAGACGACAGAATAAAACACAGAGTAAATACGCGCGTCGCAACAACCGCGTCCACCGGAACGGACGCTGGCTGAAAAATAGATACACGGCCGCAGCCCGAAGGCTGCAAACCGAATACCACAGATATTCCGCGACTGCGACGAGCCGGGTAGCAGCCCGATATATCTCCGTTTGGCGTGATGTCATCATAGCGAGCGCCTCCTCGCGGCAGCGGCGCGCAGCTGTTGCTCGGCGCACCGTGGTTACGCTGGGACGACCGCGACGAGACGAGTTGGGGCTCTGTCTCTCTCCGTCTCGCGTGACGTCATCATAGCGAGCGCCTCCTCGCGGCAGCGGCGCGCAGCTGCTGCTCAGTGCAACGTGGTTACGCTGGGACGACCGCGACGAGACGAGTTGGGGCTCTGTCTCTCTCCGTCTCGCGTGACGTCATCATAGCGAGCGCCTCCTCGCGGCAGCGGCGCGGAGCTGCTGCTCGGCGCACCGTGGTTACGCTGGGACGACAGCGACGAGACGAGTTGGGGCTCTGTCTCTCTCTGTCTCGCGTGACGTCATCACAGCGAGCGCCTCCTCGCGGTAGTGCCACGCAGCTGCTGCTCGGCGCACCGTGGTTACGCTGGGACGACCGGGACGAGACGAGTTGGGGCTCTGTCTCTCTCCGTCTCGCGTGACGTCATCATAGCGAGCGCCTCCTCGCGGCAGCGGCGCGCAGCTGCTGATCGGCGCACCGTGGTTACGCTGGGACGACCGGGACGAGACGAGTTGGGGCTCTGTCTCTCTCCGTCTCGCGTGTTTCAAACATGTTTCAAAAATGTTTCAAACATTTGCGATCTAAACTGAGGCCCATTATCTGTGACAATTTCTTCCGGATAGCCTTCTCGGCTGAACACAGTCTGCAAAAAATCGACCACACTCTGTGACGTTACTGTATATGAAAAGGCAACCTCAGGCCACTTGGAATGATAATCGATCAGCTATATCATGTACCTACAGTTTGAAGGGGCCCAGTCAATCGGTCCCACTATATCCATTGCTAGCTTCTGCCATGGTAGCGCTGTAAACGTCACCGGCTGCAGCGGTGCAAACGACGGTTTAGCGGACTTGTCCGCGGCCTGGCAGATATGACAAAAATGAATTGCTTCTTCTACCTGTTTATTCAAACGCGGCCACCAGTAAAGATCACGTAGTCTCTGCTTCGTCCTCACAATTCCTGGGTGACCTTCGTGCGCAAAACCAACCAGGAGCGAGGTTAATTCACTCGGAACAACTACCTGCTCACCGCGCATCAAAAGGCCATCAACGAAAGAAAGCTCTTCCCGCACGTTAAAGTACGGCATTACTTCTGCTGGCAAAGGTTTTCTAGGCACCCAACCATGTACCACGTGCACAACAACCTGTTGCAGTGTGCCGTCTGCAGCAGTGGCCACCTGCAGCCGTTCCTTTGTTAGGCACTCTGATACAACGGACACAATTTCTTCCTGCATCGTCTGCTGCGAATCACAGTCGAGGTAGGCGTGAAAGCGCATCGGCCACGACATTTTGCGATCCCTTTTGGTACTCTACGTCGAAGTTATAGTACAAAAGTCGAGCTGACCATCTGGATATGCGCAAAGGTCGGCGTCCTGTACCGGCAGCTGAAAGTAACGTCACCAGTGCCTGGTGGTCCGTACGTAACAAAATTTTTCTACCCCACAAGTAGACGTGCCAGCGCTCGCACGCGAAGAGACAAGCAAGGGCCTCCCGTTCCCCAGCGGAGTACTTCCGCTCAGCAGGAGTCAGGGCACGTGATGAGAAGGCCACCGTGCGTACGCTGTCACCATCGCTTTGCTGAAGAACGGCTCCCAGACCCTTATCAGAAGCATCTGTCGTAACAATTACATCAAGGTCTGGGTTAAACATTTGTATGACTGGGCTTGAAGACAAAGCTGTCTTAACAAGCTGGAAGCTACGCTCAGCCGCATCATCCCACGTGAACTGTTGACCAGACCGCAGGAGCCTTCTAAGCGGCTCGACGAGATCAGCAAATCGCGGCACAAATCGAGCATAGTAACCAGCGAGACCCAAAAATGACCTCAAAGTGGCAACATCGTGAGGAGCAGGCACTTTGACAATAGCGTCAACCTTAGACTGCAATGGTGTGAGCCCTTTTGAGCTCACCGTATGCCCTAAAAAGGATAGTTCTGAAACAGCAAATGTGCATTTCTGGTTGAGCTTCAAACCTGAATCACCAATGCGTTTTAGCACCTGGTGTAGATTCTTGTGGTGCTCCTCACGTGTCTTGCCCCACACAATCACATCATCAATGTAACAAAATACGCCTTTACAATCTTTCAAAATATGCTGCATCATTCTCTGAAAGGCTGAGGGGGCAGATGCAAGGCCAAAACACACTCTCTTAAAACGAAACAATCCTTCGTGTGTGATAAAGGTGGTTAGTCCCCGACTTTCCGGAGTCAGTTCTAGCTGGTGTTATGCCGACGCTAAGTCGAGCTTTGAGAAGCACGTTCCTCCAGCTAGTTCATGCAGTAATTCCTCCGTATGCGGAAGAGGAAAAGCATCGGCAATTACTGCCTTGTTCACTTCACGTAGGTCCACACACAACCTAATTGAACCGTCCTTCTTCCTCACGACGACGATCGGTGAAATCCACTCCGATGCGTCGACAGATTCAATTATATCTTCGGCCAGCAGGCGTTGTATCTCTACCGATACCTGTTGCCGTAGCGTGAGCGGCAGGCGTCGGAGTTTCGCAACGACTGGTTTCACAGATGAACGACAGTTAACATGGTGAACAAAGCCTTTCACATGCCCTAACTGTTCCGTGAACAAGTGCGCAAACTGGTGCGTAAATTCTGAAGGCAGTGAATCAGGGCATGTCACCTGGCAGCAATTCAAGGTTGAGCCGTTGATAGTGATTCCCAGGCTCCGAACGGCATCAAGCCCCAGCAGCGAAGTGCCCTTGGTTGTGACATGAAAAAGCACACTGGCTCTGTTTCCCTTGTAAGATACGTCAGCAAGAAAGCAACCGCTTAACTTGATTTGTTCTCCGCAATAGTTGCACAAATTGGCAGTCGGCGGTCGTAATGAGTACGTGTCGGCTAGATATTTGTGGTAGTGCTCTTCACTGAGCAAAGAAACCGTAGCGCCTGTGTCGACAATCAACGACAATCTTATCTTCCCGATAGAAATGTTGGCTCGAATATCCTTCGCCGACGCATTACGGTCACCGATTTGAAGTACCGTGACGGCGTTGGCCTTCTCGGGCTTTCGAACGGCATATTTCTTTTTCTTCGATTTGCACATGCTTGAAAAGTTACCAATTTTTCCACGAGAGTGGCAACGCTTGTTCCTCGCCGGACATGCAGTCGAGTTAGCCATATGCGATGACGAGCCGCACCTGTAGCAACTTCCTTGCTCAGAGTCTGACCCTTTTCGCACATCTTGAATCTTGTTCACAGTGCTATGCGCGAATTCCCCGAGCTCTTGTTGTGTTTGCTCAATTTGCTTCCCGATGTCAACAGCACGCTGCAATGTAAGCGAAGACCCTTCATAAAGCATGCGTTCACGTGTTGTTCGTGACGAAGTGCCTTCCAGTAATTGGTCTCGAATCATGCTATCGGTAGCACTGCCAAAATTGCAAGTAGCCGCAAGGTCCCGAAGACTGTTTGTAAATGCTTGAAATGTCTCACCAGGCAGTTTTCGTCTTTGGCGAAACCGGCGCCGCTCCACCAAATCATTCGTAGCGCTCGCGAAATGCGTATCCAGTGCAGCAAGCGCGTCCTTGAACTGGTCCGCCTCTTCCTCCTTGTCCCCGGCCTTGGCGTCCGCAGTCACATCTGCTCCTTGTGCAAGGATGCTGTATAATATTCGCTGGCCTTCAACCCCGAGCGAGTTTAGCAGAATTGCCTTGCAACGCTTCGGCTTCAGTTCATCGCCGCCAATGGCCTCCAGGAAATTCAGGAATACGCGTTTCCACTGCTGCCAAGGCACAGCCGGGTCACCGGGTGCAGGCAAGAAAGGGGGCGGTGCTGGGAAACACCCGAGTGACATGGCTCCGATACTGATCATCGCAATATGTGGTGTGAGCAAATTTCACTTATCTGCGTTCTTGCGCTCCTCCGGCGTTCTTGCGTTCCTCCGGCGTTCTTGCGCACCTCCGGCGTTCTTGCGCACCTCCGGCGTTCTTGCGCACCTCCGGCGTTCTTGCGCTACTCCTGGCCGCCGATGAGATCGTGGCTGCAAGGGCTCCGTGTCGCCTTGCACCGTAGGCGGTTCATCCTCGTCGCCAATATGTCGTGTCTGGTTCAGACCAGACGCATGACACGGGACCACGCAAGCGCAGTATGCAGAAACACTCTCCTTTATTCGTCACAGTCAAGCCACTTATATAGGAAATCATATTGAATGACGATGGCGATATGTACACTGAAAGAAACGAAACTGAAACAAGAAAGGATACAACAGTAATTACAGCGCATTGTATCCCACAAGAATTACCGTTCTTCGACCATCATTACAGGATCGCTCTCTTGGCTCGTCGAAAAGAACGCCAACGTTTTCGCACGAGCAACTCTAAAAATTTTCTGCCGTGGTCCGAAACTCGCGGCGAATCATTTCTGGCTGTCGGGCTCATCCCGCGAGGCATCCAGACCGCAGAAGACGAGGCGGGAAGAGAGATCGAGTTCCTTCATGGCCGCGGGCGTTGTGTAGTCCTGGGTGGGCTTTCGAACTAGACAGATGTTGGAGCAGTCGCTGCCTGGAGGCAGGGTTTCTCGCAGTAGAAGAGCTGAAACCGCCGCGAGATATGCGTCGTTTTAACATCAAATTGAAACACCCGCTACTCACGTTCGTGAACGCTTTTGAATCCGCAATTTAATACAGTTGTCTTCAGTGCAATTAATAATCTCTTCACATTGACATGTATGGTAAGGGGTAATTGAATATAGAATTGACATCCGTTCAGTAATGTGGAGAAATAATTTGAAGGTGGCTTTTTTCGACGGCCGTGTTTACTGTACACTGCACACACTGCGTTCGTACCGATATACTACAATAGATGCATCGCTTTCCAGCGTTGGCTGAACGAGGTGATAAGCGACGCGACGCGCGATGGCCTGGGAGCTGCTGTCGCTGATGGCGCCGGTTCTCCGGTTCTGGGGTTAAGGAAGATTTCGGTCACTGCCCGGAAGCCATTCGCGATGCAGAAAGCATTGCGGGTGCCCGACTTCCGATCTGGTTTGCGAGAAAAGTTCGTTTTTGTTTCATAGTTTCAGCGGAACGCTGCGTAAGGCTCGCTTCGTCGCGGGTATGGGTCCGAGGGGTTCCAGTTTTCTATATTGAATGGCCGACAATTCAGCGGGCTTTTTTCGGTGTTTGTTTCGTTTTTTTTTGGAAAATAATAATTTCTACAGGTAAAACTGCGTTTTTTTTTTGTCGCTAATATCGCATTGCTTACGATATGTTGAAGTCACTTGGAGTTTATCATGACCTTATATCAGCACGAGCAGTGGACTTTAAAGTAATTAATGCACAAAGGGTCCTACCTACTGCTGGGCTTGCAGACTTGTGTTATCGCTATTTTAAATGTAATTAAATTCAGTGATAATGCCTGCCGATAATAATGCAAGTGGAAGTTTGTTATCTTTCATTGTTCTGCCAAAGTTCTTGCAAAAAATGAATTATCTTTTTATTTATGTACATAGTGCAGACCATGGTTAGATCCAAGCCGGAAGGGCAGGTTCACAAAAAGAAAAATGAAACCAACAAACAGACAACATTACAGCAACAATAATGTAATAATAGAACAATACAGCAGTGCAAGACAAAGGAGGAAAAAACATAATACGCAATATTAAACATGGCTGACAAACGCAAGTCTCATTTTTCAGGGTTGAT
The DNA here is from genome assembly GCF_055824585.1 of Amblyomma mixtum. Lineage (NCBI taxonomy): Eukaryota > Metazoa > Arthropoda > Arachnida > Ixodida > Ixodidae > Amblyomma > Amblyomma mixtum. Next base: position 164,608,346 of record NC_143021.1, read on the forward strand.
TAGGTTCGGTTAATGAGTTCCAGTCGGATATGGTGCGTAGGAAAAAGGAAAACTTATACGAATTGGTACGGGCAAAATGTGGTTTTAAAAGTTAGTTATAAGTTTCTTGGCATTAGCCTTCAATCCGACTTATCATGGAACCATCATATTGTCACGGAACCAAGGCTCACTCTTGCCTCCGCTAACCGTACTTTCAGACTTCTCAAACATAATTTAAAAGAGGCCATGACACAGGTAAAAGAACTAGCGTACACCACATTAATCCGTCCGAAACTCGAATATGCGTCTGCCATTTGGGATCCTCATCAGAATTCTATCATCAGTAACATCGAACCCTGCAAAACCGTGCTGCGCGATTGATCTTTTCTTGTTATTCATGTTACACCAGCGTCACCTCATTGATGTCTAAGTCCTAGTTAGATAACTTAGACGGGAAATATCCACAATCACTTTTCCACAAGCTTTATAACTATTCTTCCCTCCATGATGAATTCTTTCCGCCACCTCCAGTTATCTTTTCACGTCGCGATCGTCCTAACAAAGTCAGACGCATTAACTGCCAGCCATCCCATTATGCTTACTGTTTTTTGCCGCGCCGAATAAGCGAATGGAACGCTTTACCATCAGACATTGCCCCAGAATCTGACCTAGATAAGTTCCAACACCTTATTCACTCATGTTTCAACAACTAAAAAAGTTTTTTTTTCAGCGTTCTTTCTTCCGCCTTGCCTTATTTTTATTTTATATTTTTGATTTGTATTTTTGAGCGCTCTTTTTCCGGTGTCGCCTTTTTCTTGCGGTGCTCTTATTCATTTCTCAAAATTGATTTCATTTTATTTCATGTACTGAAAGGACAGGAGGGGGCGAGAGAAAATGCTGCTTTACGGGCAGCTTGAGAAGCTCGTACCCCCTATTACATATGGACAAGGTTAGACCCAGTACATGAGTGAAACAGTAGAAATGATACAATTTGTAACGCCATTAGAGTAATTAGATAGCAATTATTATCAAAACACATGACAACTCTATAAATACTGTAATACAATGCAATTTTTACAAACCAGAAAGTGGCAATTTTCCATTGCCGTGTAAAAAATGCCGGCATAAAACGCACCACTTTCACACATACATATACATATTGTTACAAAGAAGAGGGCAGTAGCGCGGGACGGAGCGCTCGCGCTAGGCCCACAGCCATTGAATCATATGATCTGTCATCATGTCGCCCTTTTTCTAGGCTTGCCACCTTTTAACATTTGGTGGAGGTGCGGGGTCTTCTTCGTAAGAATATTAACATTAACACAGACACACATTACACATTATGCACACATATACATCAGAATTCAGATACCATAAATAAAATCAACTGTACAAGACGTCATTGTTTCTAATATATTCATGCATTGTATGGTCTTTATTAAAATTATTAGCAGTCTTGGAATTACATTACACAACATTTGCATTACATAGTTCGTGATGAGGGAACTTCCCAGTGTTCTGCGTGTCGAGTGTGATATGGGTGAATGTTGTGACCTGTGTTTGCTAACTGTGAGAGAAAGTTACTTTGTTTTAAGCATGAAATGCTTTTAGCTCCCGTTGTAGGCAATGTGGTGACGTCACGCCGATACCGAGAGCCACCATCCGAGCACTGAATTCCACTCATCCGGGCTCTGAAACGAGAACATCCGGGCACCGTACGAGACGTATCGAGATTCAACGAGACTCTCTAAGCCCTCCTACGGGACCGGCATACAAGCGCCGGTTGCTCTCCAAACGAGTCACAAAAATAACTGCTGCCAGTGTCTTCTCAGTGTTTATCAAGATATCAGTCGAGCTGTGCATTTGATAATGCACGGAATTATAATTTCCGATTTCTAATAGAGAGAGAGAGAGAGAGAGAGAAAAGGACGGAAAGGCAGGGAGGTTAACCAGGCGATGCCCAGTTGGCTACCCTACACTTGGGGAGGGGAACAAAGGGGAAAAAAGGGAAAAGAGCGGCAAGGAAATGAGTCTTCTAAGTGAGCAGCGACCACTATGTAACAGGAACAGAGGGCGCGCACTGAAAACTTAAAGATTATAGGCGGGAATGCAACCCCGAGTCCCTTAGGAAATTCAGGTGCGCTTTCACCGCTTTCCGTTGTCCGGAAGGTTATGTCCAAGGCCCCAGAACGTTACTCTGTTAAAGGACGCGAGTCCAAGCGGAGCAGAGAAGCAACTAGGCAACCGCGCTCTCGCTCAAAACGAGGGCAGTCACAAAGGAGGTGGCTGATCGTCTCGTCACAACCACACTGGCCACACGCAGGAGAGTCAGCCATTGCGATGAGATGGGAATAGGCGTTTGTGAACGCCACTCCCAGCCACAGGCGGCACTACAGCGCAGTATCACTGCGGGGGAGGCCGAATGGTATATGATGTTGGAGCAAGAGGTTGAAGTGATGCGAGCGGGGTGTCCAACCTCCAGGGGCAGACCACGACGTTACAGTCAGGTTTCGGGCGAGCAGTTGAAGGTGCCTTGCTGCGTCAGCTCTTGTCAGTGGTATGCGGACAGTGTTGGTTGTCTCGTGAGCCGATCGAGCAGCATCGTCAGCTAAGGCGTTACCAACAATGCCGCTATGGCCTGGTACCCACTGGAAGATGATTTCATGGTCTTGTTCGATACCTTGTGGTGCAGATATTGTATCTCCGCTATAAGTTCCTCATGGTCGCTATGTCTCAAGGCAGATTGAAGACATTGTAAGGCAGTTTTTGAATCACATAAAACAGCCCATTTTTGAGGTGATTGTTGTGAGATATACTGTACCGCCGCAAGAAGTGCGGCCAACTCTGCTCCTGTAGAGGTAGTCCGATGCGAAATTTGTTGGTGAATTTGAGTCTGTCGCGCAGGAACGACCACAGCGCAAGCAGAACTAGTAGAGGTTACTGATCCATCCGTATAGACGTGAGTACGGTCCCAATATTCGAAGTGGAGCATGGACAGTGTCAGTTCTTAATGGCTGGCGTCGATAAATGTGACTTCTTTGCTATCCCCGGAATAGCAAGGCGCACACATGGGAGCCGCGTACACCACAGAGGAGAGGGAGGTAGTGCTGCCGGGGTGAACTGTTGTGGGATCGACGACTGTTGCGTCGTTATCACCTTCGCAAATGCAGAATGTGGTCTCTGCAGTGGAAAAGGCGCAAGGTGATGCTGTGGAATCCTTGAGATATGACGTTTCTGCATTCGCAAGCAGTCTAGGACAATATAAGTAGATCGGGTGGTCTTTGGCGAGTGCAATGCTACCCAGTGTTGATGCGTTCCGAGGGAGACCTAGGCATGTGCGAAGGGCCTGACCCTGCACTGACAGGAGGGCACGCATGTTAGTTTTGCACGTGTTTGAGAGTACAGGTGTACTGTACCGCAAGCATCCCACAAATAGAGCTTTGTACAACTCCAGCATTGACTGGACCGACGAGCCCCATGATTTTCCTCCCAGAAATCGAAGTAATTGAGTGATAGATGTTAGCGTTTTTTTCAGTAGAGTGCAATGCGGGCTCCATGATAAATTGCGGTCGATCAGGATCCCTAGGAAACGATTAGATTTACTGTAAGAAATGACTTGACCGTCGATGCGTACCGGATATGGAGTCATACATTTACGTGTAAATGCCACTAGCGCGCACTTTTCCGGTGAAACGCTGAGACCTTTCTTCTGGAGATAGGAAGAAGTGATCGATGCTGCCCGCTGAAGTCTCTCACGCATCTGGGGACGCGTCACAGAGGAGGCCCAAATGCAGATATCATCGGCGTACATACACGCCTGGACGGTTTTGTGAGGTTCTCAGGGAGGGCGATGAGAGTCAGATTAAACAATGTAGGGCTAAGGACACCGCCCTGGGGCACGCCACGGTAGGTGCAATGCGCAGGCGTCGGGCCATCTTCACATTGGATAAAAAATGATCTTTTGGACAGACAGCTCTCTATCCACGCTAACATCTTACCACCGATGCCCACAGTTTCCAGCGCATCAAGGATGGCCTCATGGGTCACGTTGTCGTAGGCACCTTTTACATCCAGAAAGAGTGCCACTGACAAACGTTTCGATTTCTAATAACGCGTGCAAAAAGCACATACATGCCACAATACACTTCGTTGTCGTACGTGATCTGTTATGGGCTTTGAGAGAAGGCCGCTTAGAGAAAGAAGGGAGCTCCAGGGCGTGCTTTCACGCGCTCCCCAAGGATGGCGCTGCGGTCCTACACTCACGCATTTAAAAGACCGGCCGCAGGGCCTTCATGCCCTTTCCCCCTCTGGCAGGCGGATGTATACACGCTCGCGGAGTATTCGAACGCGCTGCATATACATTCTTGTCAGGCCTGCGTCTTGTCGTGTCCGCGTACGCTTCTGCATCGTCCTGGATTTCAATGCCGCCACCGTCACAGCTGCTTAAGCCGAGCAATGGAGCCTGTATTAGACCCGTAAACATTTCATGCTTACTCTACTCTCGGTTACGGGACAGGCGCAATTTTTTTTATCGTTCACTAGGGCCTTGCATAAACATATATCATAACAGTGTTCCATGCTTACTAAGTCAAGTTCTTTAAGAAGTGCAATAGATGAACATATTGGAGGAGGTGAGTTTGTAATAATTCTTACAATTTTCTTTTGAACGTGACCAACTTTTGCAATATTTTTACATGTACTCTTTCCCAACACGAGAAAACAGTAACGTACAGTGGACAGGAAAAGTGTGTGGTATGGCAAAAGTCTGATGTTAAACGGAAGTACGTCGCCTTGGCGATAAAGCAAACCTGTGGTGCGAGCTAGTTTAGTTGCGATGAAGTCGAATATCAAGTCCCACAGCATGTGCTCCGAAAATATAATTCCTAGAGTTTTGAAGTTCAGTTCAGTTCAGTTCAGTGCATTTATTTCAGACATGTACAATGGCTGAGGAGAAAGGAAAAAAAGCCGCGCACGCGGCTTGACAAAGCTCCCATCTCCCGTAGCGGCTTGGCACGGCGATGACAGACAGCAGTAAAACAATAACAAGAGAATGCATGAAATAACAAATATGTACAATATCTTCATAACAGATCACCAGAATAGTCTCGGTACTGTTACACACACGCAAATGATAGTTTAATCACAGCACATGGACACTTTGTTTATTTTACAGTTGGATATGGTTCATTCTTTTGTAAGAACATATTTCTGACAGCGTTATATGAAACGGAAAGAATGGATTGATTAGTGAAAGCGTTACTATTAAGGAAAGATGGCAACACATACCTGAGAGTTTGAAAACCGTAATTTGTGCGTGGACAAGGTACATACCAATATTCGTAGTGTCTTGTGTTGTGAACAGCGGTATTTTCCCGTAGATTCGCAAGGTCAGCAAAAAATGTGGTGTCACTATGTACCTGAGATTTGTACTGCTGAATTACACGGTACTGATGAATAACCCTTGCATCCATAATGCGGTATTTTGCAAATAGAGCACTCGTATGTGCTAAGTATGTGGCACCCGCAATTGCTCTGACTGCATTTTTTTGTAATGTCAAAACCTTCTGAATATTAGTTTGCGTCGTTGTACCCCAGACCAAGTGGCAATATTTAACATGAGAGTCAAAGAGGGCATGGTAAATAACAAGTTTTGTCCTAGTAGGTATCATGCACTTTAACCTTCTGAGTATGCCGACAACGCGAGCTAGCTTACTCTCCATTTGCTCGATGTGGTAGTCCCATAGCATAAATTCATTGAAGTGAACGCCAAGTGTTTTTACAACATTAGTTATTTCTATCATATTACCACCCAATACTAAATCTGTATGTTAAATTGAATTCAGCGCAAAAATACAGACAAGGGACAAAGAGAGACACACTGAGACGTTCACGAGCGCTATCGCTCGCGAGCGCTAGCGTTAGCGCTCGTGAACGTCTCAGTGTGTCTCTCTTTGTCCCTTGTCTGTATTTTTGCGCTGAATTCAATTTAACAAGCTTCACCAACTAGCCCGGCAGCTTGCTCTCCTGAACTAAATCTGTATGTACAGCCCATTTGACATTTTTAGCTCTAAAAAATATCGCCTTTGTTTTCCGTGTGTTTATTAGTAGGGAATTTTTTTCAGACCATGAGTTAAGTTTGCCCAACACGCTGTTAGCCTTTTCTACTATATCATTCGCGTTGGTGCCAGACAGAAATAAAGTAGTGTCGTCAGCGTAAATTACGTATTCTGTTTCGGAGTCAATCTGTACTAAGTCATTAATATATACATTAAATAATAAGGGACCAAGGATACTTCCTTGAGGTACACCATGCTTTATTTTATTATAAGTAGAGCGATGATTATCTATAGAAACGTACTGATATCGGTCAGTTAAATAGCTGGTGATAAGAGATAGTGCCTTGTTCCGGACACCGTATGCAGAAAGTTTAAGAAGAAGAGTTTCGTGATGAATCCTATCGAAGGCTTTGGAGAAGTCTATGTATATTCCAAGGGTTATTTGTTTACATTCAATGTTATTTAAGATTATTTCTTTTTGCTTCAGGAGAGCCATTTCAGTAGAGGACTTAGGTCTAAATCCAAACTGTCTTAAAGTTATCACGTTGTATTTTTCAAGAAAATTGGAAAGTCGTAAATGTATTGTTTTTTCCAAGCCCTTAGAAAAAATAGGCAATATAGACACTGGTCTATAATTACCAAGATCGTTTTTCGAACCACCTTTATAAAGAACAACTACTTTTGCTATTTTCATGTCCGAAGGGAAAATGCCGGTAGTCAAAGACAAGTTATAAATATAAATTAAAATTGGGCAGATAATGTCCAAGACGTACATAACAGGTTTCATTTTAAGTCCAAAAGCATCTTCACTGTTTGTATTGTTCATGCCTTTATATATATTAAGCACCTCATTTTCGTCACAACATGTTATAAAAATACTGTTACTTGTATGATTCGTAATGTAATCCAATGCCATATTATTGTGTTCACTATCAACAAGTCCACTGAAATAGCTATTAAACTTGTTTGCGAGTGCGAGTCCGCTATAACTAATGCCTTCCATTGTAATACTGTCAATTGTATTTGTAGAGTTAGGGTTCAAGACTCGATTCAACCTATTCCAAACTTTCTTTTGATCGGTCAAACCAGCGAACATGTTAAGGTGATATGCATTCCTCGCTTTTCTTAAAGTTAAGTTCAGGTTGTTTCGGTACCTCTTGAATGTTGCCCACGATTCTGGACTGCGACTTTGTAAGAACTTCTGATAGAGGGAATTTTTCCTGGCAATCATTCGAAGAATATGCGAGGTAATCCAGGGTTTACGAGCTCGTTTTGGTTTCTTTACATCTTTGTACGGAAAACTGTTACTATATATAGAAGCGAATATCTTCAGAAAACAACTAAACGCTATGTCAGCAGTCAATGCAGCAAAAACTGGTTCCCAATTGACGTTCATTATTTTGCGTCTAAATGTTTCTAACGTAGTTGAGGTGATCTGCTGTATTTTTACATTTGTTTGTTTACAGTTGGATTTTAATGCAGGCACACTATTACATACGATGTAAACAGGCAGGTGGTCACTAATAGCATAGTTAATAACCCCGGTTGAGAGCACATTTGTTGCGTTATTTGTAATCAGCAAATCAAGAAGTGTTGCCGTAGTGGGTGTTATGCGTGTAGGTAATGCCACGACGTTCACAAGACAGTATGATTCCATTAGTAATGATAGTCGTGACCTTCTGGGTGTATTTTCATGCATATCGACATTGAAATCACCACCTATATATACAGTGTAATTATATTCAGTGGCAAATTGAAAAACATGCTCCATATAGTGAAAAAAGTTCTCAACACAACCATTCGGGGGGCGATACACAACAGTGAAGAGGTTCTTATTGCTGCAAACTGAGAGCACCTCATAATCAGGTGTAACCGAAGTAATCTCATCAACCCTTTCACACTGAACACTATCAAGCACAAACAAAGAAACGCCTCCGCCTCTTCTGCTTGTTCTGTTTAGGAAGTAAGACTGATAGTTGAGCAGCTCAGGACAATCAACTTTGTCTTTGACCCATGTCTCAGTAAGCATTACCACAGAGAACATGAATTTAAACTGTTCAAGGAATGCACGTAAAATGTCATGTTTATCGCGAACAGACTGAATATTCAAATATAGCACTGAAAAATGGTTAGTCTGGCCCTGAACCTCATTGTTAATATCATTAGGAGAGAGGTAAGTATCACCCATATAGAAGGAACTAATTACAACCAAGAGCAGTGACTCACTGCAACAACTTCCTCAAATCGTCATCGCATCGAATCACGTGTGCCAGTTCCCCGTTCGCCTTTCGTACAAGCACTTTGTTGTTCCGGTGCCAGGCATACTTGTAGGCATTCGCATCAGCCCATTTCTTCGCAGAATCGAGAAGCGTTCTGTTCAACCGAGTCAGGTTTTCTACGATTGAGACCTCAGAGTCAGACGTTCTGAGTGATTTGCCTTTCAAAAACCATTGATCTCTGAGCTTCTGGGAAGTGAAACGAACTAGCACACCTGGAACTTTGCCTTGTTTCGCGGGAAGCCTGTGTACGGCATCTACATCGCCTTCGCACAGCTCAGGAAGCTCAATTGAGTGGGCCACATCATTCACTTTTTCAAGCAAATTCTCACCATCTGTCTCCGAAATGCCGTGGAATACCAAATTTTGCCGTCTACTCCTCCACTCCAAATCGTTCACAGTGACCTTCAGATGATTCACTTCCTCACTGTTACTACAACTTTCAAGGACAACAACTCGCTTTCGAAGTTCCTTAATCTCTGCCTCTTGTCTAGCCATTGTTTTTAACACTTCATCATATTTCTCTGACATCATATTGATCGACTTGTCAATATTGTCAACTTTTTCTGGAAGATGTTCAAGTTTCTCAAGTCTCGCAAGGATAGCACTGAGAATGACAGGTATATTGACTTCGTCTCCCTCCTTGCCGCCTCCCGCCCCTCTCAGGCGTGACGAATAGCATGTGCCACATTTCCAGACCTCGAAAAAAGCCTCAGCCTTTCCCTTCGCAGCAGCTTCAGACACCCCAGAGCATTTTCCTAGGTGGAACAAGTTGCTACATTCAGAGCATTCCATTACACGGCCTTTGGCTGGAATTGCTTTCGAACATGCCGCACATATTTTATCGCGGCCAGCCATGTCTTATCTAACACGGGCCAACAAGTCAAGAAGGCACAGCACAAAGCAAGACACTTTCGGCAGCGGTGGCAGCAGGGTAAGACCAAGACAGAAAATGTAAAGGCGAAAGCACCAACCTGCAACCAGTTGTACGGAGCAATTAGGCTGCGAACCGCTGTCTGCCACCACCGCAGCCGAAGTGACGAGCAGTGGGCGTGACAGGAGCGGCACAAATCATTCCGGTGATAGCAGCCTGGTGACGCTAGCAGCGGTAGTTGCTTCAGGAAACGAAATGCCGTGCATCCACAGCCGGTCAGTTCAAAGAAGGTTACTGCAGGTCCCACAGTCTTGGGAATTCCAGGCGAAGGAGAAATCCGTCGCGCAGTCTGCAACCTGCAACCAGTTGTACGGAGCAATTAGGCTGCGAACCGCTGTCTGCCACCACCGCAGCCGAAGTTACTCACGATATCTATGGGTTTTTCATTTAAGGAGAGATAATGGCCTTGTTCCAGTTTCTTATCTTTTGATCTGAAAACTACAGCTTTGTTTTCTTAATATTAATGGTTAGTCCATTACTAAAATACCAACCAGCTAACTTACATAAAACTTGGTTGCCACACTGGAAAAGAGCGTCCATATCACTATCTGCAATAAATAAGCTGGTATCGTCAGCGTAGATTATATACCTTACAGACTGATCAATTTGTGTGATATCATTTATGAAAATGTTTAAAAGAAAAGGCCCCAAAATACTGCCTTGTGGTACACCAAATGATGATTTTTTGGTCGATGAAACCCAGTTATTTAGAGACACGTACTGTTTACGGTTCTCAAAGTAAGACTCCATCATATTAAATGCGATGCCACGTATACCAAACAATTCTTTTTCAAAAGTAAGTTGCGATTTAAGGAATCAAAGGCCTTACTGAAATCCACAAATATACCTAACACAAAGTTATTTTGTTCAAAATTTTCTAGGATGTATACTTTCTTTATGTAATAGGGCAAGTTCAGTTGAGCGATGTTTTCTAAATCGAAATTGAAAGTCGATTGATAAACTGTTTGTCTGTAAATGACGCAAAGCGAGGAGAAGACTCTCTAAAAAAGTTGAGAAAATAGGCAATATTGAAATAGGCCGGTAGTTGTCTAAGTTGTTCTAATCACTTTTCTTATAAAGGATATTCACTCTAGAAATCTGTAACTCACGAGGAAAGACGCCAGCATTAAAACAAAGATTGAATATATGAGTTAAAGGTCTAGTAATAAGGTCCGCGACAAATTTCACTGGTCGAACTTGGATATCAAAAACATCAAGAGAAGTAGTGTTTTTTAATTTCATAATTACTCTTTGAACCTCAGATTCTGTTACAGGGTTTAAGAAAATTGATTGCGGACACTTATTAGTCATGTAGTGTGCATTGACCTCTACGACTAATGAAAAAGGCAGATTGACTAAGTAGTTATTGAAAGTACTTTCCAGTTCCTTTCCAGTTACAATTTTTCCATCAATATTTAGCTCAGTGACTGGAATTTGGGACTTTCCGGTTCCGAAGAGTGTATTTATCTTTTTCCATGTTGCTGCTGAGTCCGAACCTGTCATAAATACATTATTAAAGTGTTCAGTCCTGGCACACTTAATTTCCTTGTTAAGTCGATTACACGGTACAGTTTTAATTCTTTTAATCGGTCAGTATCGCGCTCTTTAAGAAATTTAGTGTGCAGAGAGTACTTAACTTTATTTTCTTCAGAAGATCTTTATTAATCCACGGCTTTCTAATTTTTCGTGACTTTTTGTATTCTCTCTTCGGAAAATGCTTTGCGTATATTGTTGTGAATAGTGAAAGAAATCGGTCAAAGGAATCATCAGGATTATCCGTGCTAAATACATTTCTCCAGGACAAGTTTAGTATTACCTCCCGAAAGCTATCGAGCTTTTGAGGTGAAATACTTTGTACGAAAATTGTAGATTTAGATTCATCACAGTGATCCAGAATAGCCATGAATATTTTAGTCGAGGGTTTGACGGCATACCGTCTGGTCAGGAATCATGGTGATGAGGATTGCTGGTCACTGGCCAAAGTCAATAAATATGGAAAGATGTTTCGGGAGCGCTACGGCTCCCTTGTTCACTATGAAGCAATCGGCGCACGGATCCGTCCTTTTGTAGCACTCAGTAGCGTTTTTAAAGATTTAGCATAGATAGGATGTAGAGTTTACAGTTTTCCATGAATATTGGAAGGTGGTCACTGAGATCACAGGACAATACCCCAGCTTTTGTATTTGCGGTGGTTGAGCTAGTAAGAAAGATATCAATTAATGTTTCGGATTCAGCAGTTACCCTCGTAGGCATACTAATAGCGTTAATTAGGCCGGAACTTTCGAAAAGCCATTTTGTTTCATTTGCCATTGATGAATCTACGAGCATATCTATATTATTATCGCCGCCACAGACTACTTTTAATAGATTAATTCTGCTGTACTCAAAAAAATATTCAAGGTTCTTGAGAAAGTTTGGAGTACTAGAGCTTGGTGGACGGTAAACTACCGAGACAAGATAACCGTTCAAATAAACAAGGATTTCACAGTCGGTGTCACTACGGGTGAGGGATTCGATAATGTCGCATCTGTATGTGCTTTTCACTAATAATGATACACCGCCTCCACGCCACATTGGACGATTTAGGTACAAAACGTTGTAGCCTGGCAGAGTAAAAATATCTTCGTTTGTATACCATCTTTCCCTGAGCATGATCACATCAAAGTGAAAGCCGAGCTGGCCAAAAAATACTTGCAACGGTACATCCTTATTCTTTGCTGATTGTGGATTTATACAAAATAAATTTGATGCCAGATAAATATTCTTTTCCGGGTGCTTACTTAAGTAGCTAGGAATAGCGTACATGAAAGCAAAGACCGCAGTCTGCCGAAGTTTTTCTCTCCTAAGCAATAGATGTCAAATCGTCGTTTGACCACACAACCAGAGCCGAGTCTCCTTCGATACGCCTGACAAGAATTTTACCGCTGCTATGCCAAACAAATTTGAAGTTTTTTTCTTTCGCCCATTGCTTCGTCAGCCGCAGCAGTGAACGTGTTTGTTTGGTTAGGTTTGCCTGAATGTACGTCGATGAATTCCCCTCATTTAGTTTGCTTGCGTTTTTCAAACCACCGTTCCCTCAGATTGCTGGGTGAAGCGAACCCCTGGGGCTTTTGAGGGCTTTTGAGGGCAGACGATGCATTGCAACGACATCACTGTCATTCAGTTCGGGAAGGCCATGCAAGGCAGCAAGTCTGTTAACTTAAGACGAAGATCTTCGAGTTGTCTTCTGTATTCCATGAATCTCGAGATACAGCTTTCTGTTTTGCCATTCCAGTCCATCGACGTCCTTCTTTACACTTTTTATTTGTTCACTGGTGTCGTTCTTTTCAAGTGTTTCAACGCGCTCTTGGACTACATTCATGTCTCTCCCTTGTTGTGCCATTCTAGCCAACACTGTGTCGTACTTATCAGATAGCAAATGCATGCTTTTCTCGAAGGCACTGACGGTGTCTTTCGTGCTCTTTACGTCGGCTTGCAGCTCGGCTATCTCAAAGATGTTCTTGTTATCGGCTGCGGTTTTTTGTTTAGCTCCTCGGCATTGCGGACAGCGCCACTGCCTTAGAGTTGCTACACCTTTTGATTTTGCTACTATGTGCATTGTTGAGACTCTTTTTGTGGATGCTTACTTTTTATTAATATTTCGTGATTTATTTTTATTTTAGTGCAATATTTTAGCCTTGTACCAATGCTTTCTACTTACTTACCCCGCTCCCCCATGTAATACCCTCATATGAGCGCCTTTGGGGGTATTTTGAATAAATAAATAACTAAGTGTCGTGTACTCCGTGTTGGCATTAGGGAACGATAAGCACAAGGGTCAAGTCTGAGTTTATTGTTAATTAGTAATAAAAAAAATCTCAACAAAAATTTCGTCTCCTTATCTGTAGTGGTTCCGTACCGTTAGCATGCATAAAATATGAGGGGGAGTCAGTAGGTAGCAATTTCGGATATATGAAGGTAATTGCGTTCGTTTGAATGCTCTCGACCTCTCTTATGTTAGACTTTGTGTACGGGTCCCAAATTATGCAAGAATATTCGAGCTGGGGTCTAATTAGTGTTTTAACCTAAGAACTTAATGTTAGTGGGGGCGTTTCGAAGCTTATGCCTTAGATAACAGAGGTTACGGAATGCGAGTGAACCGATGTTATCTATATGAGAGTTCCAAGAGAGGTTATTAGTAAGTGTTACACCAAAGTACTTTACGGACGCCACTTGTTGCAATGGTTGCAGTGTAGCATAAAGGTTCGTTCTGGCGCGGTTTTCTCGTATTTTTTTGCTTTTAGTTGCTTTTGGATATGCAGTGTGGTTGCTGAACATAAGTATTTTTGTGAATTGCGGTCATGTTATAAATTCGAAATAGTAACTTCAAGCACAATTTGCTTCGGCGCGAGGACAGCGCTTCCCATTCCCACTTCCTTTTTCATTTCACTGCAGCTCTCCCCTCGCTTGTACTGTCCCGTAGCGAACCTTGCTGCTCTGTTCTGTACTCTTTTTTACTTGATCAATGTTTCCTGGTGACGATTCCAAGCACAACACGCACACTCGAGGATCGGTCGAACGTGTGAGATAAACGCAGTGTTCTCCAGGAAAAAGTGTGAGGCATTCAGATTTCGCTGAATGAAATATCGTGCCCTGGCAGGCTTTTAAACAACATTACTGATATGGGCACGCCAGGAACAATCAGATAGAAAGGTCACTCCCAAATATTTATAAAGGGCTGACGTGTTAATAATCTGTCTTCAAACGATAGCAAGTGTCAATTTTTTTTTCGTGAAGGACAAATGGTACACTTTTTGCAGTCAGTCGCATTTTCCACCTCTCACGCCATGAGACAATTTTACTAAGGTCAGTTTGTAAATCGATAGAATCCTGTTGATTTTTAATCTTTTTGTACACGACACAGTCGTCAGCGAACAAACGCAAACGTGAGGGTATCCCAGCGCTAATATCCTTGATATAAACTAAAAATAATAGCGGTCCTAAAACCGAGCCTTGAGGGACTCCCGATGTTACTTCAACCCAAAGGGAAGTACCACCGTTTAGAATGACACATTCTCAACGCTATTATACGTAATTGGTAATCCAGTTGCCCCCTTCTCGGTTAATATTTGCCAGCTTAAGTTTATGAAGGAGAAATGGGCGACAAACCGTGGCGAGGGACTTTTTAAAATCTAGAAAAACAGTCTGTTTGCCCGTTTTTGTTGACCTCAGATCAGATGAGATGGTCGTGATTAAATTCAATCAATTGTTTAGTACAGAATAGCCCTTACGAAACCACTGTTGCTCTTAAATTATTAGCCCCTGCTCTACCAAATCTTTCATTATTTCCTCCTGTAAAATATGCTCTAGTATTTTGCAGGAAATTGATGGTAAGCAAATAGGCCGATAGTTGCTTAAGTCTTCTTTAAGCGTGAAATGCTTTTAGCTCCCGTTGTCGGCAGTGTGGTGACGTCACGCCGAGACCTAGAGCCAACATCCGGGCACTGAATTCCACTCATCCGGGCACTGAAACGACAGCATCCGGGCACCGCACGAGATTTAACAAGACTCTCTAAAGAGAGACAGCCGCTTAGAGCAAGAGGGGACCTCCAGGGCGAGAAGGGCTTCGGCCGGAAAAACTGCTCCTGCGCCATCCCCAAGGATGGCGCTGCGGTCCCACACTCACGCATGTAAAAGACCGGCCGCTGGGCCTTCAGCTCATGACGGTTCCCCCTTTGGCAGGAAAATGTATACACGCTCGCGGAGTATTCGAATGCGCTGCACATACATTCTTGTCAGGCCTGCGTCTCGTCGTGTCCGCGTACGCTTCTGCATCGTCCAGCATTTCAATGCCGCCACCGTCAAAGCTGCGTAAGCCGAGCAATGAAGCCTGATGAAAGGAGAGGTAGGAAGCGTCTTGCGGAAAGCGATCGCGTTGCGAGTGATACGCCACAGCAGAAGACTGCTCGCCACTGCCGACAACGCCATGATTATGCTGCCGCTTCCGAAAGCGACAAAGGCACCATGGTTCGCGACTGCCTACCTAAGCCCGCTCTATTGCAGGCGATCGCTTCGACGCAATAAGAAGGGTGTGGTGTGTTGAACACTAGACCCATTTCAAGATTTTGACTAGTACCATCTACAACCAATGTGTTATACACGTAAACATTTCATGCTTACTCTACTCTCTGTTACGGGCGAGGCAGAGATTTTTTTGAACCCCCTTGTGAATCCGGACTGCAGGTGCCAATTTCCAGTTATCCGGTATCATGACAGCCGAGATATTTGGTGCACATGAGATAACGATAAGAGGCGACTGACCATGCACAGCGCTTCAACACGCGGGGAGAAATACCATCTGGACCGAGTGGCTTCGTTTCATCTATCTTTTTTGGCAACGATTCTATTCCACTCGCACTAAGCTCGACTGGGGGCATTAATGGCGCAGCACTCACACATGTATCCATCAAAATTATTTTCGCGAAAACTGCACAATGAAAATAATGAGTTGCCTTAGCTTATTATCGGAGAGGATTTTATTATTTTGGACGATTTCATTTATTCCAGACGATTCAGAACCAAATCCTTTCACATATTTCGTGAAAAACTTGGGATTCGTTTTGTCATTGTCATTGTCATTGAGTCAACTGAAGTGCCATTCCTTCGCACTGTGTGCTTTACTTTTACTCATTAGTTACATGAGTTAAGGTTCTGAACTGATAATTACTGTGTTCTTTTGAATGTCAGTTATGCTCATGTTCTCCTTTATTAGTCTCAAGGTACGAGGGGGTACCCAAGAGAAACCGGACTAAATTTTTTGGTCGGCAAAGCTTCTACGGTACCGCGTTTTGCCACTAGGGGCGCATCGAACGAACATTCCAGAGTCAGTAAGCCGAGTGCCGTCGTTGAAGGAGGTCAGACTAGTTTATACAGAGTTTTAGAGTGACGATTGTTTTGTGTGAATGTCGTTTTTGCAATGGCTGATTTTCGTGAACAGCGCGCGCCGGTGAAATTCTGATTTTTGCTCGGAAAAAGTTGAATGGAAACTCTTGAAATATTAAGAAAGACGTACAAGGACGATGCTATGGGGACAACGGAAGTGTTCCTGAATCGAATCCTGAATCAAAGCAACAATCTTGCCAATGGAAAACTTCAAATTCACCTCACCTCAAGAAAGCTCGTCAGGTGAAACCAAACCTCAAAACAATGCTGATTTGTTTTTTCGACGTGAGAGGAGTCGTCCATTCAGAATTTCTTCCGCAGGGTCAGACAGTTAGCCAGCGTTTCTACTTGGATGTTTTGAAAAGATTGGGCAAGAGTGTGCGGTCGAAGCGGCCAGATTTGTGTCGGTCCGGTTACTGGTTTTTCCATCATGATAATGCCCCTGCTCACACAGCCCTGTCTCTACGACAATTTTGGACCAAAAATGGCATGACCCCTATTCCTCAACCCTTATACTCTCTTGACCTTGCCCCGTGCTACTTTCTTTGTTTCCTAGAATGAAAATATAGGTGAATGGAAAGCGTTTCGCTGATGTTGCTGAGGTGAAGAAAAAAACGACGGAGGCACTGTCAAGCATCACAAAAGATGAATTTAAACAATGTTTTGAAAAATGGAATGAAAGATTCGACAAGCGTATCATTGCAAGTGGGGAATACTTTGAAGGAGAGTGAAGGTGCGTGCTTAAAATGTGAACAAATAAGTTCAAACAAAAATAAGTCCGGTTTGGGTACCCCCTCGTATTTGGTGTCACCCATGGCTTGATGCAACTTTTTCAGCCTAACTGAATGAATGCACGGCACATAGCTTTCCACATTTTTCTTTAAAAAAATGGCCACTGTTGCACAAAAGTATTAACGTAAAAGGCAATCTAAAGCAGACAAATAATCAAGAAGTTCGCGAGAAGTGGCGGAATAATCACGCTTATCAAAAAAAAAATTCCCTAATTTGCATATCTTCATTCGCTTGATCTCAAGTTTAATGCTAGCTACGACAGCGAGTGGTCATTTATTCCTAGGATGCAAGTGACAGAATCTAGCAAATTGTGCAGGTTCCAAAGCAACAGGTCCAAAATGCTGTTGTTGCGTGTAGGTGTACTCGCGTATTGAGTGAAGCCGAATGTGTCAGCAAAGTTTTTCATCTCAAAATTTTTGCAGCAGCCAGTCAGCTGTACAGGTTCCATTAGACCAGTTCAAGTCCAGTAGTTTTAAATCTCCGGCAAGAATTATCTGATCCGATGTTTTAGAGACAATCTCGGGCAGACGTTGCAATGTAGTTGCATCAGAAGTTGGAGGGCGACGTGATCCAGCAATAAATGTTGTATTATCGGCAAAAGTCACTTTGTCCCTGATTGATCCCATGTTATTTTATCCAATATCCAACAAAGTTGACCGTACAAAACAATGAACAAACAAAGACACCACCACCCCCCCGTTCGTGCCCTATCATTCCGATCAGCGGTAGAGGGATTAGGAAACACCTCACTGTCATTGATGGACGGGGATCAGCCGCGATTCTGTTCCAAACACAATATCAGCCTCCAGTGATTCAATGAGGCCCGCGAATTCGTCTACTTTGTTCACAATGCTTCTGCAGTTTACGACAGCAGCCGTTAGATTGTGTGAGGCAACAGCCTTTTTGCTAGCAGGGTGTCAATTTTTAAGACTGAAGCCACTTTCTCTTTGTCTTTGTCCCAAGTGAAGGCCTATTAGTAACGACGACAAGTCTCGCCGCGCGGCCGCCAGAAGCCTGTTTCTACGGTATATGGCTGCGAGCAACCTGAGTGTGACGACCCAGGTGACAGCTGATTCCAATTACCGAGTTTGCCCGGTCGTAGTGCGGGACCAAAACGAAGGGGCTGAAGTTTAACCAAAAGCAGCCCCCCTTTTTGAAGTGTCTGCACGTGTCGAACGCCGTCGCCGGCGCCGCGGGGAGACGGACGTTATCTTCCCCAATTGCCGTGACCGTGCCGGGGAACAAAGGGCCTCGTTTCCTATGGCTCTTTGGCGTGTCAAGCACCGCGACGAGCTGGCGGCATCATCCCGAACCCTCGCGAACATCTCTAAGCACGAGGGACCACTTTCCGGCCTTTTCGTGACCTCGCGTTGCGGCCTCGAGCGGCGGCTGTCATTTGATGAACAGATGTCGGTGACCCGCGGGAACCTTCGGCTGGCCGGAAACCATCACCTACTGCAGTGGACGCTACATCGACGGCAACCTTCTTTCCCTCAGACTCAACATGTGATGGGGGCGTGACCACTCCCGCGTGGGCGTCCTCTACCTAGGAACTTTAGGGAACGAGAAGGATATAAAAGTCGACAAACTAATGCGGCAGAATCTTCTCACTTCTAATCACTTTGATGTAAAAATGTGACAAACCTATTCTCCTTTCGCCACTTACAAACCTCTTCGCTCAGCGGCACTCCTGTCCTGGTCGGTACGGACGTCTTCTCGACCGTGGATCTGTCAAACCGCGACCCCGAACCTCGCATTCAACAGGCCTTACCGTCTACAATCAGCTGGTCAAAGCTTAGCTTAACCTTACTGGTGCTGTCCGTTGTTACCCCTTTAGCATATTTACATAATTGTTTCCGGACATTTTGTGTCTCCGGTGCAGAGTCCTGGTCCACACTGTATTCAACCCCTTGAATTGTTTGGCATTTTTAAGATTTATTTTTTTCTTGTCGGAGAGAAAATTAACGACAATCGCTCGATTAAACTTCTTGTTGAATTGACCGACACAATGCGCTCTTTGCACTGTCTTCAGTTCTATTGCAAAATGGGCCTGAGAGATTGCCTTAATCAATTCCCTTGACTCATCCCACTTTTCTTCCTTGTCATCTTTATCACCACAAACAAGATTCGTCCTCCAACTAGTTTTCAAGTTCGACACTTCTTGTTTGCAGGTATTTGGACTCCTTTTAGAGATGCTCAACTGATATTCCTTGTTCTTCCAGTGCATCATTAAGAATTGCAATCTGACCTTCAGTTATTTCCAATTTTTCAATTAGCTCGGCGAGCATAGCTTGATGTTTAGGAAATTTTCTCCGATGGCATCCAGCTTGTTCGTGATTGTGCTCTGGCCGGGATGCAAATTTTCAGAAATTCCAGCTCTGATTCACTGTGGGGGCCAGAATTAAGCTCCACATGGCTGGAAAGTAACAATAGCAAAATCAACAACAGTACTGGGTACGCAAACCCCTGCGGGGTGACTGCTTTGTGTCGCGTACCAATCAGACGGAACACAGGCTCTCGTGGCATGTGCTTTCTTGTAAGAACAACGTTGTCATGCTATATTTAAGAGGCCCAAGGTTGGGCGACAGTACGATACATAATGTAGTAAGCGTGTTCACGGCAGTGATGAGACTGCCATTCGACTGTTGCGATTGCCTGAACATGACACTTTCAGGAGAGGTGCAGTGGAAATCTGCTTAAACGAGTAACTGCCCTTAGCGCGCCCTTACAGTTAATGGAGTGTAGACACCTAATTTTTATGGTATGTTTTATTTGGTGCACTGATGCGTAATACTTTACGATGCATTACTACCGCCATCGCGATCGCAAAGTGGTTATGGTGCTCGGTTGCTGGCCCTGAAGACACCGTTTCGATCCCGGCCTCTGCGATCACAATATGATGAAGGCGAAATTGGAGAGACACGCGTACTGTGCGATGTCACTCCACATTGGAGAAACCCAGGTGATCGAAATTATCCAGTCTTTTTTGCTGAGGAAAACAGCGCAGGAACAGGGACAAGACATTACTATGCATTACTACCGCTGTTTCGTGCATTATGCGCATGTGCAGGCATTACTACCGCGCCTGTCCCGTCTTCTTTTCTCTTGTCCTTGTTCCTGCGCTGTTTTCCTCAATAGCCTAAGTCGCTTTGCACAGTTAAAACCCATAACCCAAACCACGCATCATATTGTGATCGCAGAGGCCAGGATCGAAACGGTGTCTTCAGGGCCAGCAACCGAGCACCATAACCACTTTGCGATCGCGAAGGCGGTAGTAATGCATCGTAAAGTATTACGCATCAGTGCACCAAAGAAAACATACCCTAAAAATTAGGTGTCTATGCTCCATTAACTGTAAGGGCGCGCTAAGGGCAGTTACTTGTTTAAGCAGATTTCCACTGCACCTCTCCTGAAAGTGTCATGTTCAGGTATTCGCCACGTGGTATTCGCCTAAAGGCGCTAAATAATTTATAATCAACATTTTCTCCCTTGCTGTTTCGGTTTCTGCGCTCTCTTAGAGGGACACTAAGGAAAGCGGTATCATTTTTTTTTGTTAGTAAAATCTGATAGTTTGGCATTTTGTGACTTTGTAACCACGTGTCCGTTAGCCAAAGGTGCATTTATTGCTAAGAGATTTGGATTCAAAGTTGAAAGCTTTTTTACGGCACTACGATTCAAATTAGATTCTCTGAAGGCGACATATAGTGGCGTAAAGCGGAAGAAACGAAAACGGACTCCGTGATTGTTGGCGCCAGCAACGCGCTCACGCCTAGAGCAACCGAAATGAAAACTACTGCCGGCCGGAGATGAAGGCCTTTGTCAGCCGTTTTCGCTTCGTTTCCGTTTTCACCAACGTTGCGATGGACTCCGTTCCCGATTCCAACAAAGAAGTTCTCGAAAAGAACGTCGGAGTGCATTCAGCGAACGCAACCCAACGAAGCAAACGATGCTGCGGGTCTTGCAAGAAAGTCCCTAGCGCCGATGAGCCCGCGTCACAACTGATGTGTAGCGACTGGCACATGTGGGCATATTTAAATTCTGTACTAGTCCTCATATTGCTGGTCATACAGCTTAGCGTCTTGGTGCGCTGACGAGGCGAACACGCTGAGCGGTGCATTTCATAAATGGAGACCTGTTGAAAATTGGCTCTACACAGCTTTTTTTCTTCCATGTCAATTCTTGTTTTTCCTTGTTGCGTGCTCTTGCACGAACTTCGACCGAGGGGCACTTGGAGGCCCTCTTCTGCTTCGCCCTTGTACATCGAGGCGCTTAGCAAACCATGCGGAACGCATGGCCGTGAAACACCTCAACTTTTACCGAAACTCAGGTGGCCGTCTGTTGCGCCGCCAATTGCATGTTTTCTTCGACATCCAACATTCGGGTTGTCTTTCTTTCCGCCTTCTTCGTGTGATATACGTGCACTGGTGGTTTCGAAACAAAACTTATGTGCTTTAGTATCCATCGAACACACGTAACCTTGATGCACCCTCGTCAGCCTCAGACATCTGCGGTGTCTGTTCTCCTATTTCATCACCACGCTTGTACTTTGGAGACTGGCCTGCGGCGGCTATACTTCTACTTCACTTCTTGCTATTTTCTACTTTACAAGAGCTTTTTCAGAAAGAGTGGTGTTGTTCTGTTGAGGAGCACGTAATCTATCGATGCAAGCCAAATTCTATTTGTCCTCAGTTCCTTTTTATGTCAAATAACCGTGTACAAAGGGGTGGAACTTTTCGGCTCCGGTTTTCCAAGTACCGGTTTTATTTCGCGAATTTTATGCGGCAAAAAAAATGCGCGACCTGATTTCGGTGACCACAACCGACAGTGCACTTCCTCAACAAAACAGGATTTGGCCACCCTGATGTAGTACTTGACCGCGACCTCCTATATGAAAAAAGAAATTAACCCTCAGCCCTCAGTTCCCAGCGGCTGCGGAGCAACTGACCCAAGGCGGCGGTCAGATCTGTGACGCAGCGGAGGGTGCTGAGAATCTCTGGCTCCGGACTGGCCGCCATTGGAAACTCAACCTGGGAACGTTTAACGGAAGAGCGTTATCAATTGAGGCTAGCTTAGCAGTGCTGCTGGAGTAATTAGCCGGTATTAAATGGGATGGCATAGGGCTTAGTGAGGTTAGGAGGACAGATGAGGCGTACACAGTACTAAAGGGCGGGCATGTACTGTGCTATCGTGGACTAGCAGATAGGCGAGAACTAGGTGTGGGATTCCTCATAAATCAGGATATAGCTGGCAACATCCAGGAGTTTTACGGTATTAACGACAGAGTGGCAGCTATCGTAATTAGCATTAAGCTAAAGGTGGTGCAGGTCTACGCGCCTACATCACGCCAAGGTGACCAGATAGCTGAAAGCTTCTATGAGGATGTGGAATCGGCAATGACCAAAGTTAAGTCACTGTACACTGTACTTTAATGCCAAGGTAGGTAAAAAGCAGGCTGGAGACCACGCGGTAGGTGACTATGGCATAGGTTGTAGGAATAGTAGGGAAGAGGTATTAGTAGAGTTCGCGGATAGAAATAATTTACGGATTATGAATATCGCAAACGAGCAAACAGGAAGTACACGTGGAAGAGCCTCAATCGTGAGACTAAAAATGAAATAGACTTCATACTATGTGCACACCCTGGCACCGTAGAGAATGTGGAGGTCCTCGGTAAGGTCCATTGTAGCGACCACAGAATGGTAAGGTCTCCTATTAGTTTAAATTTGAAGAAGGAAGAGAGGAAACTAGTGAAGCGAAAGGCTATTAACGAGTTAGCATTAAGAGGGAAGGTAGAGAAGGGTTACTGGAAGGTAGGGAAGGCTTACTGGCTACGTTGGGGTTTCCGCATAACGAGCCAAGTGCCTTGTCACACAGGAAGGTTTCGTGACATTTTCACGGAGGGCACTTCACTTGACCAAATGACACTTTTAGTGCGCGCGCCGCCACGGTGGCTCAGTGGTTATGCTGCTCGGCTGCTTACCCGAAAGACGCTGGTTCGATCCCGGCCGCGGCGGTTGAATTTCGTTGGAGGAGAAATTTAGAGGCCCGTGTACTGTGCGATGTCAGTGCACGTTAAAGAACCCCAGGTGGTCGAAATTTCCGGACCCCTCCACTACGGCGTCTCGCATAGCCTTAGTCGCTTTGGGACGTTAAACCCCATAAACCAAACCTGAAGATCAGATTAAGAAACGCCAAAGCATGAAGGCGCCTAACTCCACAGACACGATAGAAATAGCAGAGCTATCGAAGTTAACAAATAAGCGCAAGGTAGCCGACATAAGAAATTTTAACATGGAGAAAATCGAGCATGCTTTAAGGAACGGAGGTAGCCTAAAACCTGTGAGGAGAAAACTGGGCATAGGTAAAAGCCAGATGTATGCGTAAAGTGACAAAGGGGCAATTTCATTAATAAGGAAAATACAGTTAAAATAGCCGAACAGTTTCACACAAATCTATACAGTAGCGAATGTAATCATAGGGTTACTGAGGGAGGCAGTCGAGCACAGCAATGGGACATGCTGCCAGTAGTGAAGGAGGAAGTAAAGAAAGCCTTAGGAGCAATGCAAAGAGGGAAAGCAGCTGGTGAGGATCAGGAAACAGCAGATTCGATGAAGGACGGAGGAGAGATTGTGCTAAAAAAACTAGCCACCCTGTATACCCAATGCCTTGTGACCTCGAGAGTACCAGAAGCTTGGAAGAACGGTAACATCATCCTAATTCATAAGAAAGGAGACGTCAGGGACTTGAAGAATTGCAGACCAATCGGCTTACTGTCCGTTGCCTACAAGGTATTTACTAAGGTAATCGCTAATAGTCAGGACAACCTTGGACTGTTATTCAACCAAATGATCAGGCAGGCTTTCGTAAAGGATACTTGACAATAGCCCACATTCACACTATCAATGAGGTGATAGATAAATGCGCATAATATAACCGTCCCCTATATATAGCCTTCATTGATTACGAGAAAGCATTTGACTGAGTGGAAACCTCAGCGTTCATGCAGGCATTGCGAAATCAGGGCGTAGTAGAGTGTTATTTGAAAATATTGAAAGATAATTATAACGATTGCACAGCTACTATAGTTCTCCATAAAGTCAGGAATAACATTCCAATAGGGAAAGGTGTCAGGCAGGGAGACACGATCTCTCCATTGCTCTTCACTACCTGCTTACAGGAGGTATTCCGGGGCCTGAAATGGGAAGCGTTGGGGGTAAGAGTTAATGGAGAGCAACTAAGCAATTTGCGATTCGCTGATGACATTGCCTTCCTAAGCCACTCAGGACAAGAGCTGCAAAGCATGATCAATGAGTTAGACAGGCACAGCAGAAAGGTGGGGCTGAAAATTAACGTGCAGAAAACCAAAGTAATGTTCAACAGCCTAGCAAGGGAACTGCAGTTCGCAATTGGAAGCGTGGTGCTGGAAGTAGTAAGAGAATCCGCAGGTCCGGATCATGAGAGGGAAATAACTAGAAGTATAAGCTTGGAGCGCATATGGCACGATCTCTCAGATCATGAATAATATTTCAGCATTATCCCTCAAGAGAAAAGTATACAACAGCTGTATCTTACCTATTCAACTCACCTATGGGGCAGAAATGTGGAGGCTAACAAAGAGAGTCCAGGTTATCTTAAGAACAACGCAGCGAGCTATGGGAAAAAAATGCGTAACGTTAAGAGAATCGGAAGAGGGCGGAGTGGGTGAGAGAACAAACGCGAGTTAATGACATCCTAGTTGAAATCAAGAGGAAGAAATGGGCTTGGGCAGGGCATGTAATGCGAGGGCAAGATAACCACTGGTCCTTAAGGGTAACGGATTTTATTCCAAGAGAAGGCAAACGTAGCAGGTTAGCGCAGAAAGTTAGGTGGGCGGATGAGATTGAGAGGTTTGGGAGATACAGTGGCCGCAACTGGCCTTTGCCCTGCAGTGCGTGTGGTCAGACTGATGATGATGATGATGATTTGATACGAATGAAATAATGGCTTTCAGTGGTTGAATGCAGGATTTTCTTTGTGCTCGAAAGCGAAATGAAGTCGTTATCGGTGTTTTAGTCATCATGAACAATTTCTTTACAGGTAATAAGAGTGCAAATGGTCAGTGGTAGTACTTGCATGTGTGCTTGAAGAAGAAATGGCTATCGTCATTAAGAGTAACTCAATTTAAATAAGGCATACGGCAGATAAAAAACTGCTGACGATTACGTTACTTCCTAAGCTAAATTTGGCCATAGGTCACCAGCTGTTTCAGCTTTTCGATAGATTGAGGCAAATAATTCGAGCAAGACAAGCTTTGTGAGAGTAAGCTTTGTGGTCAGAAACATTGATGTATATAGGCTCGACTTGCTGCACTAATGCCTGGTTCTCAAAGACGAGTTCTATGTAATTATTTTCCGAAGTTGTCACAGCTGTGGGAGGCGTTAAGAGGTTGAGGAACGGAAATTCTCCCGCATAAGTGATAAGGAATTCCTGTTTGTTCGTTTGTATATCTACAACAAAGTCCCCACCTACCCTGGCCGTTCGTCTTATCTCTTTTCTCTTTACAAATCAAATTCATTTTGCTCTGTCTCCAGCTGCGCGGAATTTGCTTATTTGTTATTACTGCTTCCAATGCTTCTATCAGCGTTTCCTTGCTTCTTGGGCCAAGTTCATTAATCAGCTTAATTGGAATTTCGTCTATGCCTGCGGATGCGTATTTAGGAATATTTGTTTCCGCCTTTTCCCAGTTAAGACTAGTCAGTTTTGAGCTGTTCTCTATTGTGCTGTCCTGTGTTGCTCCCTCCCTTGAAGAGATCACCCCATTGTCGTTGCTAAATGACGCAGCTATAAATGACGTAATGTAGTACACAGCGTCGTCTCCCTCTATACATTTTCCCTCGGCATCTTTAATCTGTTCCTGCTTTTGATTTGTTTTTCCTAACCAGCTTATATGGTTTCAGAATTTTCTTGCCCTCCTTGGTTCGTCTGTATCGCTTAAATGATCTACGGGAGGTGAGACGTACGCAGAAGAAAATCAAACGAAGATTGGACCAGCTGGCGAACCAGCGCTGGAGGTCCTTTTGTCAGCACTTGGATCCCCGCAAGCCCATGTCCCTCATATGGCGTACTGTGCGGGGCCTCCGTACGCTTCCGCAACAAAGACAACCATTCTATGCGTTGGCTGTCTATCAAGATCGACAGCAGTCTGAGGTAGCAACGGACTACTGCAGGAAAATTGCTGGTGTACCAACTGCTTCGAGTTCCCGGCGTGTTCCTCCTGCCTCATGGGTCTCAGCCATGGATGTCCTTTTTTCTCGCGAGCAACTCGACGCTGCTCTTGCAGGATGTCGGAGTTCGTCTTCACCAGGGCCAGATGGAATCACATATGCTGCACTGTCCCACCTTGGCCACGACGCGCGAGAAGAGCTCCTCAAACGTTACAACGACTCTAGCTCGACGGTGCTGTTCCTCAAGAATGGAAATCGAGTCGATTGATACCCCTACTAAAACCAGGGAAATCTCCACTCGTGCTCTCATCGTATAGTCCAATAGCTTTGGCCAGTTGCGTAGGAAAGGTCATGGAGAAAATGATTTTGTCGCGCCTTGAGTGGTAACTCGAACACTACAAAATATACCCCGACGCTATGGCCGGTTTCAGGCGGGGTCGCTCTTCTATTGACAACGTCGTTGACCTCGTATCCACGGTTCAACAACAGAAGCACTTGAAACGTTTGTCAGTGGCACTCTTTCTGGGTGTAAAGGTGCCTACGACAACGTGACCCATGAGGCCGTCCTTGATGCGCTGGAAACTGTGGGCATCGGTGGTGGGATGTTTGCGTGGATAGAGAGCTATCTGTCCAAAAGATCATTTTTTATCCAATGTGATGATGGCCCGACGCCTGCGCATTACACCTACCGTGGCGTGCCCCAGGCGCTGTCCTTATCCCTACATTGTTTAATCGGACTCTCATCGCCCTCCCTGAGAACCTCCCCAACACCGTCCAGGTGTGTATGTACGCCGATGATATCTGCATTTGGGCCTCCTCTGTGACGCGTCCCCAGGTGCGGGCAAGACTTCAGCGGGCAGCATCGATCACTTCTTCCTATCTCCAGAAGAAAGGTCTCAGCGTTTCACCGGAAAAGTGCGCGCTAGTGGCATTTACACGTAAATGTATGACTCCATATCCGGTAAGCATCGACGGTCAAGTCATTTCTTACAGCAAATCTCATCGTTTCCTAGAGATCCTGATCGACCGCAATTTATCATGGAGCCCGCATTGCACTCTACTGAAAAAAAAGCTGACATCTATCGCTCATTTACTTCGATTTCTAGGAGGAAAATCATGGGGCTCGTCGGTCCAGTCAATGCTGGAGTTGTACAGAGCTCTATTTGTGGGATGCCTGCGGTACAGTACACCTGTATTCTCAAACACGTGCAAAACTAACATGCGTGCCCTCCAGTCAGTGCAGGGTTAGGCCCTTCGCACATGCCTAGGTCTCCCTCGGAGCGCATCAACACTGGGTATCATTGCACTCGCCAAAGACCACCCGATCTCTACTTATATTGTCCTAGACTGCTTGCGAATGCACATACGTCATATCTCAAGGATTCCACAGCATCACCTTGCGCCATTGCCACTGCAGAGACCACATTCTGCATTTGCGAAGGTGATAACGACGCAACAGTCTTCGATCCCACAACAGTTCACCCCGGCAGCACTACCTCCCTCTCCTCTGTGGTGTACGCGGCTCACATGTGTGCGCCTTGCTATTCCAGGGATAGCGAAGAAGTCAAATTTATCGACGCCCCCCATTAAGCAACTGACACTGTCCATGCTCCACTTCGAATATTGGGACCGTACTCACGTCTATACGGATGGATCAGTAACCTCTACTAGTTCTGCTTGCGCTGTGGTCGTTCCTGCGCGACAGACTCAAATTCACCAACAAATTTCGCATCGGACTACCTCTACTGGAGCAGAGTTGGCCGCACTTCTTGCGGCGGTACAGTATATCTCACAACAATCACCTCAAAAATTGGCTGTTTTCTGTGATTCAAAAGCTGCCCTACAATGTCTTCAATCTGCCTTGAGACATAGCGACCATGAGCAAATTATAGCGGAGATATAATCTTTATAAACGATGATGAACTCCACGCTTAAGGCATTCGCCTCACCGTACTTTTCGTCAGCAAAATGCCCCTAACAATTTTTTTTCACCGAACCTTTCACGAGAACTCACCAATCGACGAACCGCTACTGTAGTACGGAGCGTGTTGCGCCTTTTCCCTGCGGCATTATTTCATAATCAGCGCTTAAATATAGGACAACTCAACGCGCAAATCTTTAATAAACACTTCAAAGGAAATAAAGAAAGCCAACCGCACTTAAATTTGCTACGCGGCACACATGAGGTAGCATTAAGTCCTTATTCGCGCGAAGTATTTAGTGCTCTGGGTACAAAACAGTTAACACTGCTGACGTGTGGGAATAAGAAAGCGAGGATTTTCACTATTGCACGAGCGCACTATTGTGCCGGCGCCGACATTTCGCTGGCTGGCCTCTCTGGAAACCAGCGCTGGTGGTGGTGTAAAACATTTATTTATACTATATACAGAGGTATTGCTTGGACCGTGCCTGAAGGGCCCGGCCCTCACAATCACTAGGGGGGATCCCTAGTCCGGGACCCCTGTGGCCTCCGCGGCGGCCCGGGCTCTTGTCACCAGGGCTCGTAGGTCCTGGACAGTTGAGCAGCCGAGCAGGGCAGCCTCCCAGTCCTCTCGGGTGGGGTGGGGGTGCGGTGGGAAAGCAGCATTGGCAGGGCATGCCCACACCATGTGATACGTGTCCGCAAACACTTCCCCACAGTGTGGACACTCGCCCGAAAAGGCCGAATTGAAATCTTTGAGCACTGGAGGGCACAGTACTGTGTTGGTGTAGAGGCGAAGTAGCCAACGCTCCTCTGCCTTCTTGAGGCCTTTACAGGGGGGTGGGTATCGGCCGTGAGCGTTTTGATACAGGAGAGAGATCTCCCGAAAAGTAATAGCCGGATTAAAATCAGTAGCCGGATCAGGCGGCGAGAGAGGCGATGCCCGGTGGTTAAGCGCGCGGGCGGTAGTGTCCGCTACCTTATTTCCCTCTATCCCCGCATGTGCTGGGGCCCAGATGATGGTGCGCCGGGTTGGGAAATCCCGGTACTCACAACTGTGTAAAAGTTGGAAAGCACGATCTGGAATTTGGCCCGGTTCAAAATTGCGGCAAACTTCTCTTGAGTCGGTGATAATGACTCGGGACGCTGGATCCGCAGCTGCAAGTGCGATAGCAACTTCCTCCGCGAATGTAATGTTGGGGGCACGGAAGGTGAGGCCCTGAACTGGGTTGTTTTGGTGGACAACGGCAGCCGTGTACCAACCCCCATGGTGTGGACCTGCCGCGTCCGTGTAAAATACCCCTGGTCGAGCACCGTAGTGCTTGGAAATGGCCTCCGCTCGCGCGAGGCGGCGGCCATCATGGGCATCTTTTGTCATGTTATTGGGGAGGGGGCGAACCTTTAGTGCGAAGCGCCAGGCCTCGGGCATGGATACCCGCTTCTCCTCTTGGGTTGTGTAATTGATGTGGAGGCGGGTCAGTAGGCGGCTACCCGCACGTGTTTTGCTTAACCGCAAGTATTGATTGCTGAGATGAGCCTTGCGAAGCTCCCAAAAGGTGTTCGTCAGCCCCAGGCCGAGGAGACGTTGGTTGGATGTTGCAATTGGGAGGTCGAGAGCTCTCTTATAGATTTTTCGGGGAATCACTTCGAAAGCGTTCTCATCGCATTTGCGCAGGTGGAGGTACGGTGCCGAATACAGGATTCGACTGGTTACGAATGCATTCGCCAGCCACAGGGCGTCTTTGCATCGCAACCCCCCTCGTTTGTTTGATTCCCGGCGGACCATACGGCCCACCTGATCCCCCACCTTGCGGAGTTTCTTCAGCGTGGTGTCAATCTTGCGGTTCTTTTGTACGTAGAGTCCCAAAACTCTGATTTCATCGTGTTCAGGTATCGGGCCACTAAGCAGGGAGAGGGCAATTTTGGTTGTGCACCTTGGATTGGGACGTATGTGCACGAATTCCGATTTGTTCGGGGAGCACTCAAGGCCGCAGCGGTGTGCATAATCGTCCACAATAGCCGCCGCTTGCTGCAGGGTGGCCTCGATTTCTCCAACCGAACCGTGTGTTGTCCAGAGGGTGATGTCGTCCGCGTACAGGGCATGCTGCACACCCGGGACCCCACCCAGCAGGGTAGGGAGCTTCATCATGGCCAGATTGAAGAGAAGAGGCGAGAGGACTGCTCCCTGTGGAGTCCCTCGCGTACCAAATTGGTACGGGCCATGTTCACTGTCTTGGAGTCGGATATATGTTTGCCGATCTGTGAGGAATTGCTTGATGTATTGGAATGTGTTGTAACCACAGTTCACTTCGGACAGGTGGGAGAGTATGATATCATGAGTAACATTGTCGAAAGCCCCTCGCAAGTCCAATGCGAGGACCACCTTGTCATCGCTAGGGTGCTCGACGGGATCAAGAATCTCTCTATGAAGTTGCAGCAGCACATCTTGTGCGGACCGGTGTGGGCGGAACCCGTACATGGTGTCTGCAAAGGCGTTGTGCGTTTATAGGTAGGTGGATAGTCTGTCACGGACCATGGTCTCCATCAACTTCCCCACACAAGAAGTGAGAGATATGGGCCGGAGGTTGTCAGTGTTGAGAGGTTTGCCTGGTTTGGGCATGAATGTGACGACAGCCGTCTTCCAATCCACTGGGAGAGGCGTACCTCCCGTCCAGATGGCAGTGAAGTATTCGAGCAGCCACTCGTAGGTCGGTTCGGGTAGGTTAGCGAGAAGTTTCACAGTTACCTTGTCCCTGCCCGGGCCTGTCCCTCGTTTCATTTTGGCCAGGGCCGCTTTGAGGTCGTGAAGCTGGAACGTTCGATCCAGCTCTGCGTTCTCAGAACCTGCATAAGAGTACGCCGGACCACGCGAATCCTGGTCTGTGTACAGATATTTGTCTCGGAGCGCGTCAGCCAGTTTGGCTGTGTCTCCGTTGAAGGTGTGAATTGCTCGTTGAAGATATTTTTGTGTTTCGGTGCGGGTTTGGGTCGGATCAATGAGGGCGCGGAAAAGGCGCCACGTGCTCCGGCTCGACATTTGCCGAGCAGCGGTGTTGCATCGGTCTACCCAGTTCGAGTCGGCGAGTTGGGCCGCATACTCTGCCGCTTGTTGGGTGAGTTCCGCGATGCGGATTTTGAGTTGCCGATTGTACTTCTGCCGGCGCCATCGGCGGACGAGGCTGTGCCGGGCCTCCCAGAGGTGAAGGAGGTGGTTGTCCACCGCCGGGTTCGCCTCTGAGAGCTGAACGTGGTGTTCGGTATCTTTGAGTTGACAGATGAGGTGTTGTGACCAGGTAGTGTAACCTTGATCCGCTATAGGGGTAGGGGTAGTGTAGTTGGATCTGAATTTGGTCCAGTCTGGAAGGGTTGCTTTAGTGTGAGGTCTTGTAAGGGGTTTGGTGCGGACTGTGGTCGCAAGAATGCAGTGGTCGCTACCCAGGGTTTCCTCGGTGTTGTGCCATTCTGCATATCTAATATATTTAGTAAAGGTGAGATCTGGGCACGGAGTTCCCAATGCGAGTGGGTTGTGCAGGGTCCGTGTGAAGAGTAAGGCCCAACGTTGACGCAAGTTCCGCCAGCTTGCGTCCTCGTTTTTCTTCACGTATGTATCCCCATAAGGGGCTGGGGGCATTAAAGTCCCCAACGATTATGAGGGGGTCCCTGTTCGCCACCTTTAACGCCCGACTGAATAAGTCTACAAATGTGACGTTTGGAAGTTTGGGAGAGCTGTAAACGTTGAGTACGTGTAATGGGGGGTCCTGTTTGCGTAGCGGAAGGATCGTCACCATCGCATACGAGAAAATCGCCTTGTAATCCAGGTCCACCGGGGAGGCCGTATAATTTTTATGTACGCAGAGGCAGCTCTGCGCGTCCTGCTGATACACTGAGTAATTTGTGAGGGTGGCTGCGTCCCCCGGCTCTTGGAGGGCCACTACAGCAGGAGGACTGGGGAACGTTGTTAGGAAAAGCCGTAGGTCGGCCCGCTTAGTACGGGCCTTGAAACCTCTGCAGTTCCACTGTAAAATTTGGACAGGGGCCGAATTGCTGCGTGAGTACCATCGCGGTTTATGAATGTCCGCCATGAATATGATTAGAATTTATGCTTACTAGGAAGGGGCCCGCCTCTGAGCCGGGTGCCCCAATGACAGCAGGTTTCGTCACGCTGGGCAGGTTGAGGGCGGGCTCCTGTTCCTCATGTGCGACTTTTGGTCTACCAGCCTTAATATTGGCGCTCCTTATACGCTTGAGTTGGCCGGAGCGCCTGGTAGTTAGAGTTTGTTTCGTCATATTGTGACGGACTAGAAGACGACGAAGCGGGCAGTTGCATGGGCAGGAGCGCTCGTGCTAGGCTCGCAGACATTAAATCATATCATCGCCATCGGTCATGCAGTCCTTTCTTCATCGCTTGCCGTCACGTAACATTGCCGTCACGTGACTCGGGGCCACGAAGCGATCGTCCCGATCGCGCGAACTAGAAGAATGCCACAGACGATGACAAGCAGGACGTGACGATGGGCGTGGCACAACATATGAACAGAGAAGAGAAGATGAAGGGCTTGCCGTCGCGATGAAGGAGATGATGAGCGGGTGAAGCCAGGTCTACGAAGACTGAGGAGCCACCGGTTTCTGGAAGTTAACGTCGAGACCCGTGGACACACCCAACGGCAGGGGCTGGGGTACTTGTTTCTCGTGTGAGTGTCGGTGGTCAATGGGTTCTCTGGTCAGTGGCGGCGGTCTCGGTTCAGTGGGGTCGTAGGTCGTTGGCTCTTCTAGGTTCTCATGTGGGTTCTCATGTGGGCGGTGAGTGGGGTCAAAGGGCAGTTGCGGCGGTCGTTGGTCGTCGTGTCTTCTGGTCGGGGCTTGGGGCGGGGCGGTGAAGTGCGGCGGCGTCGGGGTATACCTGGGAAGCTGGGGAAGCGTCGGGAGGTGCGAAGCCGGGAGCTCTCCACAGAAGACCTCGGTGTACAGCAGGCTCCTAAGCTCCGGGACCGGGATAAAGAAGGTACCCAGCACCTCCACCAAATGTTACGTGACGGCAAGCGATGAAGAAAGGACTGCATGACCGATGGCGATGATATGATTTAATGTCTGCGAGCCTAGCACGAGCGCTCCTGCCCATGCCACTGCCCGCTTCGTCGTCTTCTAGTCCGTCACAATATGTGCGGCTATAATGGTAGGAATTTTGTCTAGAGCCGCCTTGATGGTGGTTGCGATTTGCATTTCTAAGCCGGAGAATACGGAGTTCATCTGGGCCTCTAGTGCGCTAACCCTCGCCTCAAGCGCAGACTGCGCGGTTGCAGTCTGAGCGTTCGCCGGTGTGTCGCTATCCATCTCCACCGCGGGGGGAGTGGGCCTCTGGGTTGGAAAATTTTGGCGCGCCTCAGTGAGGGCAAGACGCTTCTGTAGATTAGCGATTTCCTCTTTGAGGGCGGAAATTTGGGATTGCTCGGCCGTTTTTGTCGGCGGTTTGGAAGGGGGGGTATGAGGAGGGGCTGCCCTGCCCTTGCTGCGCACCTGGGATCCCTGGATGACGGCTTGCGCCGACGTCCGCGAAGAACCTGGTGGGGGGGTGGGGGGTACTCGTTCGTTTCTCCACGTCGGCTTGGGGTGGCGGTGGTACTGCCTTAGGCAACTCCGGCTTGTCGGTAGATGGACCACCCGGCTTTCCGGGAGATGGACCGCCTGGCTTGCCGGTAGATGGAACGCCTGGCTTGCCGGTAGACGGACCGCCTGGCTTGCTCGGGGGCTGGTTGGCTCCCTTGTCCTTGGCTTGGCGGGGCCGCCGTTTCCGGGGTTTACGGCGGCCCTTCTTGTGCGTCGCTCCCTGCTCCGGGCGCAGGGGCTGGGGGGTTCGATATTTTGCAACGCACCCGCGGGCCCCCGTGGTATGGGCTCCGCCGCACAGAGAGCATTTTGGAACGCACTCGTGAGAGACCCGCACCCCCTCAACGAGCTCGGCTTCTTGGCCGCACACACCACATTTGTCCGGTCTTGGGCCGGGGCAGGCGTCCATACGGTGACCGACAACACCGCAGTGACCGCAGGCCGGGATGGTGCGCTGGTATTCACGGACTTGGATGAGCATGCACTCGTAATGTACGTAGCGCGGCTTCAGCTTTCCGGAAAATGTTATTCGCGCCTTGTTTGACGTGCCGAATTTGCGTATCTCCAGAATCTCGCCATGGCGCCACTCGAGACTTGAGCGGAGGGATTCCGCTGTGTCTGTATTTCGTACTGTTACCACGCCGTAACAGACGTTACCACCGTCTTGCCTTAGGTGGCCTGTAAGTTGGACTTTCTTATTTTGCAGATTTATCTCGAAGTCCCCGATAATTTTATCTGCAATTTCAGCTTTTTAAGTGTAATTTAGAATTAAATTTTGGTCGCGTACCGGAAGAATTGTGACAAATTGCCAGCAGTCCGGTCCGAGGTAGGCTATGAACGCCCGCCCGTATCCGTTCTCCTCGAATACCTCTTGCAATGATACTCGAGTTCGCGGCTTGAGGACTACCACGAAGTCTTCGGGTGCCGGTTTTGGTAATGGCTGCGGCCTCCAGGTCGTAAGAGGCCGGCCCGCTGTGCGTTGAGCGGAGTTGTCGGAGCTGGCGCCGGCGGCGGGAGCGGCAGGGGAGGCCGCGTCGACGGACGCCGCTTTTAGGGCACGGCCCTGCGCTCGGCGAGCTACCGCGGCAGAGAGCGCGGCGCTCTTGAAGCTTGCTGCTGTTGTCTCACGCAGGTTCTGGGCATGAACGGTGGTCCACGCCATCGCCTCCGGGTCATATCCCTGGCTGGTGGCTTGTTGGAAGGCCATATTATCGCAGAGCAGGGGCTCCGCCGCGCCGGGCGTTGGCGCCGCTGTCAGGCCTAGCGGCGCCGTCCAGCGTGGTCGAAACTTCGCTTTGCCAGGATTTGTAAAAACTGCGCGCCCGCCGTCGCTCAAAGCAGGCTCAGACTCTCTCGGACATGTCGCGGCTTGCAGCGTGAATCTTCCCTCCTCGCCAGCGCCTCGCGCGGACCCTTCCTCCTCCCTCTCCTCACCGTCGGTTCGAACACCTACGACGCTTCGCCGGCCGCCCGTTCTAGACTGCAAGCCTTCAACGGCCGCGCGCCTCTCGACCATTCGTCTAATTTGAACGGTGGCCAGTGCCGTGACCTGATTGGAGGATTTAAACTGCTGGCTGCCGCAACGGACACCGGCGGCTATAAAACCGGAGCCGCGCTGAACCAGCGCAGGGGGGGGGGGGGGGAGCGACTATATGTCCTCGCTTCGGCGAATGCGGCTGCGGCCGCTTATCTCTTTTGTGCGTAGCATATTGCAATTACTCAGTCCAGCCCTTGGGCGCGGCCGGGCAGCCACCAAACCACGTGAAGTGACGTCGCGTGGCTTGGTGCCGTCACGTCACGTGGTGACGTGACGTCACTGAACCACGAAAAAAAAACAAAAAAAAACAGAAAAAAGGGAAGAAAAAAGGAAGAGAAAAAAAAGACTGAGCATGGTGGCGGTTGCCACCGCCCCGTTTCAAAGGGGGCGCTCCTATCCATCCATCCATACGTCACGGAGGAAAAGCTGCTGAAAAAATCGAGTGCCGCCAAGCAATACCTCGCGCAAAAAGACCGCGCAATATGCAACGCATTCTTGACTTAACCAAGCTAAGCCTGGGCATCTTTTTTTCAGCAGCGTCAGCTCCGGCGGACGCAGTTGTTGCTGCGACGCGCGTGTTTTCTTTTCTTTTTCTCTTTCCTCTGATCTTTTAACTCTGCTCTATCTGCACGTGGCAGCGGTGGTGGCTTGGCTCGAGCCAGTGGGCAGGCCCGTGCAAGTTCCTTTTCATCCTTCTCTCAGTCACAACAACAACAACTCGCGCAAGGGGTTTGCAGCCTTCGGGCTGCGGCCGTCTATCTGTTTTTTCAGCCAGCGTCCGTTCCGGCGGACGCAGTTGTTGCGACGCGTCTTTACTCTCTCGTTTACTCTGTCCTCTTATCTTTCAACTCTCTTCTATCTGCACGTGGCAGCGTAGGTGGCTCGGCTGGAGCCAGTTGGCAGGCCCGTGCACTTCTCCTTTTTCATCCTTCTCTCAGTCGCAACCAACCAACCCGCGCAGGATCTGTCCTACCTTCGGCGAGCGCGGCTTCGGCCGCTTACCTGTTTTTTCAGCAGCGTCCGCTCCCTCGGACGCAGTTGTTCTGCGACGGCCGTCTTTTCTTTCCTTTTTCTCTTAACTGTGATCTTTTAACTCTTTTCTATCTCCACGTGGCAGCGGTGGTGTCTTGGCTCGAGCCAGTAGGCAGGCCCGTGCAATTTCCTTTCCATCCTTCTTTCAGTCACAACAACAACAACAACCCGCGCAGCAGACGGGCAGCAGAAGAGCCATCACGCCGGAGCTACGCTCGCCGCCGGGGCAGCCCTTCTTCTTTGTGCTAGCCCGTGGTGCTCTTCGCCCTTGTACCATGTAAAATCCCTTGTACATACTGCACATAAAATTCCTTTGACTCGCCGTCGCCTCGACCGTTCCTTGGCTCGGAGGCCCAGTCCCAACAAATGTATACATGTTCTACTTGCTGCGCCAATGCCTGGTTCTCATAGACGAGGTCTACGCGAGTATTTCGCCAGGTACAGCCGTGGGAGGCGTTACGAACGAGAGGAGCGGGATGTTCTCCCGCATAAGTGGTAAAAAATTCCTGTTTGTCTTTACTTCTACATTAAAATCCCCACCCACCCTGCCACCCTGGCAGGTGGCAGTTAACGGTTGATCGCAAGAGTTCGCTTACCGTTCTCAACGCTAATGCCTGCATCCCACATCTCTCTGTCATCACCCGATCAGGAACCCGATTTTAATCCGGTCTATACATTAAAATATATTACAACATATTGAGTTCGCTTACCGTTCTCAGCGCTAATGCCTGCATCCCACATCTCTCTGTCATCACCCGATCAGGAACCCGATTTTAATCCGGTCTATACATTCAAATATATTACAACATATTATCAAAATTGTCATCGCCTTTACCCTAGTCCATGTAAAGGCCTGAAGAAGGCGGATGAGCGGCTCGTTCTCCGCCTTCTCACCAATACATTGCTGTGCCCGGCAGCACAAAAACATTTTGACCCCTCCTTTAGCGGCAGCTGCCCACACTGTAGTGCAGTGTCTTCTGACACCTATCACATGGTGTGGGCCTGCCCCTCCAGCCCCGCTATTCCCCCCATTCCCAACCCAACTCGGGAGGACTGGGAGGCGACCCTGCTCGGCTGCCACGACTTACAGGCCCAACAAGCCTTAGTCGGGCGCACCCGGGCGGCGGCCACCGCCACTGGGTCCCATACTAGGGACCTCCACCTAGTGTTTGTAAAGATCTGTCCCTTACGGGCTGATTCAAACATACCTCCTGTTCATTCTTAATAAATGTTTTCACCACCACCACCATCACCCCATATACCTATAAGCTCGATTCAGGCGTCCACTGAATCAGGGAGCCAGTAATGCGCACTTCCTTTCCTTAAAAAGATCGGAGTGTAAAACGTTGTCAAAGCCAACGCCAGTGAGCACAATGAACGGCGACAGCCTATGCCTTCATCGCGGCGTTTCTGGCACAGTGTCAATGCCGGCAGCTCACATCTCTCTCTCATCACCCCACGTACCTATAAGCGCGATTAAGCCCTCGACCCAGGCAGCCAATTACGCAAAATGTCATAATGGCCCTGGACATCAAGGGCGCATTCGATAACGTCAGCCACAAAGCGATCCTTACGGGCCTAGACAACCTGGATTGAGGACGCAGAATCCACAGCTTCGTCAAAGCCTTCCTGTCCGATAGAACTGCCACCATCGGCATATGAGACCTTCGATCGGACAAAATTCGCACTCCAAACAAGGGAACACCCCAAGAGTCATTTATCTCACCCCTACTCTTCAACATAGCTATGATAGGCCCTAGCTCGAAAACTAGAGAAAATCGAAGCCATCAGGCATGAAATGTATGCTGACGATATTCCAGTCTGGACTAACACGGGCTGTCTCGGAGAAAAGGAAGAAAGGCTACAGCAAGCGGCCTCTTGTGTAGAGCAATACCTCCCAGAAAGAGGACTCGCATGCTCGACCGAGAAATCGGAACTGCTGAGAGCCTGGAGAGGCACGCAAACCAACCGTCCCAACCAACGAGCACCTAAAACTAAACGTCTACTTAGAAGGGACACCCATACTCGAAAAGGTAACAATAAGAATTTTGGGCATGTGGTTTCAATCCAACCAGCGCAGTACTCACACTTTTACCCTGCTCAAAGCAACAACGCTACAAGTCGCACGCATGATCACCCGCATCACCCACAGGCGACATGGCATGAGTGAAGAGGACACTAAAACTAGTCAGAAGCCTAGTAGTTAGTCGAATCACGTACAGTCTACCCTGCCAGTTTCCCCGCAGGGAGGCGTCTGCAGCATGCAGACGTTGGTGAGTGGCGACACCACGGGGTTAACCCGAGCATCCGCAGGGACATCCCCGCAGGGGGATGATGGTGAACAATGCGTCACCACGGACCCGAGCATCGGCGCTTAGCCGTGCGTGGCATCGCCGTGTCCGGGGAAAAGGGGATCCTGGTGGTTGAGCTGATGCCGAGCGTTTGGACCCTTAAGGCCCCTCGGCGGAGGCAACACACCACTTTGGCCCCAGCTTCCTGTAGACGGCACCTCCGGCCTGACCCGACCGGGGGAAATCGGCAGTCGCCTTTTCCTGTTCTCCTCTCCATCTTTCACTTTCCTATCTCCTTTCTTACAACTCTCCTGTATCCTCCTCCCTTCTTGGTTTTTCCTCTTTTTCCTGGCGGCGAGGGTTAACCGTGTGTGACCAACTACCCTGTGTTGAGTCATATTAGGTTATAGTTAAGGTGTACAGCTGGCGTGGGCAGGACTTTCTTTCAAGTTCCTGTCGCGTCCCCTTGTTGGACTCCATGGTGGGTGGCTGGCACCATGACCGAAAAACATCAATTTTTTATGGCTCCCCCCCTTTCCAAACCTGATCGCTCTCTTAAAAGAGTGCGGAACGAAGCAGAGAACTTTTTTTCCAAAAAGAAACCAACATTTGCCAAATTCCATGTCATCCACAGTGAAGTTCAAGATAAACAGGCCAGAATTCTATCCCCCTTCATGGTATCGAAGTGCTTAACAGAAGCTTTGGGCCCCGGCTACAAAGTATCCAAAATGACCAGTGGCGATTTATTGCTGGAACTCCGAGAAAATGTCCAAACCACCAAACTCTGTAACATAGTGTCTATTGGGGACACACCTGTCTCCATCACTGCACACCGATCCCTCAACACTGTCCGTGGCGTCATCTCAGAAAATGATTTTCTACACCTTACCGAGAAAGAAATGCTGGAAGGGCTTTCCGAGCAAAATGTCATTGATGTATATCGAATCAAGATCCGCAAGGACAACAAAGAAATAGATACCAAACACCTAGTCCTGACTTTTAACACATGCACATTGCCCGAAACCATCGACGTTGGATACCTCAAAGTAAATGTAAGACACTACATCCCTAACCCCCGAAGGTGCTTTAATTGTCAACGGTTTGGCCACGGATCGCAGAGTTGCCGCGGCCACAAAACTTGCGCGAAATGCGCGTCGAAGGAACACCATTCTGAGGAATGCGACGCAGCTCTACGCTGCGCTAATTGTGAAGGAGAACATGCTGCGTACTCCAGGGCGTGTCCGTCCTGGAAGAAGGAAAAGGAAATCATCACCATTAAGACCAAGGAAAACATTTCATTCAAAGAAGCCAGAAG
The DNA here is from genome assembly GCF_055824585.1 of Amblyomma mixtum. Lineage (NCBI taxonomy): Eukaryota > Metazoa > Arthropoda > Arachnida > Ixodida > Ixodidae > Amblyomma > Amblyomma mixtum. The sequence continues at coordinate 164,648,207 of NC_143021.1, forward strand.
GCGTTTTGCACTGACAAATACATTCTCTTTCACAGCCAAACCAAACTATGCTGACGTGGCGCGCAGGGGCGGTGCACCACGCAGCACTCCGGCATCTGCCGCGGCCACTCCCACCGCGCCTGTGGTAGTGCCATCAACGCCCCAGGCAGAGACAGCCAAGGCTGCTCTGCCAACTCCAAGCCAGGGAGTGCCGGCCCATGGGCCAGCATCCCGCAGGACTTCCCCCCGTCGGGGGAGGCCTGACACCAACACATCCGCGGCTTCGCGGTCCTCCAGCACCTCTGGTGAGGTGATGGATACAACTACCACTCCGCCCGCTTTACGGCGGCGGACCGGCTCTCACGAGCGAAGAAAAGATAAAACCCCGGTAACGGGCCCAGAACAGTAAATTCCTTCAGTTCCATTCACACCCAAAAAAACAAACATGATATTTGCGATTCAATGGAACTGTAGAGGAATGTTAAGGAACTACAGTGATATAACACATATTCTAGGGTCCGTGATGCCTCTAGCTCTATGTCTCCAGGAGACCAATCTTGGTCCACAACATTCAAATATCTTAAAGCATTATACAACTTTTAGGCGTGATCGCGAACATGCAAGTAGACTCTCGGGAGGCGTCGCAATCATCATCCAAAGCGGCGTCCCGGCTCAAGAAATCAAACTGAAAACAAAACTTGAGGCGGTTGCGGTTAGCGTCATCAGCTACAAAACCATAACAATATGTTCTGTATATCTTCCCCCACACATCACATTAACATGCCAAGATCTAGAAGGCCTGATCGATGAACTGCCGGAGCCATTTCTGGTAGTTGGCGATTTTAACGCTCACTCTCCGTTTTGGGGAAGCGAACGCTGCGACTCTAGAGGCCAAACAATCGAAGATTTTATACTTTCGAATAATGTCTGTCTTTTAAATACGGGAAAAGCCACATATTGCTGCCCAAGCTCAGCAAAAATGAGCTCTCTCGATTTAGCCTTCGCATCACCATTACTTTTTAACGATTTTAAATGGGATGTTTTAAATGACCCCATGGGCAGCGATCACTTACCTACCGTCATCAGGCTCTCATCATCCACTCCAATCATCCCCACAAGGCCACGGCGCTGGAAAATTCAGCTTGCCGACTGGTCACTCTTTACAAAAAGTGCCACTCTGGAAAAGGAATTTTGTGACGACCTTAGCACAGATGAAATTAATCAGAAGTTTACTGAATGCATAATATCGGCCGCAACACTCGCTATACCACAAACAACAGGACTTGCACAAAAGAAACACAAAGTATGGTGGACAAAAGAATGCACATTAGCAAAAAAACAACAAAACAAAGCCTGGAGCGCTCTGCGTCGATATCCCACTGCAGAGAACTTACTTACCTTTAAGAAGGCAAAAGCCAGAGCGCGGTATGTCCGAAGAAATGCAGAAAAAACCTCTTGGCAGAAATATGTCTCCTCAATAAACAGCTCAACAACATCAAAGAAAATGTGGGAAAAAGTGCGTAAATTTACTGGTGACCATACCCCTTTCACACTTCCTCTCTTGACAGCACCCGGGACACAAACATCTTTAGAAGAACAGGCCAACATACTGGGCGAGCATTTTGCTGAGATCTCAAGCTCATCCAACTACACAAGCACATTTCAAAAACACAAAGCAATAGCTGAAAAACAAAAATTTCCATCTGGAGCAGGTGTTCATGAGGATTATCACCAGCCTCTCACACTACAAGAATTAAATAAGGTACTATCTTCTGGCAAAAAGACAGCACCGGGACCAGACAACGTGCATTACGCTATGCTTGCACATCTCTCCGAGGCTGCTGTAGAGGCACTGTTAAAATTTTTTAATAAAATCTGGATAACTGGAAATATACCTGACGAGTGGAAAAAAGCAGTCATAATACCCTTTCTCAAACCCGGAAAACCACCAACAAGTCCTAGCAGTTACAGACCAATACCCCTCACCAGCTGCATTGCTAAATCTTTCGAAAGTGTAATAAACATTAGACTGACCTTCGTACTTGAATCTCGGCAACTACTAGATAAACACCAATGTGGGTTTAAGAAAACATGCTCCACCACAGATCACCTTGTCCGCCTAGAAAACACCATCCGGGAGGCGTTCATCCACAAGCAGCACTGTATTGGGGTCTTCTTCGACCTGGAGAAGGCCTACGATACTACGTGGAAGTTCGGCATCCTCCGTGACCTAGCAGAGCTAGGTATCCGCGGCAGGATGTTGAACTGCTTGAACGACTTCCTGGCTAACCGCACATTCCGAGTCCGCCTAGGAGCAACTCTCTCCATGACTTTCACCCAAGAGAACGGCGTACCCCAGGGGTGCATTCTAAGCACGACACTCTTCATAATAAAAATGAATTCCTTAGCTAAAGAAATACCCAAGTCCATAATGTATTCAGTTTATGTAGATGACCTACAAATAGCATGCACGTCCTCCAGCATATCAACCTGTGAGAGACAAATACAAATCACACTAAATAAACTAGGTTCTTGGGCAGACAAAAATGGATTTAAATTTTCCCCTCAAAAAACAGTAGCTGTTCTTTTCTCATTGCGACGAGGCCTACAGGTCGATCCCAGTCTATACCTGAATCACACTGCGCTACCAATTAAACAAGAACACAAATTTTTAGGCCTAACTTTCGACAAGAAACTCACATTTCTACCACACATTAACAACCTTAAAAAGAAAGCTTCTCAAGCCCTCAATGTCTTAAAAGTGCTCTCACGGAAGCGGTGGGGGTCCGATAGAGCAAGCCTTTTACAAATATATCGCTCTCTGGTGCGCTCCAAGCTGGACTACGGGTGCATAGTATATGGCTCGGCAAGAGCATCCTACTTGAAAAGATTAGACCCCATTCATAATCTTGGTCTCCGCCTATCATCTGGATCATACAGAACATCACCAGTAGCCAGCCTATACGTTGAAACTAATGAGCCCGCTCTTGAGGACCGAAGAATCGCACTAACATGCACATACGTCTTAAAAATCCGTTCTCTTCCGAAACATCTCTGCCATCCAGTTGTCACCAAGTGCCCATCTAAAAGATTATTCATCAACAAACCACATTCTATCAGGCCATTACTACTGCGCTTTGAAGATAAATGTGAAGAGCTAACAGTACTAGATGCCCTACCGAATATTGCACAAAGGAATGAATATTTGCCACCATGGGACAGCCTGCCTTCAGTATGTGACTTCACAATGACACATTTAGACAAAAAGCAAACGCCAAACGAGTACATATTACAGGAATTCTTTGCACTACAAGAAACGTATGACACCTACACTGAATTTTATACCGATGGCTCAAAAACAGAAAGTCATGTTGGAAGTGCAGTAATCCAAGAAAAAAATAAACAGATAATACGACTACTAGAATGCGCATCAGTTTTTACTGCTGAGTGTTATGCCATCTTCATAGCTGTAGAAAAAATAGTAAGAGAGAACATCAAAAATAGCATCATTTACACCGATTCCCTCAGTATGCTCAAAGCACTGCACTCCAGGAATGCTACTGAACCCATAATAGGAAACATCATACATAACATAGTTAAAATCACAAAACAAAAGCACAACATTAAATTCTGCTGGGTTCCTAGCCATGTTGGAATTGTAGGTAATGAGAAAGCAGATGTATGTGCTGCACAAGCCCGGAATGGCCAAATAAAGCAAGTGAACATACCGCACAGGGATTGTTTAAAGTTTATCTACAGTAAACTCAGAAATAAGTCGCAGGCAGAATGGGAAGAGCACGCAAACAACAAATTACATTCTGTTAAGCCCATTTTAGGGGAATGGCAATCGTGTAGGCATCAAGAACGTTTTACCGAAGTTATTTTATGTCGGCTCCGCATTGGACACACCCACCTCACGCACAACTTTCTGCTAACCAAACAAAACAAACCTCTCTGTGACATGTGTGGTGCTGAACTCACAGTGAACCACATTTTAATTTCATGTATAAAGCTAGAAGAGCTAAGAAAGAAATATTTTACAACATTTTACAGGGAAACCATCCCATTACACCCCATGTTACTTTTAGGTGATCGAGCACTGGTTGACATCTCATGTATTTTTAGGTTTCTCAAGGAAGCAAGCATTTTAAACAAACTCTAAGTATAGAAAGCTTCGCCTTTAACAAAAACTCTAACCTTGTGTTTGGCGCATCATAGCCTCAGTTGCTTTTGCGCCATTAAAATCAATATAACTAACTAACTCTACCCTGCCAGTGCCTTAACAAAAACAAAATGCAACAAGCCGATGGCCTGCTACGCAAAGCGTTTAAGACAGCGCTCCGACTACCACGCAACACGTCTACTGAAAAACTCATGGCCCTGGGATTACATAACACATTTGAGGAGCTACGAGAGGCGCAGCTTGTGTCGCAAAAACTCAGGCTGTTGCAAACAACGACTGGAAGAGCCCTCCTGCAGAGGCTCGGATACCGCGAACAGATGCGAGAAATGTCGAGGACGGCAACAATTCCCGAAGAGCTTCGCAAGACCCTCAAGGTAGCGCCAATACCAACAAACATGGATCCCAACCTCCATCGAGGCAGAAGAGAAGCGAGGGCCGAATTCATCGAGAAGACACGCTCCTCAAGCCACGACCGTGTATGCAGACGCGTCTTGGAGAGGAGGAGACACCAAAATCGCTGTGGCGGGGGTGGTCGATTCTTCTTTACGCGAAATGACCAGCGCATCTCTCCGAGGCTGCACAGCTGCTAAGTCCGAGGAAGTAGCCGTTGCTCTAGCGGTGGCGGAGGACTATAGAACCGGGCGGTCGCTAACAATACTCACGGACTTTCAAACAGCCTGCCGAAGTTGCATGAATGGCAGGATAGGTCGTCACACGCTCCGTATACTCCTCGCAGCGAGCGACAGAGTTAAAAACGAGGAAGAACAAAATGACAAGATCCCACACAAAATTGTGTGGATACCGGGGCACACGGCGGTGGCAGGGAACCAAGAGGCCGACAGGATAGCTCGAGGATACATTACTTTCCGAGCATCCGACAGACTGCGGAACTGGCGCCAGCACCCAGGGAATACTCGGCCATACTAAAAAACTATACAGGCAGAAGAATGCGATATCTCCCACCGCACAAACCTCTCAGCATAGAGGAAGCTGTCACTTGGAGACAATTACAAACAGGCTCATTCCCAAACCTACATATGCAAAACAAAATGCACCCTACGATATACGCGGACAAATGTCCCTGGTGCGACGAAAAACCTACTCTATATCACGCCACATGGGCCTGCCAAAATATTGACGTTGTCCCCAAAATACAAAACCCGAGTGCGGAGCAATGGGAGAGACTGCTCTCCAGCGACCACTGTGAAGACCAACAAGGTCTGGTACAGCGAGCTCAGCAGGCGGCCAGCGGAGCCCTGGACTGAGGGCAACCGACCATTGATTAGAGGCGGACGACTTCGACAGAGAAGGCTCCTGGGGGTAGAACCAAGACGTCTCTGAAGATGCCCCCAAACCGCAGGAAAAAGCATTAGTGAAAATAAAGTTTTCCCTACCTTCCTATGCGCTCTTCCTTTCCTTAAAATTTTTCGCGTTTGAAACGTCAACCCCAACGCCAAAGAACACAATGAACGCCGACGGCCTATGGCTCCAGCGGCGTGTTTCTGGTGCAACTTTGTCAATGCCTACACTGTAAAAAAATTACGAGGAACTTTAACGGCTAAAGTGGCGAAAGGCGAAAGCCTGAGTGCTGCATTCTGCTATGCGATTGTTCACTTCAAATTCTGTTGGTGCAATAATTAACTGCCAATTAATGGCGCTTATTCTTTGTCTAGAGGAGTGGAACGTGACAACGTGTTGTAGCGCTGCAGGGAGTCCACGGAACGCCACCACCCGTTCGGCGCGATGCGTTGCACTTTGAACGCAACGCTTTGTGAGGAAAGGAAAAAGCACTCTAGTTGTCTGTCATCTTGGTGGACACCTGAACCGCACCGTACAGGAAAGGAGGAACTGGACTGAAAGAATAAATAGAAAGAGGGGCCGTAATGAATAAAATGAAATTTGTATTTCTTGTATTGTATTGTATTGTACAATTGTATTGTACATATCTCGGTGGACACCAGTCGAAAATTGTATTTGAGGAAAGGAAATTGCGCAGTAACTGTCTGCTATATTTCGGTGGACACCCGTAAAAATTTGCGCGCAGTGACGTCATGATCATATCGACCAATCTGAAACGCGGACAAATTTGCTAACAGTTTTTTGTCACTACAGTATGAGCCATTAAAGGCTTTCGACTTAAAAATGTCCGTAACTTTACGGAGACTTAGTACATCGAAAAATGGAACCATTTGCATCTTTGCGTTAGCATTACTACTGTAGGTTTCGCTCCGTTACGTAGCCCCGGTCGGTAGGGACAGATGAGCTTGAGCGGCGTTGCTTCAGCCGCGTTCCGCTCGATGGCGCCGCGCGGGAGCGGCGCAGAGCAGTTTCCTCTGTCTACGACAGATGGCGCTACTAGGAGATCCGCCACTTCTGGCCTTCGAAGTCGGCGTTAGCGGCATTGGTGCGCAGTGCATCTATGACAGTCGAATGATATCGGTTAAGAAATGCGCCTAATTTCTAGTCACACCACATAACACAGGGTAGGAAATTCGTCGAGTTGGGGAACCAAACCAGGGCCTCCGAAGGGGGAGACGAGCACGCTAACCACTCCTCCATGCCATCTCGATGGTTTCGAATGAACAAAGGCGCCTCTAGTGAGTACGATGTCTCCGTTCACTCCCATTTTTCTTCCTTCCCGTTACGGCGAGGTTCAGGTCTGCACAGAGATATGCGAAACAGGCAGATTTCCCTTCCTCAAAAACCAATTTACCGAGGAGCAAGGTGTAGAGCCGAACGGGCGATGGCGTTCCCTGGCAGCGTGGTGGAATGGTCATGTGACGAAATATGGCGGCGACCATGCTCCCTCACTGTAAAGCGTCTAAAATTGCTTTGCTATGCAGTCCTCTAAGAAGAAGTGGTAGCGACAGGAAGAAGTGCAAAAGCAGCAACATGCACAAGAGACGCCAGAAAAGCGTGAAGAACGTCTTGCAAAGCGTCGTGGTAAGGATGCAGCTCGGCGACAACGTTTTACCTCGCAGAGTGGTTCCACGTCGTCGCTCACCGATGAATCTCAACACCTGACTGCTCAGGAACGCCGCAATGCTACCAGGCGAAGGAAACGCTCCGAAGAATAGCCAGAAGAACGCGCGCACCATTGCTAACGCAATTTATCCGGTTTAACTAGAGCTAAAGCACTACCACTTTTTATAGAACATGGAGGCGAAGACCGTACTTCAGTTTAGTAACGAAGGAATCATCATTATTTGTCCGTAGTCATTGCAGGGGAGAGGAGAAAACTTGAACATTCTATTAGGCAGCAAAGCTTAACACGACACAGCGGTTGACTCCTTCGGCATTGGTTTGCCGCCAAACGCATTAATAATTTGCATGATGACAACAGAAACAGAACAAAGGTTGTCATGATTCCACGCCGCTGCTTACTTTCATGTGTGCGTGATCAATAATAATTTGTTATTGGAAAGGGTGAATATCTGTCTCACTGTTACGATGGGCATCTGAGCCGCCCCAGGTAATACGGGAACCGTCACAGAAGCGTTACGTTTTTGTTTTCATCAAACGTTAATGATACTGCTGTTGAATTCTTTTTTATAGCATTTATCAAACGCTTCAAATGAGCGGAGAGACGAGCGGCACTGGCGCGCATTTTTAATACTCGCTTCGGTTCAGGGCTGCCCACAGATCCGAAATACTCCGGGTCGTAGCACCTACTAAGACATTTGCTAAGTGGTTTCTGGGTTACAACACATTCAATTCAATTTCAATTCATGTCGTATTCAAATAAAAAAAACTTGCTGAAGGATATTTGTTAACTGACAGCCATGTTTTTCTTCGTGCCGTATTTGCTGTAAGAGCCAAGCATTACGGTCTCACAGCAGACGTGAAAATGGTACGCAGCACCCTTTGTTTGCAAAATTTGTCCAGAAAAAAGAAATTGTACGTTTGCTGCATTTGCGGTCTTTGGGAAAGATAGGGGGGAGACCAGGGGCCTGTGCGCAGCCAAGCAGATTGCGCTGGTGCTCATACACACTCCTTCCTCCTGTTCACCCTCCTGTTCTTTGGGGCGTCTTGCAGTTACATGCTACTGCTTTCGAGGGGGCGCGCCCAGTTCCGTCCTGCTTCTCCTTGTGTGAGGCTTTCTTTTTTCGCAGGGGTAGAGGCTTTTGACAAAGGAGGAATAGGCCCATTGTGAAAAGGAACCTTTTTAGCCCGAGAGTAGGGTAGTGGTGGTGAAAAACTTTTTTATTACAAGGCCTAAAAAAATTATGAAGCAGCATTGCGGGTGACCTTCAGGCTGCCGGTTCTGGCGTCCAGGCAGTGCCTAGTCGCGACATCCACTGCCCAGGTTCCAAGCCGCAGTTGGAGATTCGGCTCGGTGCTGGACAAAGCAGCCTCCCACTGCTGCGCACTGTTTCGGTGCCAAGCGGCAGGAGGCAAGTGTGCTCGGCATGAGAATGGGATGTGAGCGTAGTCGGCTCATGGGCTGTCACATCAACGGCAGGCCGGCGAGTACGCTCCGGGGTGGAGGAGGGCAAGACGTGCGGGTGGGAGAAAGGTCTGTCCCTGAAGGTGGCGCCACATGCGTTGGTGGTGCTGGGAAAGGGATTTGTGCGGAAGGGGCAATGCGAGACGAGAGAGCCGGTAGTGCAAAGTAATGTCATAGTACGTGAGGAGCGCATCGCGCGTATCCATTCCCGGCGGGGGCGGGTTTGCTTAGTCGGTCAAATCGCGAGCGATACAGTTTGCCGTCGAGCTGCCAGGATGGGCAGCTTGAACGGGCACCCACTTGATTTGGATGGGGCGAGAGGGGATGGTGTCTGAACGTAAGATGCCCATGGCGGGGGTGCCATCGGTCCAACCCCGTAGTTGTAGACCGCAGGCTTCGAGTCACGAAAATGTATTGCGCGGAGGTCTGCGTGATGGCAAGGCATTACCTGCCTCCTCGGCGTCTACAGAGGTCGAAGTGTAGACTGAGGCAGTAAGAATGTTTTGGAGAGAGTTGTCAGTGACTGCAAGGTCTGGGCTTGGTAGCGGCTCTACGATGCTGCATCCACATAAGCCACGGGAGGTTTCCGTCCGTACTCACGCCAGAGCGTGAAGGCTCACGCTGCTACGGAGGTGTGGTGTTCTGGATGTATATTCTTTGGGAAGGGAATGAACGGTTAGGAGGGAGATGTTGTGAAAAACCGCCCTTGCAGACAAAGGACCAGAACGAGAAGGATACACAACTGCGCTAACAACTTTATTTCGAAAGGCAGCCGATCCGCACCTTTCATACAGAACCGGAGGGAGTGATGCGCACACGCAAAGATCAGCAAAGTCGAAGCACGGAAAGAGCCAACAGATAGGCGAACTATTCTCATCGTCACTGATAACCAATAACGCAGCCCAAACAAGCGAGAAAAAAAGAAAGGGGGGTGGGGGGCGGGTGGAATGAAAAAAGGAGGAGAAACAAAGGCACAGAGCGTGAAAAAACAATTACTAAAAATTCTAAAAAGATCCCGAAGAAGCCAACAACCAACACGGCTAAACGAATGACGATGAAAGGTCACAGAGATAAAGGCGCTAAAATCTGGACAGACTGAAGCATAAAAGATGCTTGAAAAGCCTGCTGAAGAAGTAAACAATCGGCACGGATAAACGATGAGGGAATTAAAAGCGTTAGAACTGTTAAAGGCAAAAACCTGAGAAGCCGGTGAGAATGAAAACAAAAAGGGAAGGTGGGCACGAAAAAGAAATTGAACAAACAATCTCTAAAGAGAAGCAATGAAACATAAAAACGTGAAAAGTTTACACTGAGAAGCTTTTACAGAAATGAGTAAGATGGGAAACATCGTGAAAAGTGGGCACATCACGGGATTAACCAAAAGAATGCCCTGAATCAAATCGAAGCCGAGAGGAATGAACTCTTTGTCTAACAGGGCTACTGAGGGTGTGCTAATGCACTCATTTTTTAGCTTGTTAACAGTGGCTGCTTCAATGATGTCTCGGGTCAGTTGATTTATGTTTTTCGCTAGAATTTCTGTTTACTTGAACGCGGGGGAGACGCGTCGGCAAGGACTCTAATCACGGCTGTGGATGACCAAATTACTGGACCTTTTATCCTCAGCATAAGCTTTATGCTCTAGTAAGCGCTTGTTTATACATTGGCCTGTTTGGCCGATGTACTTCCTGCCGCAGAGTAAAGGGGTGGAATAGACAACGCCCGACGAGCATGCTACGAACGAATCCTGAAGCTTAGTTGTGCAATCTAGAATTTTTTCACCAGATCTATTGACCCTCCTGCAGAGTCTAGAAAAAAGGTGAGGAGCAGAGAAAATAACGTCTACCTCTGCCCTTTTCCCAATTCTTTTAAGATTGTTGTGACACTTGGTGGATGTAGGGTACCACAGCTACCTTTTTATTGTAAACCCCCCCTTCCCTTGTGGTTTGGTTCTTTGCTTGCCTAGTTTTCAACATTTTCTGAGCCACTGAGGACGGTAGTAAGGACTGGTACCCAGAACTGAGAAGCCTCTGCGCTTGGTTAAAGAAACTACTCTCGATACTGTGCTCGCAAGGAAAGAACCAAACCTCAACGGAAGGGCAGGTTCGCAATAAAAAGGTAGCATGCTCGTCGGGCGTTGTCTATTCCATCCCTTTACCCTGCGGCAGGAAGTACATCGGCCAAACTGGCCAATGTATGAACAAGCGCTTACTAGAGTATAAAGCTTATGCTGAGGATAAAAGGTCCGGTAATTTGGCCATCCACAGCCGTGATTAGAGTCCTTGCCGACGCGTCTCCCCACTTTCAAGGAAACAGAAATTCTGGCGAAAAACATAAATCAATTCACCCGAGAGATCATTGAAGCAGCCACTATTAACAAGCTAAAAGATGAGTGCGTTAGCATACCGTCAGTAGCCCTGTTACACAAAGAGAGTTCATTCCTCTCTGCCTCGATTTGATTCAGTGCATTATTTTGGTTTCATCCCGTGATGTTTTGTTGGCGCCCACTATTCACGATGTTTCCCATCTTAGACTTTTCTTTAAAAACTTGCCGGTGTAAACGTTTCACGTTTTTATGTTTCATTGCTTCTTTTTAGGGATTGTTTGTTCAATTTTTTTCGTGTCCACCTTCCCTTCTTGTTTTCATTCTCACCCGCTCTCAGGATTTTGCTTTTATGAGTTTTAACGCTTTTAAATCCGTCATCGTTTAGCCGTGCCGATTTTTTACTTCAGCAGGCTTTTCCTGCGCCTTTTATGCTTCAGTCTGTCCAGCTTTTAGGGTCTTTATCTTCGTCACCTTTCATCGCCATACAAAATAAAGCAGCGAGATTTATAACTAAGGACTATTCACGTCATTACAGCATAACGGCAATCAAAGCGTCGCTAAAGCTATCATCACTTGAAAAGAGAAGAATACTAGCACTATTATCGCATTTTCACAGATTGTATCACAGTCCAACTTCTTTCGCTTCATACCATATTAGGCCCTCCCACCGTATCTTTCCGCGCATATCTTTCCGTGTTTGCACGCACCTAACTCTTTAGTCATTCACCATTGCTTCTTGCCGTCCATCATTGGAACAAGTTGCCAGATGACATGGTCTTCACCTCAAACCATGATGCCTTTGTGCAAAAACTAAAGTGTTTTTACAAATAAATTTGGATTAGGAAGCCTCTAATCCTGCGTTCTAGCAACGTTGAATTCTCTGTACTTTTTTTTTTCTCCCCGATTTTGCCTGCTGTGGTTTTGAATTTGTGTTGCCTGTACAATTGTGTGGAATATTGTTCATTTGTAACTGTACACCCCCCCCCCCCTATATAATGCCCGAAAAAGGCCTTTAGGGTATGTGAATAAAAAAAAATTCGTTTAGCCGTGTTGGTCGTTGGCTTCTTGAGGATCTTTTTAGAATTTTTTGGAATTGTTTGTTTACGCTCTCTCCCTTTGTTTCTCCCCCTCTTTTCATTCCACCCTCCCCTCCCCACCTTTCTTTTTTTCTTGCTTGTTTGGGCTTCGTGATTGGTCATCAGTGACGATAAGAATAGTTGGCCTATCTGTTGGCTCTTTCTGTGCTTCCACTCCCTATTGAAAAAACTCTGCGTGAGTTTGCACGAGAACAGTGATTTTTGTACGATCACGTTCATTTTGCACACGAATGCGCAGAAATTGTGCGTTACCTGTATGCATTCTGTGCGTCCTGTGTGTACATGATCGCGTACTGTGAGCTGAAAGACGTACACGCACGCTCTTCGTGTGTAAAAAATCGTGGACTCTCGTGGACAACTCTCTGTGCGTGGACATCTGCGTGCTGAGAGTGGGCTTGCCGAAGCTGTGCGTGCTTATGTGCATACTGAGCAAGCTCAGTGAGGCTGCGTGTGGCCATGTGTGTGTTTGCTTGCTTAGTAGCAACTTGTCGAGACTGTAAAGGCCCATTTAGGGTGAAAGCAAACAAAGTTCGAGCATTCAGTTAATGATTACTTCTCAATAATGAGCAATAAGCTCACGTTTTGCTGTTTTATAATTTTCGTCTTGGCGTAAGTACCCATTAATCATTTTCAACTTCAGCAAACAAATAACCAAAAAATTATCTTTTAGTGCAAAATGGTTCCCTTCGAAACTGCAGGGACCTGTACATGACAACATGCACACTGAGCAAGAACTTGTCAACATTGCAAGTTCATTGTAAAATAATGTAAAAAATAAGCTTCTAATGACTCTTACAGCATCCTTCAGTTCTTACTTTAACCAATTCTGAAAGTTACAGATATTTTATAGATGCATGATGAAAGCCATCCAGAGCATTTATGTTGTCGCCCGTCATGCAGACAGCCATATTTCGAAATCAGAAGCAACACAACCATTTGTTGCTTGCACTCGAAAGGAGTCAATCAATGGAATAACTCTGAAAGGGCAACAGTGTTTGTTAGGTGCAACAAACAAGCTTGGGGATATAATCAGGTTCAATCAAACATGACGTGCAGAAAGCGAATTGTGAGCTGTAACAGGAATGTTACGAGGCAATTTCTAAAACCATTTCCAAAGCAATTTCCAAAGTCATTAGCATAAATTTACATGCACGTAAAAAAGCCATGTAAGCCTACATGAAAAGACAGTTTTGAATTCACAGTTGGTGTCAAAAGTTCAGAAATTAGTGCCCTCTCTCAATTTCAGTGACAAATCACAGATCGATTAATTAATTCCCAGTATGGCTCCAGAACAAATCCAATGAATCTCAAATGTGCGAAGTATATATACCACACATGTTGCCTGATTAGCACCAGCATTGCATGATGCATGACGAAGTATCACACTCTTCATTCTTCTTCGATCTGTTTTGAAATTTGCACTACCACAAAGACCATCTGGATGGACTATGATTTCATCATATTGCTGAGAGTCACATTTGGAGACCAAGAGCAACACAACAGTGTGCTGCACATGAGTGGAAATAATGCACTGGGACCACTGTGCACAGTAAGGAACGCTTGTAAGGCGTCAGGTATTTGCTTGGGGAATGTAATCAAGTTCAGTCATGTTTCATGTGTAGAAAGGAAGATAAAAGTTGTAGCAGAACTATGAAATCCAACATCCAATACTGAACTTCCCCAGGTGATCTACACACACATAAAAAGCACGAAAGGATAAGCTCAGCGGTACTGTTAAGTTTGATGCCCTTTGAGGTTTGACTTGCACGTCTGTATGCAACCATCAGATACCATCTTGAAGTTACCAGAATGCCCAAAACAACTTTGTTGAACTGTTCTACTCTAAACTGAAATACTTTTCCTTAAAACATTTTTTTTGCAACATGCTGTGTGGCTAATTATAAAATAAAGAAAAGAAGCTGATAAAATTTTCTCATCTCAAGCGTACTGATAAGTACACAAATCTGAGTGCTTTCAAGAGAGGTGACGCACCCGGTATTCAGTGTCCAGAAGCATACATAATGCTGCAGAATCCTATAGCAAGAAAATTTCTTCTAGTTGACAGATGGCTGTGTCTGGTCACAAAGTCAATACCAAGTAAGGCGCATATCCTAACCTGCAATTACATGAAGCTGCACGTGCTTCATAGGCTGTAACTCCGCCAATAACTGCTACATATTTCCCACCTCTAGCACGAGTGCGGAATCAATATACAGCATGGAAACAGCAGTTTTGTTGCTTTAGCTTCTTTACTATGCTGTTTAGGCAAGAGACGAGTTGAAATATTTGCATGGGCAGTTCTCGATTGAAGTAACGTAAAAAACATCCGCACTCCTTTCTGCTGAAGCGACTGGTGGACCACTTTTGCATGTCGCATCTCGTATGACTTGCTAAGGGTCCAGACTGACACACGCACTTCGTCAAACCTTCACAGAAAACACTCTTCGCTTTTGCTATAAGCTCCGGCCACAGGCAGTAAGTGTCCCGTCACCGTTCACATCGCAAAAGAAGGCAGCGCTCGCAGGCGGTCAGTTTGAGCTGACAGCGACAGGCGTTGCAGGCACACCGCCGACTAAGTTTCCAAGGAAGCCACACTGTAGAAGGGCGCCGTCTTGTAATCGAAACACACCACAGAAACAATGGCCACTGTCGCTGCTTATGAGCCAGGCATTTTTGCAACGAAGTTAGCAGAGCAATAGGCCGAAAGGTTCGACTCATCAAACGACGGCACCGCACTGCTGACCTCATTATCGTTGTCGACCAGACATCCATAACACATATGCCCCGACGGATCGCTTAATTGGGAGCTGCTACTACTCTTGGATGAGAGCGCGCCCACCGGCAGCACACACCGGTAATCCTTCTTCTTTTGCGATTCCAGCACAGTAACAGCGGCGCACAAGACCGCCCAGCAGCAGCACGAGAAAACAAGCGAAGCTCACGGCGGTGATCTCAGAAACCATGCAGCATGTCGGATAGGCTTTGGATTTGACGCGCTAGACCATGCCCACTCACGCACGCACGCACGCACGCACGCATGTACCGACACGCATATTCATGCGTCCACGCGTCACAAATTTCTCAAGTTTTTAATGCTAATATGTGCACAAGAACTTAATTATTTTTGTAACGAAAGTTTCATTTGGTTTTAATCCTTTGCTATCGCACTGCCCAAAAGCATAGAGCCCGAAAGAGACGACCTGGAGGAATGCCTGGAGGCGATGCCTTTCTAAACGGGCCGAAGGAAGCCGGAACTGGCCGAAGCGCTAGCCAACGAACGCAGCGTCTGGGGAGGGACAGCATGGCGGACAGCGTTGCTACGTTTGTCGTGGCATAGTCGTGGTCCTCCTTTGTGGTGCCGAGGGCGTGAACCATCGCTGGCATGAGCATTTGTCACTCTTCCGATATGTGATGTGCCGACAGCAGTGAAATTCGCTGGTGCGATGTACGAAAACGTGGTAAGGTGCTGAGTAAACCTGTGTTTATAGCGTGCGTCAGCGGGCTCGACGGATAGCGCGTCGTCCTTTGCGCGCCTTCACTGGAAACGCTATGCTGACGGCGGGGCTCATTTCCTCCATGGCGGAGCAGCTGGTGCGAGACCACTACCCGGGTGACATCTCGCATCTTGGGGGTAAGTTAATTTTCTTCCAACCTGTTCATTATTTCAAAGCCTTTGCGCACAACTGGCCGCGTCAACACAGCTAGTACAGAGACGCGAAGACGCAGTGCCTATCGCGGCAGCACGCAGCGCTGAAAGGTTGTTTGCTGGCGGCACACGGGCATGAATGCGCGTGTAGTGTCAGTGGTCACACGGTCATGGTCAGTATGCCATGCAAATATGCACAGCTGATCCGATCGCGGGGTGCACGATATCGGCGCCGTACTGCCGCCGTACTGCCATTCATCTCTCGCCGAGAATGGAATATGTGCCCGCGAATAGATCTTCGGCCCGGGCTTTACATTCTCGCTGTAATTGAAGTAACAGCGCTCGAGCAGTATAACTACGTGGACTGCGATTCAGCTGTATGCGTTAGGATTGAGCTTCCTCCTCTTTCACTTGTATTTCACTTGTACTTTTATAAATTGTGTATTTAAGGTACGAAGCTCCGTATGATCCAGCTGCGTTCGTACTTATAGCCGAGCCAGTGTAGTCGAGCCTTGAATAGCAGAACGGTGAGATAAAAACAAATTGCTCTGAAGTTTTTCGCCTCTATTTTGGCATTCGCTTTTTCATACTTTGGCTCGGAGCTGAAATGGTACAAACAACTGCAAAATGCACACAGGTGCCCTAGCTCCATTTGGCCTAAATCCCGAAGTTGCAGTGAAATTTAAGGGTAATTGAGCCTTTAATATGTACGAAGAATAAACTTAATTGTTTCATGATTATAACCAATGGCGCAAATAAATCTGACTTTGACTTAAATATGCTGAGGTACCTCTCCAATACCTTATTTGATGTTAAAGGAAAAAGTGTGGTTTTTCTGCAATTGGCACTATTAATTCATCATACCTGTGAGAATGTGAAATCAGTGCTAATCATGCCAGATTTCAAATTGAGGGACGCATGCAGAATTTGAAGCAAACCAGCCTTCTACTGAAAATATCGTTCTGCTGTGGTCTGTTCTTTTGAATGGTGGCATGTATTGTAGAAACGATGCTGGATATCGATATGCAAGTGATGTCTCGTCTGAGGCTAGCTTGTGAATGACTGCCGTGGTTATGAATTTCTTGTTGCCTGGCCCACTTCGAAATGTGGTTAAACAGTCGTGTTCCATTCTGCGACCGGCTCCTTTTTGTGCCTTGCATTTTGCCTTACATGCTTGATTCTAGTCCATTTTTTGCACTGTGCTGCTGTTAAATGTGTCTTTTTACCTTGCAGCAAGCTCCACATAGCTTTACCAGCAATGCCTCTTCCAAGCTCTCCACTATAGCTGTGCCAGCCTTTCACTTGGTGCTAGGATGCCCAGCAAGCAAGCAGGCTTTTCAGGTAAGCACTGAAGACATCTTCCGACACAAGTAGCTTTTATTTTCCTAGTCCACTGCTACTTGTGTGACCCCTCGTTATGTTGATTTTTGCAAGTTAGGTTGCCTATTAAGGGCTCTCTTTTGTTTTTCACCTGCTGCTGTGGCCTACTGCATTGGTGTTCGGCTACTGAGCCCAAAGACGCGGGATTGAACTGTGGTGGCTTCGTTTCGACAAGGCGAAATGCATATTTGCTCGTGTGTTATGCAATGTCAGTGCATATTAAAGAATCTTTGGTGGTCGAAATTTTTGCACAGCCCTCCTCTATGAATGGAGCTATTGTTCAACTTTGAGGCATTAAAGGGACACTGATGGCAAGCTGAAGTTGACCTGTGATGATGAAGTTCCGCTTCCTAACCACAAAGACGACACTTTTTCTGAAAGTGGAGCTTTATAAGCCAGAGAAAGCAAAACATACAATTGTCATCAGCACCAGCTGATATCGGAAATAAATTGCGATGCGCTGACTCCGTTTTTTTTTGGCACAGATTCCAGAGGGTAGGCTGAACTGCCATTCACCTCAGAACGGTTATCATGGAGTCCTTTGTGTAGACTTCATGAGTTCAAATCGAGTGTCGGGAAAATTTTTAAATGTAATTTTTGCGCCAATCATTGTGTTGATGGCCTTTGCGCTGCTGTTAAAACCCGGGATAGCAGTATGGTATCCCATAAAACTAGGTTCAGGACTTGCAGGAAGTGGTTTATCACATTCCGCTAGCTTGTGCAAGAAACTACTTCAGGGATATGTGCAGGTGTCTTTAATGTGTTCCTGAGTGAGCACTAACTCGTTAGGGGGAAGGCAGCTTCTCATCTGGCACTACAGTGCCAATGTCATGAGTGTAAATCATAAGATGACCCATCAGTGTGTACGCCTGATTTCTGTGACACTTCAGTGGTGTATAGAAGTGGTAAACAAATCTGTAAGGTATTTGATGCATATCTCCAAGGCAACGGCTGTATGTGTAGCGAAGCCATTAGTCAATCTTCAACGGAAAGAATTTTCTCTTTTAGATGACGTGCTTGTATATCAGTGACAGTTATTTGTTGTCCTGCCTTTCGCTGGTGTGGGTCATGTGTGGCGCATCTTCATGCGAGCCTTCTTTTCCTTCACAAAAAATTCAATTGATAGTCCAACCTGTTTTCTTCTCTTTTCCTGTGTTGCATCTTTTGGCTGGTTTTAAATCTGTAACTGAGCTGAGACCGTGATAATTACAGCCGGAAAACAGGGCTACTGAATGTGAGCTTGGCATACATGCGTACTGTATGTGTGAAAGTGCAGTTTACAATATTCAGAAATGCTTGATAGCCTTACAAGAATCTAAAATTTTGTTGGAATTCCTATTTGTTCTCTGTTCAAGTGTCGAGAGTTTTTCCGCTTCATCGTGTGATTAGAGCCACTTTGGTACTTAAGCTGAAATCTTTTCTTTAGCCTGCATGTTTCTCACTTTTGGGACAGAAATGTGGAGGCTAATTAAAAGAGTTCAGCTTAAAAGAGTATAGACACCTAATCTTGGTGGCATGTTTTCTTCTCTATAATGCTGCGGAAGACACTAATATGCATGAATCACCATCTGGTATTCGCGTGAGACCGCTAAATAATTTATAATCAACTTTTTCTGCCATCCTGTTTCGGTGAACAATTTGACTATGGCTATGACATCAAAGAGAGGTTATAGGTCACGTGAGGCGTGGAAAAACTGCACTTATAATCGCTGCTTCATCATTTTAATTCGCTACAGCGCTGACACCAGCATTCCTTAAGAGCCAGAAGTACCAATTGTATTGCAGTTTTTCATGCCTCACGTGACCAATAACCTCGCTTTGACGTCACAGCCATCATTCAGCTGTCGAAACCGAAACAAATACAGCAGGAGAAAGAAATTTGATTATAAATTATTTAGCGGTCATAGGAGGATGCCATGTGGTAATTCATGTATAATACTTTATGCCTTATTACAAAGAAAAAAACACGTGCCAAACGATAAGGACAGCAAAGTGAGCTATGGAAAGAAAAATGATAAGTCTAACATTAAGAGACCAAAAGGGGGCGGAGTGGGTGAGGGAACAAACGCGGGTTAATGACATGCTACTTGAAATTAAGAGGAAGAAATGGGCCTGGGCGGGGCTTGTAATGGGAAGACAACATAACCGCTGGTCCTTAAGGGTAATGGAGTGGATTCCAAAAGAATGCAAGCATAGCAGGGGGCGGCAGAAACTTAGATGGGCGGATGAGGTTAAGAAGTGTACGGGGATATGGTGGCCACACCTAGCAAAGGACAGGGTTAATGTGGAGACATGGGTGAGTCCTTTGCCCTGCAGTGGGCCTAGTCAGGCTGATGATGATGGTATGTGTCGCACCTGCTGCTTCGTGCTATCAGCTGGCCCATGCTTGGCCGACCAGACTAGCCAAATTTGTGATGTGGGTTTTCTATTGCACCTGCATTTGTGTACACAGAGGACTTGAATGGTAGCAGGCGATCCTGTGCATGTGTTCACGCCACAGCACACATGACCCACACTGAAAGCTTCTCTGCCTTTAGTAAGACAGGTGCATCAGTCTGGGGCATAACGTATCCCAGTGCTAGAGTATGAGTAAATTGCTCTCGAATTTTAATCTGGTATCAGGTAGCATAGCGCAAAAGAAGGCTAGCGCGGCTGCCTAATATTCTCTTGGGCAGCTGTGTTGGATTTTCAGTGCCTGTTAGTGTAATCCGTGAAAGTTCACTGTAAACCATTCGTTTCGATGTAAATTAGGAAGTCCTTAGAGCCCTGTACTTTTTAATGATAACAAGGTTATGCAGTAATTCAATTGTACCTGTTCTCTTTCAACACAGTAAAGTGCTGCTGGGTCGAGTTCACAGTTTTACTTTGTAGGTGTGCTCAGGCTGTCATCATCAGCAGCAGCAGCAGCAGCAGCAGCCTGACTACACGCACTGCAGGGCAAAACCTCTCCCATGTCTCTCCAATTAATCCTGTCCTCTGCCAATTGTGGCCACCGTATCCCCGCAAACTTCTTAATCTCATCCGCCCACCTAATTTTCTGCCGCCCCCTGCTACATTTACCTTTTCATGGAATCCACTCTATTTTCCCCTAAGGGACCAGCGGTTGTCTTGACTTCGCCTTACATTCCCTGCCCGAGCCCATTTCTTCCTTTTGATTTCAAATAGGATTTCATTAACCCGCGTTTTTTCCCTCACCCACTCTGCCCGCTTCCGGTCTCTTAACGTTACACCTATCATTTTTCTTTCCATAGCTCGCTGCGTTGTCCTTGAATTAAGCTGAACCCTCATTGTTAGCCTCCACATTTCTGCCCCATAGGTGAGTACCAGTAAGATACAGCTGTGTTAGACTTTTCTCTTGGGGGATATTGGCAACTGGCTTTCACGATCTGAGAGAACCTGCCATATGCGCTCCACCCCGTTCTTATTCTTCTAGTTATTTCCCTCTCATGATCCGGATCAGCGGTCACTACCTGCACTAAGTATACATATCCTCTTACTACTTCTAGCACCTCGCTACCAATTGTGAACTGCTGTTCCCTTGCTAGGCTGTTGAGCATTACTTTGGTTTTCTGCGTGTTCATTTCTAGCCCCACAATTCTGCTCTGCCTGTCTAACTCATTCATCATGCTTTGCAGTTCATATCCTGAGTGGCTTAGCCAGGCAATGCCATCAGGGAATCTAAAATTACTTAGGTATTCTCCAGTAACTCTTCTCCCCAACTGTTCCCATTTCAGGCCCCAGAATACCTCCTGTAAACAGGCAGTGAATAGCATTGGTGAAATCGTGTCTCCCTGCCTGACACCTTGCCTTATTGGAATTTTATTGCTGACCTTATGGAGAACTATGGTAGCTGTGCAGTCGTTATAAATATCTTCCAATATTTTCACATAACACTCTTCTACACCCTGATTCCACAATGCCTGCATGACAGCTGTGGTTCCACCGAGTCAATTGCTGTCTGGTAGTCAATGAAGGCTATATATTGGGGTTGGTTGTATTCTGCCCATTTCTCTATCACCTGATTGATTGCATGAATGTGGTCTCTTGTTGAGTATCCTTTATGAAAGCCTGCCTGATCATTTGATTGATTGAATTCGAAGGTTGTCCTGAGTCTATTAGTGATTACCTTAGTAAATACCTTGTAGACAATGGATAGTAAGCTGATCGGTCTGTAAATCTTCAAGTCCTTGACATCTTCTTTCTTATGAATTAAAATAATGTTCGCATTCTTTCAAGCTCCTGATACGCTCGTGGTCACGAGGCAAGCGTATGCAGGGTGGCTAGTTTCTCTAGCATAATCTCTCCTCCATCCTTCAACAAATCTCCTGTTACCTGATCTTCACCAGCTGCTTTACCCCTTTGCATTGCTCCTGAGGCTTTCTTTACTTCCTCCCTCGTTACTGGCGGGTGTCCCATTGCTGTGCTCTACTGCCTCTCTCTGTAACGTTCTGATTACATTCACTACTGTAGAGATTTGTGTAGAACTCTTCGGCTACTTTAACTATCTTATCCATATTGCTTATGACATTGCCCTCTTTGTCTTTTAGCGCATACATCTGGTTTTTACCTGTGATTAGTTTTCTCTTCACTGATTTTAGGCTACGTCCATGCTTTAGAGCATGCTAGGTTTTCTCCATGTTAAACTTTCTTATGTTGGCTACCTTGCACTTATAAATAACTTCGATAGCTCTCCTAGTCCTATTCTATCTCTGAAGTTAGACGTCCTGATGCTTTGGCGTTTCTTCATCAGATCTTTCGTCTCCTGAGATAGCTTGCAGGTATCCTCTCGAATGATCTGACCACATACTTCTGCAGCATGCTGCAATGAATTTAAATATGTATTTAAAGATAACAGTTAAGGTGGGAGATTGAGCTTTGAGATTTGCACTTCAACTCGGGAGTTATGCCGCTGCTACACAGAATACTTGATCGCCGTAGAGATATTTCATCATCTCGCACCAAACTGCTGTGCAGCCACTGTCACAGTTGATAATTTTGCTGGGAAGCTGTTGTAGCACTCACGCAGTTTTGAAAAGGTGGTATTCATTGTTTTTGTGCTATTGGCAACAGTGATCATACGCTTGCTGCAGTGTTTTGTGGCCAGCCTTCTTTTTTTTCAGTGAAATAAGTTGTACATTTCATGTTGAGTATTCT
Organism: Amblyomma mixtum; assembly: GCF_055824585.1. NCBI lineage: Eukaryota > Metazoa > Arthropoda > Arachnida > Ixodida > Ixodidae > Amblyomma > Amblyomma mixtum. The sequence goes on from NC_143021.1 coordinate 164,670,416, forward strand.
TTCAGCGATTAAATTGCTTTGATTTTATTCCTTAGTGTAAGTTGCGAGTGCTCCATGTCTGAGTGCAAATTTCTACCACTGAAAAGCCTTCAAAATCTTGATAGATGTCCACACTGTTCTAGGGACTCTGTGGCTATTGGGAATGCCCATTTAGCTGCATTCAAGTGCCACTGAGTTGATGGCCATTTGAAAGCCTTCAAAATGCCTGTGTGACACGGTTATTAGATTTTGTGCAGGTTTGGTGCTGAGCAGCCTGCGTGCTTGAGTCGGGTTTTCCAATGTCTGTATTTCAAACCTGATACTTTTCGAAATCATCATTAGTTCATTAATGGAAGAACTACTTGTGCCCTTTTCTGGAATTTCCAGAAAACAAATTAACTGAATTTTTTTGCATATACTGCTACCTTTTTGCAGGTGCTGCATAGTGAGAACCTGGATCAAGACGCCAACCTGCTGGACTTGGAGAAGTTGAAGAAATTGTTTAGCCACTGTGTGGCACCCGTCATGAGGGATGTGGCATTAATAAAGCCAGTTAAGGTGACCTTATCTATGTTCTTTTGCAAGCATGCTACACACATGAGAGCCATCCCATGAAGCACCATTGCTGCAAAGCTTGTTATCTCACAACATGCATGCTGAATGAGGCAGTGACAGACAGGTGAGGAGGCCTTTAGGTAGGGCATTGGTGTAACGTGTTGAGCAGTGATATAGGAGCCTCGCAGCCATGCAAGGTATTATCGGTATCATGACGGTAACTCCATTTGACACTGTCTAGTGCTCTGTGAGCCAGACAAGGCTCTTGAACATTCTGGGACTCACCCTTGGCTCTCGGACATTCTGGAAGCCCCACCCGGCTTGCGCATATCACGCGAGGATGTCTCCTGCTGTACGAGCCTTACGCGGCTTGCGCACTTTATGTGACAGATGTCTCGCATTTGCGAGCTTGCTCGGCTTGCGCAAATTGTGTGAAATATGTCTCGCGTTCTGCGACCTCGCTCAATCGTCACAATCTGCGTGGCAATAAACACGCAAAGATAGGCACGCAGAATCCACGTTCAGTATTTTCAATAGGGCTTTGCTGATCTTGGCGCGTACGCATCACTCCCTCCGGTTCTGTATAAAAGGTGCGGATCGGCTGCCTTTCGAAATAGAGTTGTTAGTCGGCGCAGTTGCGTATCCTTCTCGTTCTGGTCATTTGTCTGGAAGCGCTGTTTTTCACAAAATGTACCACAACCAACACACCCAGCAACACACCTTGCTCTAGGGAGGAGACATGGGAAGGGATGGCCATTGAGCTGGGAAAGGGAATAAGAGGGGAGAGCTTAAGGGTAGACAGAAGTGCTGTACCCGGACAGGTGCGGGAGAGACGCAGGAGCTCTGCCATATGATGGGCCTCCGTCAGCTCCGTGAAGGAATATTGGGCGCCCATGGACAATAGCTTAGCCATCGAGGTAGATATGGGAAGGGATAGGGCCGACTTATGCGCCTGGCGTGTGACGGTGTTGACTTTGTCCACCTCGGTGCTAGAAAGTAGGAGATAAGGAAGTGAATAGATGAAGCGGCATAGAACAAAGACCTGGACGAAGCGGCGGACGTGATGTTCGCGCATGCCGTGGTGGCGGTTGGCAATGCGGCGTATGAGGCGGATGGTCTGGTGTACAGTGGTTGGGGGTCTAGAGATGAGCGTGGTGTGCATTCCATTAGAATGAAGAAATAGTCCTAGGATGCGGAGTGTAAGACAAGAGGAATGGGTGTGCCGTCCAGGTAGAGGGTGAGAGGGGAAGGCGACATGGGGGTCACCCCCCGAGGCAGAAGCAGCAGAAGCAATGATTTAGACGGGCGGTAGCTCAACCCGATAGCCCGAGCGTGAGTCACCGCCACATCCACGCCGGCGTGGAGTGGCCTCCATAACGCCAAGATTGCCGGTAATCACCCCGAGGGTGATTTCATCTGCGTAGAAAGCATGAGATAGAGCTGGAACAGTGCGCACAGCACGTGCCAGCGGAAAGAGGGTCATATTGAAATGAAGCGGGGGCAAGACAGCCTTGTGGGTTCCCTTGCTGCCAAGGGAGAAAGAAGAAGAAAATGGGCCGTATGAGACTTCGGGGCGGGGGGGGGGGGGGGGGGGGGGCGAGAAAAGCGGTGATGTAAGCAAGGACAGGGGTAACGACATGGAGGGAGGCCTCCCAAAGACTCCCAAAGGGGCAGCCGACAGCTGTCTGCCGTAGTTGAGTGCGGTGCTGCAGGGAGAGTATGGATGTGGCAGTGCGGACGTCCGCCAATACGGCCTGAGTCCAGGCCGAAAGATAGGTGATAGGAGCAGAAGACGAAGGAGAGAGACGACTGGAGCGGAAGCGGTCCCAGTCAACTATCTGGGTAAGGTGAGCAGAGGTACGAGCAAGAGAGGGGTGAGGGAAAGCGGTGAAGAGGATGCAGTGATCGCTGCCGAGGGAGACCCCTGTATTAATCCATGTGGGATTGGTAACATTTTTGGTGGGGGCAATGTCTGGATTGGTATCTCGTTAGAAACTGGATACGATCCTGGTGGGGCAAGCGAAATCAATAAGCATAGAAAGGCATTCGTTTTGGACGAATGTGAAAAGGGAGTGGCCGCTGCGGGTGCTCTGGGAGTAGGCCCAGCCGGTATGGGGTGCATTGAAGTCTCCCAGAATGGGCAGGGCTTTGCGGCCAGCGCAGGCGAGCGCTTTGCGGAGAACGAGGAGGGGAGGATTTGCAGTTGCTTTGGAAGGTCTGTACACATTGATAACGAAGAAGCTTGCCGAAGTGCGTCGGCTGGGAAGTATTTCGAGGAGGAGATTGGCACCTTCCGCAACGTCCAGCTGGTGCAGCACGGCAATACGGTTGCGGTGCGCCAGTGTTGTAACGCTTGGTGGGGCCTCCAATGGAGGATGGAAGGAGGCGTAGTCGCGCAGCTGCACATGATCTAGGGGTTGCTCGAGTGCTAGGACGCTGGGCAGGGTGTCAGGAGGGATGTTCTGGAGGTGGAGCTGCAAGTTCCGCTTGCTGCGGAACACCCAGCACTTCCACTATCAGAGATTAAGGTGCGGGGGGTGTCTGGCCATGATGGAAGGCGAGGTCCTCAGACAGAGTTACAGTAAGTGCAGGGATTGGTGGGGCGGGTAGCGAGAGGTGCGCGAGAGTGGCCTCAGTCGCGCACTGGTGGACTTGTACGGCCGCGACCCTGGTGTCTAGGGCGGTGAGGTGAGATTCAATAGCGGCCATGTGGGTGCCTGGATCACTCCGTTCGTGACATGCGGGAGAGGGCATCCTCCTCAGAGACTTGCTTTAGTGTTAATGTCCACGTTTTCGACTTTTAGAGTGCAGTTCTTTGGCGCCGGTTTCTGCGCTTCGAGGCGTCGCCGTTGTCCGTCGTAACCAGCAGTTGACACCTTAGTCGCTGTTTAAGCTGCGAAACCAATGGAGTGCGAGCGTGGAAAGCAGAATGCAAAAATGTGTAAACTGGTTTTTGAGAAAAGAAATGGCGCACTACCTTTCTCACACATTTCGTTGGACACATGAACCAAAATTAAGGCGCATAACTGCCCTCATGGCAGAGTGGACAACTTCTCATGCTTTAAGCTACGTGGCGTGACAAATGTGCGCTGCATGCGTTGGCATTGACAAAGTTTTGCCAGAAACGCGGCGCTGAAGCCATAGGCCATCGGTGTTCCTTGTAGATGGATCGAAACAACTTTAATACTCAAACAAAAAAATAATCTTCCAGGGTGGTCCTCTACTGGTTCAGGAGTCCACGGGCTTGTGCCTCACGTAAACCCTGATCCACCAGCCATTTCTGGCCGTCGGGCTGAGCGGTCCGTAAAGTAGCCTCCCAGGAAGAATGAGTGGGATTGGGGAGGGGGGGTACTGCCTTTGGGGGAGGACATTCCCAAAGGTAGTCGAAAAGTGTGGATCTGGGCACGCCACAGGTGTTACAATCAGGAGGAAAGGTGGAGTGAAAGCATGAGAGATGGTGGGGTAAATAAAACACCCTGTCTGTAATTGTCGCCGTGTGGCGCTAGATAAGGGCGACAAGTGGTGGCAGTGTCATGCGGCTGAGTTTGTAAAATGTGGTGGTTTGATGATATGTAGAGAGAACCGGTGCGCATGGTTGCGCATGGTTGAGTGCCTGATCATCCGGGGTCCGGGAGGAAAGTTCTCGGGCCAGTGCATCCACGCGCTCATTACCGGGGATCGACGTATGCCCAGGGACCCACGACAGAATAACCGTTCGGTCGAGAGAGGTGGCAGTGGCAAGAATACGATGTGCTGCCGGCGTCGCCACGCCCTTTAGGTAGCGGTGCTACGCGGCCTGGGAATCTGTGAAAATTTCGGTTACGTTTTTGTCAATGGGGGAGTGGGCCAGAGCAAGTGCGATGGCGGCTCCTTCCGCCTCTGCAGGTGAATTAGTTCGGATAGTGGCGGCGGCCCCCACTGTGCCGTCTTCATAGGCTGCGATTGCCGTGAAATATCCTGGTTTACGATTTTCTGCCACGTCGAGATAAAGGATATCGGAGCGGCTGCTATGTGTTTTGGTGTAATAGTTCGCTCGTGCCTGCCACCTACCCTGATGGAGACTAGCGCTCATATTGCGCGTTAGGGACTTCTGATATATATGGCCCTGCGTGCGCAGAGAAATCATGTAAGGTGTAGGACTTGTTGGGGTGGGAATGGGTGGATTGAGATGTAGCTGTCGCAGTAGGCATTGTCCTGTGTCCGTACGACTCAGGCGGACTAATTGGTTGGTGCGTTAAGCCTCTATTAATTCGATCTTATCGTTGTATTGTGTGTACCAGTGGGAAAGAGACGTTTCGTGCTAACCGTCCGTGGAAGACGAAGGGCGGAGGTGACAGCTGTGCGTATTAGGATGTCTGCCTGTTGTGTTTGCCGCTGAGTGAGTATCTGGTATGGGAAGTGGTATGTAATGCGGCTAATGATTTGTGCATTTGTCATATTGAGTGTCTCGCGTTCAGACAGCCCTTGATTGCGGGCTGCCACCCGCCTGTTAAGTGCAGCGACCTGATTGGTCTGTCTTGTGCGAAAGCTGAAGGGTGGCGGTTGCATCGAGTGTGTTGCTAATGACAAGGCCGAGAATCTTCATCTGAGGCACAATGGGCACAGAATTCCCGTGCTTGTGGAGTTCAATCTGGGGTTCACTGGGGAGGGTTCTCAGCTGCAGGAGTTCTGATTTATTTGAGCGCAACGGAGGAGTCTGTTTGCTAAATGGGTGGCGGTGATGTCTATGGCATATTGCAGGATATTATTGGCTGTTCCAAGGGATCCTCCCGTTGTCCAGAGGGTTATATCATCTGCGTATATGGCTGTGTGGAGCCTTGGGATAGGAGCAAGGGCCTTTGCCAGTGCCAAAAAAGTAAAGGTGATGTTAAAAAGTAAAGGTGATAGAACTGCCCATTGTAGGGTACCCCGGTTAGGCAGGGTAAATGGCTGGGAGGCAATATCCCCAAGGTGGTGTTCTGCCGTGCGTCCCTGAAGGAAGGCCCGAATATATTGCCATATGCGGGTAACGCATACCCATGGTGGCTAATGTCGTGATGATATGGCCATGGCTTATTGCGTCGAAAGTCTTATGAATATCCAGGGCCATTACGGCTCGCGTAGCGGCTGTACGGCGCTTAGTGCACAAGAGGGTCTCTTTAAGGGCGAGAAGTACGACTTGCGCCGAGATGTTTGGGCGGAAGCATAACGTTGGAGAAAAAGCCTGTTGTTTCTAGGAACGGTTGCAGGCGATGGAGAATGTTCGAAGAGCTTGCCGACACAGCTCGTTAAGGACATGGGGCACAAATTTTGAAGGGTGACGGGTTTGCCCGGTTTGGGTGTAAATCGCATGCTGGCATGTGTCCAGGCTTATCGGAGCGTGCCAGCTTTCCAGTGGTTAATAAAGAGCTCCGTGAGTTCCTGGATGGAGACTTCGTCTAGATTGAGTAATGCCTTTTACGTTATGTCATGCGGCCCCGGCGTCGTAGAGCGGCGAACACTAAAGAGTGCTCGGTGGACTTCGTTTAAGGTGAGGTCGACTTCAAGTTATGGGTTAGGTGGAGGTAGATTGGGTGGATCTGCTGACTGGTGGGATGAGGGTATATAAGTGTCCCGTAGCTGGCCAATTACGTCGGTGCCCTTTTGGAGCTCTAGTCGTACTAGACGTTTTGTGTTTTCTTGTGTCTGAGATTTAGACGTTGTTGGATCTAAGAGAGCGCGTAGGAGGGACTACGTGCGTTTAGTGCTTAATGTACCATTGAGGTCGTTACAAAAGGTTGCCCAGTTTGCGCGGGCTAGCGTGTTCGCGTATTCTGCCTCGCTAGTGAGAGCGGCTATGCGGAGTCTCAATTTACGATCGCGTCGCTGGTGACGCCAGCGCTTGAGAAGTCGCTGTCGGACCTCCCATAGATGCGCCAGATGCGGATCAACCTGAGGTGCCGTAGAGGTATTTTTAATGCTTTTGCTGCTCGCCTGGATGGCCTTCACCAAGTTAACCACTGGTTAGTCATGACTGGTTAATGACCTGTTAGTCATTACTTGTGTCTTGTAATGACTAGCGACGACTTTCACTTCAGATGTAACAGATGGACAGAGTCATGGCCCCGAGTATGAGCGCTTAAAGGCTTTTGCCTTGAAACAGTGGCTTGCCATGTTAACTAAGACAGTGAGCTCCCTGTGATGGGAATGCCACCAGAATAGGTGCGATATGGCAATAACTCTAAAGGCACAAGTGCCCGTGCTTCAGTGATGACTCTCGGGCGGGATAATCTGTACGTGGGCCCAGTTTTGGCGTGAGGGTCGATGCCTCGAGTCGATACCTCGAGCGATATATTGGCCCCATCCGGGATGAACGACAGGAATTGCTAGATGTGCACGAATGCCCATGCAGAACTGATGTTTCTGAAACTTTTCGCTGCCATTCTTCCAGCGTATATCCTTTATTCTTGCACTGCTTAGGAAGAATGTCCTGTCACAGCTGTGGGAATCCTAATCCAGCACCCTAATCTCCTATAATTAACACTTCTTATCTGACCATCCGTTTAACCCATGCTTAGCCATCCACTCTGTTGCCCTTAAAGATCACCTGGCCGCCACGGTGGCTCAGTAGTTATGGTGCTTGGCTCCTGACCCGAAAGACGCGGGTTCCATCAAGGCCGCGGCGATCGAATTTCGACGGAGACAAAATTCTAGAGGCCCGTGTACTGTGCGATGTCAGTGCACGTAAAAGAACCCCAGGTGGTCGAAATTTCCGGAGCCCCTCACTATCTCACTATGGCGTCTCTCATAGCCTGAGTCGCTTTAGGACGTTTAACCCCGTAAGCTAAACTAAACTTAAAAGATCACCTATGATCCCATCGCATTATATGCCCTCCCTATGACCAATTCATGGATTCTGGTGTGGTATAATTACCTCCCATTTCTTTCTTGTTGCACTCAGCCCTCTTACTGTCTCTCAGCCTCCCTCACGTTCAGAAATGAATATGGGTAAAATAATGCTTCGGTATAATTTGCCACTATGGGATACTGGTTTCTGCTCCTCTGAATATGTGCCCCATCTCATTACTAACTTTTTCCGGTTATTTCAATCGCCGGCTGCGGATCTGCGCTCATAAGTTTTCTAAGTAGCTGGAATCTGCTATTGCTTCCAGTCTTTCGGTGTTAGAACAATCATGGCATGCAGCAAAACCTCTAGGTCAATTCACAAGGCAATCCTATCAGCGAATAGAAGATTGTTGAGGTATTCTACCCCGACATTTCTTAGTCCAGTTTTTGAGTGTCTGCTGTGAACAAGCGGTAAAAAATGGAGGGCACTTTGACGATCTAAAGTGGGCGAAGAGGAAGCCTTTCCACGTACCTATTGGCTGCATGGCCACAGGCACACTTGAGGTGGCTATGGGATGACTTCAATTGGCTAGTCAAGACGAATTAGGCATGACCCATGACTAACTAGTCATCACTAACTGGTTATGATTGGTTATTGACTGACTACTCATGATGGTCATGACTAATTAGTTGTTGACTGGTTAAACACTAGTTAGCCATGACTAATTAGTTGTTCACTAACTATTCATGAGTGGTTAATGACCAACTAGCCATTACTAACCACTCATGACTGTCATGACTAGCCAGTCATGACCGGCTAATAATTAATCATGACTAACAATTAGTGACTAACTAGTCATGACTGGTTAAAGACCAACTAGTCATCAGTAACAATTAGTGCCTAACTTGTCATTACTAGTAAATGACTAACTAGTCATGATTGGTTAAAATGGCTAACTAGTCATTGGTTAAAGACCAACTAGTAATGACAAACCATTAGTATCTAACTGGTCAGAATTGGTTAATAACTACTCGTGACAAACCACTTATTACTATCTTTCATGACAGGTTAGTGACTCGTTAGTCACTTGGGACTGGTAAACTTGGGACTGGTAAATGACTGACCAGTCATGACCAACTAGTAATGACTAAGCATGACTACTTAATGTCTTACTAGTCATGACTAAACATTAATGACTAACTAGTAATGATTGCTTAATTAACAACTGGTCATGATTGGTTAATTACTAATTGGTTAATGAGCAGTTAGTCATAATTTCTCACTGGTTAATGACTAACCATTAATGACTAACAAGTAATGATTGGTTAACGAATAAGTAGTCATCTCTGATAAATGACTACCTAGTCAGAACTAACCAGTCTTATTTATTTATTTATTTATTTATTACCTCAAAGGCCCCGGTTGTGGGGCATTACATGAGGGATGGGCGGATTACATGCAGATTATATAAAGATTACAGAGTACATCAAGATCAGGATACATAAAGATTACAGGATACATAAAGATTACAGGATACATAAAGATTACTGATTACATAAGGATGGCCTCAATCTTTTTCTTGAAGTCGATGCAGTTGACGATGAGTACGGCTTCCGGCGGCAAATCGTTCCAGTCCCGAGATGATATGACAAAAAAAGAACGGAAATGAGATGTTGTTCTTGCAGCGGGTGGGTATACGGTCTTGATGTGGTTGTTGCGGCTAGAAGCACGATAAGCTGTTGATATGATAGATGATCCTAAAGGTGAATGATAGAACTTGTGGAATAGGCATAGTCGAGATATTTTTCTTCTAGTTTCAAGGTTAGGCAAGGATGCTCTGGATTTTAAAGAGGACACGCTGGTATAGTAAGAGTAGTCACAATAAATAAAACGGATAGCGCGGTTTTGAACTTTTTCAAGGATTATAGAAATGTTAGATTGATGAGGATCCCATACTGCTGACGCGAATTCTAGTTTAAGTCGGACGAATGTTTTATAAGCTAATAATTTGATAGAAGGGGTAGTAAAACGAAGATTTCGACGTAGGAAGCCAAGGGTGCGGTTAGCGTCATTAGCGATGTTCGTGATATGCGAAGACAATGTTAGGGTATGAGTTAAGGTGATGCCAAGATACTTACAGGAAAGAACAGATGATACTTCAGAACCGAAAAGAACATATTTTGAGGGAATATGGGATTGCCTGCGATGAAAAGAAAGCATGCATGTTTTAGTAATATTAAGGGACATTAGCCAATGCTTGCACCAAGTTTCGATTTGGGTTAGATCAGTTTGGAGGGTGTCAGAGTCTGTTCTGCTGGTAATAGGGCGGTAGATTACACAGTCGTCGGCAAATAATCGGATGTTCGAGTTGACGTTAGAGGGAAGATCGTTAATGTAGATTAGAAAAAGCAAGGGTCCAAGCACTGTGCCTTGTGGTACACCTGAAGTAACGGGGGAAAGAGGTGACGATGATTTGTTGGCGTAGACAAATTGCTCTCTGTTGGTCAAAAAATTTTGTAGCCATTTTAACACCAAGGGGGTAAGGTTAAGACGTGAAAGTTTTAGTAGTAATCTTTTGTGGGGTACCTTATCAAAAGCTTTTTCAAAGTCAAGGAAGAGCGTGTCAACGGGAATGTTTAGGTCAAGATGAGAGCTAAGATAATTAACAAAAAGGGCTAGTTGGGTGTCACAGGAAAGTCCTTTTAGAAAGCCGTGTTGGTTAGGATGAAAAAACTTGAGCGAAACTAAAAATTTAACGATGTGAGAATAAATAATATGTTCCAATAGTTTTGAACAGATGCTCGTAAGAGAAATAGGGCGGTAGTTGTTACATGAAAACGATGAACCTTTCTTGGGGACTGGAACGATCTTACCGATTTTCCAGTCTTGCGGAAGCACGCCTGATGATAATGACTGTTGAAAAAGATGGCAGAAAATGACACTAACCACGTTTTTAGTATTTTTTAGCACTTTAGAGTTCAAGCCATCAATGCCAGATGACGATGACACTTTCAACGATTCAATTAGTTTCCTAATACCATTGCTATCGAACAAAATGTTTGGCATAGCTGGATGATCGAAGACAGGGAAGTGCGGTAATTCGCCGTCTGGTTCGTTAGTAAAAACTGAACAGAAAAAAGAATTTAGAACGCGACAGACATCATGTTCCGGAATGAGATTATGGTCCTCATCATGTAAAGTAATAGGTGTGTTGCGTGAAGGATTAATGGATTTCCAAAACTTGTTAGGATTAGTGAGAAGCATAGAAGGTAATACTGATGAAAAAAAGGAACGTTTAGTTTGGTTTACCAGACATTGGAATGTTTTTTCAGCACAATGGTACTTTTTCCATGAGCAGTCAGTGTTCACACGTCTGGCTGTACGGAAAAGCCGTTTCTTCTTGTTATTAAGGCGCTTCAGATCGTTGTTAAACCACGGTGACGATGATTTTTCTGTGATCGTGATAGTAGGGATGTGCTTATCTATTAGTTGATGCATTTTGTGTATGAAAAGGGACCAGTTAGTTTCTACTGACCGGCTTAAAAAGTCATAGACGAACCACGCCCCAAAAACGGTTAGTTCTGTGTTCATGGCAGCATAGTTACCTTTGTCGTATAATGTAAGTGTTTTTTTGGTTTTCTTCAAACTTGGGACTTGGAATGAAAATGTGTTTTGCATAATGGAGTGGTCACTAAGTCCGGGTAAATGAAGTGGCGTAGAAACTTTATCAGGGTGGGAAGTGAGAATGAGATCGAGAATGTTGGAGGAATGATCAGTTTGCCTAGTAGGTTCAGATACGACTTGAGACAAGCCAAAGATTAGGCACGTGTTAACAAAGTCACTTACAATGTTATTTTTTGATGTAATGGTGGGAAGATCGGACCAGGTAATGTCAGGAAAATTGAAGTCACCATAAAAAAGAATGGGTATGTGCTGATAGGACGTAGTTATCATGCGGAGTGCTTCGTGTAAGTGGGCAACAAAGGAATCAGTTAGATCAGGGGGCCGATAGCAAACACCAATGATAACAGGAGGGAACGAGGCATGACACTTAATGAAAAGGAGTTCAAGAGGGGAATCAAGTTTAATCTCGGAACAAGGATAAGAATGATGAACACCTATTAGTACACCTCCTCCTCGCCTATTAATTCTGTCGCGTCCAAAGATATCGAAATCAGGAAACATGGAAGTTACTTCGGAGTCCGCTACTGTTGAATTTAGCCATGTTTCGGTTAGTACAATTATGTTGATCTCCGTAGTGCGTATAAGACTTGAGAGGGAATCTAACTTCGGTACAAGGCTGCGAATATTAGTGTAAAGAATGGACAAAGGGCGGAGCTTAGGCTTTTCCGGAGGATTACGTAGTAGCTATGGGGTGCGGGGAACAACTTCGTTTGAAATATGGTCATAAATGTAGGTAGTGCTGCCGATGATTAACTTATTGTAGCGGAGTTTGTATTTTTCACTTTGTGATTTACCAAATGCAAGTAGCTGTTTCCTGGAAGAGAGGGTAGTTTTCGAGTAATCTTCCGAAATACTGTAGGAACTGTTCTTTAGTTTGCTAGCAGAGGAAAGAATTTTCTCTTTTGTTTTGTAGTGAGCAAAGTTAAAAATGATTGGTCTGTTTTTGTTGGCATCAAAGTTTCCTAATCTGTGACATCTTTCAATGTCTGTGGGGCTGATTGTTATATCTAGTTTTTCTTTGCACACCGTCGTGATCAAGTTTTCAGATCCAGCCCATGTTTCAGGGTTAGTGTCTTTTAATCCAAAAAATAATAAATTCGAGCGGCGCGCCCTGTCTTCGTAATCCACCAGCTTAGACATAATGTTTGATATTTCACCGGCATTGTGCTCCGCAAGTTCCCGAACATCGCTGATATCAGTTTTTATTGCGGCAAATGTTGCGCAATCATCTTCAATCTTTGCTAGTCTGGTTTTTATTTCCCCCAGCGCTTTGTCGTTTTCAGTTAACGTGCAACGAATTGTTTTCATTTCTGACAACAAAGATGCTTGGCCAGATCGCAGTTCTTGCAAAGCCTCCATTATGTCAGAGTTATCTTGCGGAGCAGCGCCGCGGGTGTTGGGACCCGGGTTAACCTCAACGTCACCCGACAAGATCAGCAGTTGACGTATGACGCCAACACATTCAAAGGTAATTGCGACACAACACTGTGGGCTCGGCAGCACTAGAAAGGCCGCATAACGCGTACGCCGCGCAAATAGCGATTGATCATACCTTACCTGCACGACAAAGAGGCGATGTAGGTGAGTGTACGTTGGCATCGTTGCAGTGCTGCCGAGCCCATTAAGCGGCGCGGGCGGTGATGCAGTCCTTAAGTAGCTTGCACGCTCTGGTGACGTAGTCATGCTGGTTATCGTTGGGAGGAGGGTGGGCGGGTAGACTGGAGCATGCGCCGTACTCGGGCAGGAACCAAAGTTGGCGTCCGTGCAGTATTCCGTGGTAGGCCGGCTGAAGGGGGCACGAAGAAGGCACTGTGCCGACTCGAGCGAGCCAGCTGACTGCGGTCCGGCCGGGATGGAGGACGGAGGGTCGGAGTTCCGGGGACAAGAGGACGACGTTCCCGGCTGAAGAGTGCTGCCGATGGCTCCTCTCGCGTCAACACCACCAGCAAGCGGACTGAAAGGCACGAGCGCGAACATCAGCATCTGCACGACAAAGAGGCGATGTAGGTGAGTGTACGTTGGCATCGTTGCAGTGCTGCCGAGCCCATTGACTGATTAATGACTACATTGCCGCGACTAACCAGTCATGACTAACTAGCTAACCAGTGATCACAAAATGAACAAGGGAGGGGAAAACCTCAGGTTGCTCGAGCCAACATTTCGACAAGGGGACTTGTCTGACCAGTCATGACCACGGTGTAAGAAATATTTCAGGTGATAGAGCTCATCGCGCCGTCCACACGGCGGCCGGAGAGGAAATTCAGTACGCATTTCCCTCCCACGCCACCAGATGGCGCTAGGGCCGAGGGGGCCTGTCGCCTTACGCTGTGTTCGTAGCGTGCTGCTTTTGCGCTTGCTTTTCACGTTTGTGTCTCGCTTTGGTCGTGATGATTTCACTTGTGTGGTGGCGTTTTGGTTGCCAAGGGTTATCTTCTTCATGCGTGTAGTCAAGTCGTCTCTTTGAAGGCAAGACAAATGGGGAAAAAATGCTTTGTGCCCCGGTGCAACTTTGGGTACCAGAGCTGTGCTGACAAAGTATCGCTCTTTGCGGCTCCGAAAGAAGAGGAACGCTTGAAGGTATGGCGCCACGCTATTCCGCGTAAAGACCGTGTGTTGCAGGCAACGGACTACGTCTGCGAAAAACATTTTGACGCAAAATATATTACAAGGACTTGGGATGCTGTTTACAAAGGGCACCCAAGCAACCACAGATATCCGTCGGACGTACGAGCTAGATCCGAACGTCCTTTGCCGAAATCGGACGTCCATCGGACGTACGAACACAATCCGATTTCGGATATCCGTATTCGTACATCCGCCGGACATACGGGCAGTGTCCACTTTTGTATATCCGCATGAGAGACTAGGTGTACGTCCGAAGGATGTAAGGCCGAGTATTTTCCCAGGCCATATAGACATTTTTTCAAAGAAAATTCGCGTCTTTCGTGTATGTATACTGTTTTATTTGCATCAGTTGGATGGTTTGACGCGAAGACGTTTGTAAATTGGTGCGATTCCACTCCTACCTGCAGTGCAAGAGCCGCCAACGAGCTAAATTTATCTAAGAGGAGAAGCAGGTGTTGCAGAATTTTGCAAGAACTCAATGACTAGTTTTATATTTATAAAACTTCTCCAAATTAGTGGAGTTGTGCGACATGTCCACCGTTTTGCTAGCTAAACTTGCCATTGAAACCCATTGAAACCATTCGTAAGAATCAAAACTCCCGTGCATTCTGCTATCACCATCCAATCCAATCCATCAGTACGGCTCCGCAGCGCTGTTGTTGATTGGTCACGTAGTGTTGTCGCGCAGAGCTTTATAGCTCTGTTGTTATAATGTGTGGCTTTGTTCGGTCTGTGGACGAAAGTAGTATGTAACTTAAGCAATTCGAAAGATACAGGAAGCGCCTGAAGCTCTTCTGGAACACCGGAATCCCGTACTGCGTCGACCTTGGTTTAAAGAAGGCTTAGTGCACATGTGATTGCCTACGAAGGTATGTATCCAGTACACTTCTTGGAACTTGCTTCTAGGACAATGCAGCATGCTCATATAACATTCGTTCACAGGACAATGGGAGCAGTAAGCGCGAGGAGATGGCTTCCACAAGTGTGTGCTGTTCTCACACTTTCGGGAGCCTACATCACACAGATGCGGGAGCACTCAACTCGCGCGGCTAATTCCCACTCCTCTTCAAAGATGCCGGACGGAGTATTTTCGCATCTTGTTAATTTTTAAGGCATCGCTAGGTTCACTGTGCCTATATAAAGAGTGACAACGCGCGAAAGGCAGCCCATAGGAAGCACGTGTAGTTCGCAGTGGTTCGCAACGGAAGCTTTGCGGCTTTCTGTGCACAGTCGTGTACAGTGCTGCGCAGGTTAGTGCCCTAAGGCCCATGAGAATAAATAAAGAACAGATGCATTGTCAATTATGGTGTGGAAAAGTGAGAGCTGTTATTGCCTGATACTTATTGAGGTGTTTGTTAAAGTGCATTGTCTGTTATACTTGCAGCATTAAACACTTCTATTAATTGGTTCCAATGTTTTTACTTGGGCTGCTGCATTGTGCCATTTGTTTCACATGACTGATGTTTGCCGCGTTCTTTTTTATTTTAGAAATCCTGTGGGTGGGAAGATTACGAATGTGTGTCCCAAGCTTGCCACATTTGAAGAGTCACATTTTAGAAATTTTCCGAATATAACTCATTTTTCTGCTGCTGCTGATGTATCATCAACCGCAATAAAATATGCGGGCTATGCATCAAATTGTTTTTGGTTTTATTGCATCGCGCGGAGTGTAAAAAGCACGCATGCACCATATATGCGAATATTCGAGAAAGATCCGCCAATGGACGTACTCAACTGGACGTCCGTCGGCGGGCGAACCGTATACCTTTGGCCACCTTTCGGACGGCCGACGGACGTCTACCGGCTGTTTGCGGATGTTCAGCGGACGTACAGAACATCCGAAACAGACCTCTGTCGGCCGTCCGAAGGATATCGGTGGTTGCTTGGGCATGTGCTGGTTAGCGCGCCGCGAAGAGCTTGCCTGGCGAAGGACGCAGTCCCTACGATATTCCCCGGCTGTCCTAGCTACATGTCGAAGGAGGAGAGAAAAAGGAAAGAACCCGCGAACCGCCAACCGCCTGCAGCTAGGAAAAAACTCCGTGTAACATCTGACTGCCCTGTATCTGCAACTGCTACTGACGCTGCCGGTGACATGCCGTCGGAACCGCCAGATCCATTGAGTGAGGCTGTTGTTCCTGTAGCACTTCCAACGATGCTTTCTTCAAATGCGTTCCCTGCGATTTTCGAAGCGGCAGATAGCCTAGCACTCCCGAACACTGCGTGGGCCTGTCATAAAATTGACCTGGACGGCGTGTGAACAGTAGTGTATGCAGAATTGCATTTACTTAAGTCAGCAACTCTGATTTCAAACACTGTGTCAGGTAACGATGACAGCGAGTACTTCACTGCTCCTCCAAGCCGTGTTGTTACAAGAAAAGCAGTTTCTATTGACAGCGAGCTGAAAGTTACTGTTGCGCTGCTGGGAAAAGAAGCCCCTCGTTCCTGTGGGTTTCCTTCCGAGGTGAGCTGTGTTCAAGATATTGAGTCCTTGATCGCCCGCGTCAACGAAACACGTTTGTGTTCCGGTGAACCGAACGTTAGAGCCTACCCTAAAGTCCGGCCTGAAAGTGCGTTTGTTGACGTCACAGGCCAGTGGCGGCACAAAAAATGTGCGTTGATTCTCAAACACAGTGGAAGCGTGTGCTTATACTGTGAGCGTGTTCCAACGACACTTCGAATTCACGAGAAACGAATGGTCGAGAAAAACAAAGAGAAAAAACGTCCTCGCTATTTCCGCATGACTGTCCCCGGAGCTAGTAACATAGCTGCTTTCAGGAGAGCCCAGTATGCTTTGAAAAGGTCAGTTGACTCTCTACGAAAAAGGCTCCGAACAATCACGATGCAGCTAAAGCAGGCGAAGAATAAACTCTCCTCAATTTCTGATGAAACCCTGAGTGAGAAGCTAAGTGGCTTAAATATTCCTGAAGGACAAGCAACTGCCATAAAAGAGTGCATTGCAGCTGCAAAATGCAAGAACAAAAGTGGCCGACGTTACACAGAACATTGGCTACTACTCTGCCTGCTTCTTCACATTCGCAGCCCATCAGCGTACTCATCCTTGAGGGATAACGACATATTGCCGCTGCCGTGTGTTTCAACTATAAAGAAGTACTTGTCAATGGTACGTGTGAACTGCGGTTTTGATCTACGCTTTTTTGCTGCTTTTAAGAAGAAGCTCGCAAAAAAAGACACTTTCCAGCGGCATGGTATTCTTATTTTCGATGAGATTCACGTCCGGAAAGAGATGCGAGTAAACGCAAGAACGATGACCTACACTGGATTTGCAGACTTCGGGGATGGTGTGGCAGCCCCAGAGAAGCTAGCGGACCACGGACTGGTGTTTTTATTTCGTTCCTTCGGGGAAAACTACTCCCAACCCGTTGCAGTTTTCGCCAGCTCTGGACCAACAAAAGGAACTGTGTTGGCAGAGCTCGTCATAAAGGCTATTCTCCTCCTCGAGGACGCAGGCGCGTTTGTTGATGGAATTGTTTGCGATGGTGCCGCAACAAATCGCTCCATGTGGAAACAGTTTGGTGTTAGCGGAGAACTAGAGGCAACAAAGAACTTCTTCCTCAATCCAGCTTGTGAGACGCGGAATGTTTATGTTTCTTCAGATGTACCACATCTTGTCAAGTGCGTGCGAAATCGACTTTTGCAGCAAAAAGTGCTTTGTGTTAACAGTACCCGTGTTTTCTGGTCACACTATGACAAGCTATACGTTGCAGACCCTAAGCATGAAGGCAAATTGAGGGTTTGTGCTAAACTCTCATACTCACATCTAAACCCAACAAACACTGAAAAGATGCGGGTGAAACTAGCAACACAGCTGTTCAGCCTCAGCGTTGCCAATGGGCTAGAGTTCTATTCCAAAAGAGGTACGCCAGGTCTAGAGAATGTCAAGGGCACTGTTGATTTTACTGTGAAAATGAACAATTTGTTCGATGCATTGAATCGGAAACATCCAAAGGAAGGGTTAAAACTGCACAGTCAAGATTTTATTGTTCTGGAATCTTTTCTGAATTGGCTCAATGAATGGAAAAAAAACGTGAAGGCAGGACGTATTGACCACAACAATTTCCTGTCAAATTCAACTGCCGAGGGCTTAAGAGTGCCTATTCTCTCAAGCATGCAACTTTACAAGTACCTGTTGGAGAAATGTAATTTTAAGTATGTTTTAACTGCGAAGTTTAACCAAGATGTGCTCGAAAAATTCTTCGGTATTATCTGCCAAGCAGGTGGGCAAAATGAGCACCCGTGTCTACCAACTTTCTTGCAGCTGTACAGCATGCTTTCTGTGTACAGCATGTTGAAACCTCCAAGATATGGTAACTGCCAGGTACATGACAATGAAGACTCGCGTCTGATAAACCTGTCCGACATGATTCTAGCCTTCAAAGAACCTTACGAGCCACGAATCAACGAGCTGAAGGCTAAACTTGATGGGCTTGTAGAGAGTGAGAGTGAATGTGAGGACTTGATTCACAACGAACCCGACTCAGCTAGTGTAACCGATTGTATAATATATTATGTTACCGGATTTCTATGCAGGAAACTGCTGAAATGCACCGCTTGCTCAGCGTGCAAAACTGGGCTAACGGCTTCTGCAAACGTGACCAGGCCCGAAGCAGCCTTAGTTTTGCAGAAAACGCGAGGCGGGCTGCTACATGCAAATGTGGCCATATATTCTCTCTTAAGCGAAATAGAAGAACAGTTTCAGAAGCATGCTTCTGATAAGAATGTCTACGACATAACTGTCGACTACATTCTAGAAAACCATAAGATGTCATTTCCATGCAGTGAGCATAAAGTCGACATAATGGCACAAGTCGTGCATTATTACGTAGCACTACGCATGCGTCAGTATTGCAAGCAGCTGAAAAAGAATGCTGAAAACAAAACACAAAAGCTGCGCAAGCTGGTTTGGTTGGTTTGGTTTATGGGGTTTAACGTCGCAAAGCGACTAAGGCTATGAGAGACGCCGTAGTGGAGGGCTCCGGAAATTTCGACCACCTGGGGTTCTTTAACGTGCACTGACATCGCACAGTACACGGGCCTCTAGAATTTCTCCTCCAAAGAAATTCAACCGCCGCGGCCGGGTTCGAACCCGCGTCTTTCGGGTCAGCAGCCGAGCACCATAACCACTGAGCCACCGCGGCGGCGCTGCGCAAGCTATCGAAGCTAGTTTAAAACTGTTTCATCCTCGTTGAAATTTTGAAGTACTCTCTTTTCGTTGCATTGTCACAGAGTGAAGTATCGCCCGGGGGGCCTGTTTGTTGTCATAACTACGTAATGAATTCGTGCATTTCATTGCTTGTGTTTTCAGAGAATAAATTGAAGTGCGTTCTATATGCCTTTAAAATTCTTGCAGCTGCTTCCCTCTTTTTAACCCGAGCTCAACAAACACCTACCTGTAGTAATAAGCCGTTTGTGTGCTACGAGAAAAAAATATGCACACATAATCCTTGTCTGTAGTTTTGTGGTTGTCAGTATTACATCCAATACCTCTGGTTCTAAATTCCGTAAGAATGCTGACCTGTTACCAAGCTATTTGCATCAGTGTCTAGCTGTTCTACACACACATGGAAAGCAAAAGTGGCGATGCGATATAGCGGACGTTGGTAGACATGGCTTGTCGTGGTATAATTGTTGCAGCTCGATTGTGTTTTTTTATCTACGCAATAACAGGCCATGTTAGGCGTTCGTTGCCTGAGGAAAAGCGGACGACACGCCAGAAATTATCGCGGTGTCAGACGCCATCGCATCTTTAAAGTAACATCCGGTCATAACCTGGAAATCTAGCTGACCAATGTCGTGAAAAGTACCATTAAAATTAAGTTCATTTCGCACAGGTGACGCATCACCGACAACGCTTGAGTTGTTCATAGCACGCGTCAGGGCGCACATTGGAAAGCCTCCTGTACAGTAGCGCCATCTCACGGTGAAGCGTCGAAATTGGTACGAGATTTCCGCGGCCGCGGAGGCGCTGTTACTACACCTGAAATATTTCTTACACCGTGGTCATGACCAACTAGTAATGACTAAGCATGACTACTTAATGACTTACTAGTCATGACTAAACATTAATGACTAACGAGTAATGATTGCTTGATTAATAACTGGTCAGACGAAGACAAGTCCCCTTGTCGAAACGTTGGCTCAAGCAACCTGAGGTTTTCCCTTCGTTCATTTTGTGATCGCCAAGGACCATCTACCACACACTCTCTCTACCATAGCTAACCAGTGGTTAGTCATGACTGATCACTACTTGACAAATGACTATATGGTTAATGACTATTTGGATGAGTTGTGACTAGTAACGGCTAGTTACGACTTTCACTACAGATGTAAACGGGCAGTCACGGCCTTGAGTATGAGTGGATGAAGGCTTTCGCCTTAATATTATGGGAGCTGCAGCAGTGGTGGTTTCTTCTCGTGCATGAACCTCGCCTGCAGGAGGTGCTGTCTACGATCCCCAGAGCCTCCGGATATCCGGCAATCATGTAATAGGTACAAGATTTGACCTGGCATAGGGCTCATTTTATCGCGGCGTAAATGCTTGGGAAAGGGTCTTTTAACATCATTTCATTGACAAAACACATAGTAACATGCCGCTGTTTTATGAGAGGTTCCCTTAGACCGTGCACAGAAACCTGCAGAACAGGACGCGCACACAAGAGAAGGAATTCACACAGACGACGCTGGAGACACAACAAAGAATCGCGCAGAGCAGAGCGCACATGCGCGTAAGCAGGCAGCTCTGACAAAAAGAAATAGAGCCAAAGCAAAGAGATCAGTCATGAAAAATTTGCAGTGGCTTAGCTCGGCTATGCCAGGATATATGCAGCTAAAGCGAGCGCAACAGCGAGGCAAGGGGTATGACGCCATACGAAACTGCGACGGCGGCTCCGTGGCGAGGCACGTGGTGTGACGTCATGCCAGATGGCGCGGCGAGCGCGCGGCGTCCACCAGCTGCGGTGGCTGCCAGGCAACGGCACAAGGTCGGTCTCTGTGCCTCCTCGAAGCACCGCCACAGCGAAATCGCAAGTTCGTGGCCAATGTAGCTTTCGCTACAAAAAAATTCGCAGTGGTTTAGCTGTGGTTAAGCCTACATGTACAAGCGAAAAGGTTCAGTTACGCTTAGTTTGACGTCATGGCTGTGGCAGTGGGCGCACAATGCACTGGGAGCACCACGATAACGGTGGAGGCGTTCAGCCATCCACACACTGCCTGTACAGAGGCGGAGGAGGAGGCGCGCGTGTAGTGAATACGGTGCTGTCTTAGAAGGTTCCTTTAGAGACACGCAACAGCAAACCACGAGGGCAAGCCAGAATTACACACTGGGAGACATTCAGGAAGGTTACTAATCCAACCACATCCGAACAAATAACCAGCTACGAAGATAACCAGCTTCCATTCTCGACCTTAAAGTAAAGCTCACAAATTCTCTTGCCACCACGGAGGACCACCCAGCTGTTGACAACCACCTCCTACACCTTTGGGAAGCAAGACGTAGTCTTATAAAACGGTGTAAAAAAACAAAGACACAATCGGAAACTAAGACTTCGAACAGCCAAGCTTACTATTCAAGCAGACCAATACGCATGGGACCTCGCTCGCACCAATTGGCTAACGAAGTGCGAATCCCTCAAAGGCCACCTAGACACCAAGGCTACATGGAACCTTCTGCGATGCCTAATTGACCCTCCGAAAGCGAAGAGTGAACAACACAGAAATTTGCATCGAGCCCTACACAGCTTTCAAGGCACGGGATCATGAACTCGTGGATGAACTCACGCGTCGCTATATCTGCACTGCGCGAGACCCACAACCCTACAATAAGAAGTAGCGTGGGGAACCGAACGAACACCTAGACAGAGATTTCACTTCAGAGGAAATCATTGCAGCACTAGCAGATATGCGCCGAGGCACTGCCCCGGGACAAGACAAAATTACTGTCGGACTTCTGGCCAACCTCGGCACGTAGGCTCTGCAGCAACTCACGGATTACATAAACGAATGTTGGCGTACCGGCACCATTCCAAAAGCATGGAAAACAGCCAATGTACACTTTACTCCCAAACCCGGCAAGAAAATCAGCATCGAAAACCTGCGCCCCATGTCCCTCATGTTGTGCGCAGGCAAACTCATGGAAAAGGCAGTCCACACGCGTCTCTCCAATTATCTTGAGGACAATGAGCTACTGCCACACACGATGTTTGGATTCCGGGCACCCTTGTCCACCCATGATGTGCTTCTGCAAATCAAACGCGAAGTCATTGATCCCGCACGCACAAACAGTAACCGAGCGCTTCTAACACTTGACCTCAAGGGAGCGTTAGACAATGCCAAACACTCCACAATCCTCAACAACCTCCACAGCATGAACTGTGGACACCGAGTCTACTCGTACATCTGCGATTTCCTTACGGACAGAACCGTCCACATCAGCACCAGCACAAAACACACAACGCAAGTGAAGATGGGCACGAGAGGCACTCCGCAAGGGGCAGTACTATCACCACTTCTCTTCAACATTGCACTCCTAAATCTCCCACCTCTTCTCAATCAGGTACAGGGCATACGCCACGCCCTGTACGCTGATGATATAACCATCTGGACAACCACGGGAAGTATGGGAATAATTGAAGAACAACTACAAACCGCGGCGACAACAGTTCAAAATTATGCCCGGGCGTGTAGACTAACGCGCTCACCCGAAAAATCCGAACTCATAGTCTTCCGGCAACGCAAGAATCAAGACACCATCAATATCCTCGTAGACAACTCACCCATCAAGGAAGTTCAGATCCTGAAGATACTGGGTCTGTACATAAATAAAAACGGCAACAACCTTCTTGCCCTCCAGAAACTACGGCTCGTGAGCGAGCAAGTCGCTAGGATGATCGCCAGGATAACGACGCGCAAATCAGGGATGCGAGAAGACGATACTATGCGACCGGCGGAAATCTGCGACAAGAACAGAAAGAAGCTCAGGCGTTGTTCCCGGGCGTTGTCGCTGCTACCAAGTGAATTCGGCACGCTGATGAATGATCCTTATATACGTCCGTTTCTTGACGAAAGCGCCAGTTTCCGATGCCGCAGAGGTCGATGGTTACGCCGCCAGGTGGTCAGTTGACGTCAGATCTGCCTACGCCGCCTGTGCTCCGTACGGTGTGCTGGCAAGTCACCACAGTAGGCACAAGCGCTGATACGTTATCCGGAAGCTTCAAAAACGGGTTCACCGGCGGAAATCTGCGATAAGAACAGAAAGAAGCTCAGGCGTTGTTCCCGGGCGTTGTCGCTGCTACCAAGTTCATTACGAAATGCTCGCCCATCTGTCTGAACCTGCTGTGGAATCACTTCTGACATTTTTTAACAAAATGTGGGCATAAGGAGAGATACCAGAGGCTTGGAAAAAATCCATTGTGGTACAATTGTTAAAGCCCGGAAAGCTGCCTACATCCCCTGGTAATTACAGACCCATAGCCCTGACAAGCACACTTGCAAAATCCTTGGAAAGCATTCTGAACATTAGGTTAATGTTTGTATTAGAATCCCGTGAACAACTTGACATTCATCAGTGGAGTTCAAAAAAGCATGCTCTACAACAGACCATCTAGTTCGTCTTGAGAACACAGTTCGAGAAGCATTTATACACAGACAACACTGCCTTGCGGTCTTTTTTGATTTAGAGAAAGCTTATGATACCACATGGAGGTTCGGCATTCTGCGGGACCTTGGAGACATTGGCATACGTGGTAGGATGCTGAAATGCTTGAGTGACTTTTTGTCCAACCGTTCATTTCAAGTACGTCTCGGTGCCACTCTTTCTAAGAAGTTCACTAAAAAAAAAATGGCATACCTCAGGGATGCATATTAAGCACTACGCTCTTCATAGTAAAAATTAACTCCCTAGCAAAAATAATTCGAAAGTCCATCATGTATTCAATCTATGTCGACGATCTCCAGATTGCTTCCACATCCTCTAGTGTTACATCGTGTGAAAGCCGGCGCGGTGGCTGAGTGGTTATGGTGCTCGGCTGCTGGCCCGAAAGACGCGGGTTCGATCCCGGCCGCGGCAGCTGGAATTTCTTTGGAGGAGAAATTCTAGAGGCCCGTGTACTGTGCGATGTCAGTGCACGTTAAAGAACCCCAGGTGGTCGAAATTTCCGGAGCCCTTCACTACGGCGTCTCTCATAGCCTTAGTCGCTTTGGGACGTTAAACCTCATAAACCAAACCAAACATCGTGTGAAAGGCAAATACAGCTGACAGTAAACAGACTAACAACATGGGCAGATAAGAACGGATTCAAGTTTTCCTCGCTAAAGTCAGTAGCTGTACTGTTCTCGCTTAGAAGAGGGCTGCACACTGATCCCACTGTTTTCCTGAATGAGGTCACATTACCAGCGAACGATGAACACAAGTTTTTAGGAGTAACTTTTGACAAAAAACTCACATTCCTGCCACACATAAACACCCTCAAAAAGAAAGCTTCTCAATCCTTGAGTATAACAAAAGTACTGTCACGAAAACATTGGGGTTCCGACAGAACATGTCTTTTAAAAATTTACCGTTCTGTAGTACGCTGTACCCTTGATTATGGATGTATAGTGTATGGCTCAGCGAGACCATCATACCTTAAACGACTAGATCCAGTACACAACTTAGGTTTGCGTCTTTCCGCCGGTGCATACAGGACGTCACCCATAAACAGCCTTTATGCAGAAACCAACGAACCATCACTTACAGACCGAAGAACCATGCTCACATGCTCGTACATTTTAAAAATCCCTTCGATGCCCAAACACCTATGTTATCCCATAGTCACAAAATGCCCATCAACAACACTGTATAACAACAAGCCGCTAGCTATAAGACCACTCCTCCTGCGTTTTGAAGAGATGTGCCAAAACATCGGCGTTCTAGACACATTACCTGCCATTGCACCAAGACGAAATCCACTGCCTCCATGGTACAATTTTCCTGCAATCTGTGACCTCACTCTTACACACTTCCATAAAAAACAAACTCCACAACAATATATAATACAAGAATTCCTTGCACTGGAAGAAAAATACAATAGTTTTACGGATTTCTACACGGATGGATCAAAAACAGATGTTTACGTAGGAAGCGCAGTGGTACGAGGGGATTCGGAGAACACAATAAGACTTCCACAGTGCACATCCATCTTCACTGCAGAAAGTTACGCAATCTGTATGGCCATAGAAAAAATAGTTAACGTAAACCTCCCAAACAGTATTATTTATACAGACTCCTTGAGTATAATTACAGCTCTCCACACTGGAAACGCTATCACTCCTATACTTGGTGACATCATACACGACATAGTAACAGCCACAGCTCGACGACAAAACATAAAACTCTGCTGGGTACCTAGTCATTTGGAATAACAGGCAACGAGAGAGCAGATTTGTGTGCTGCTAAGGCTCGTGGAAAGGAAATTTAAAAAGTAAGTATACCTTGTAATGATTGCATGAAATCAATAGAAAGGAAACTAAGGAAAAAGTGGCAGTCGGCTTGGAACAGTGAAGTAAAAAATAAACTGCACTTGGTAAAACCAGTTTTAGGTGAATTTAAGTCGTGTGTGCACCAGGAACGTTTTAAAGAAGTTACCTTATGCCATCTGCGAATAGGCCACACGCACACAACTTTCTCCTTACAAAAAAAGACAAACCTGTTTGCCAAGAATGCGGAGACAAACTTACGGTTAACCATATTTTAATCTCTTGTGTTAAACATGAAAAACTGAGAAAAAAGTACATTAGTCAATTTTATAGAGAATGCATTCCTTTTCATCCAGCACTGCTCTTAGACGATAATGCCATTGTTAACATTCCTTCTATATTTAGCTTTTTAAAAGAGGCAGGCGTACTGGAAAAACTAATTATTGAACCACTGGCTCACTCTATTGCATGATACACCTCAGCCACTTTCTCATTCATGTGAACAAGGCTGAGGTTTTTATTTTATCGGTTGGGATCCTCAACATCCTTGGGAAGCCAAGGATGGCCGCTGAGGCTACCTGACCTTTTGAAAGCTTTTACTATTAGCCATTGCTAGATCTCGTCTCCTCCGTTATTACTAGGTAGTTAAACTTTTTAGGCCCTTTACACCACTGATCACGTTCCACATTTTTATTAAATCCCGCAGAAAACATTTTCCATACCTTGTGCTTGGCGCATGATGGCCTTAGATGCCTATGTGCCATAAAGCCCGACACAACACAACACATACAGACACGCAACCTGACCCCTTCTCTCCAACAGGAGGTCGAACGAGTGGTCTCCGCACTGCAGCCATCCATCGTTTTCCTCCGCTGGGTCCCTGGGCATTCAGGGATAGACGGCAATGAGCTGGCCCATCAGCTCGCCCGCGGCACACTTTTCCGGGCACCGTTGATCCCCTGGCCCAAGCCCTCGGATGACGGTGGGAGACTCACCCTTCGCCGCAAAAGAGGTCTACCTTGAGCTCCGCCTCGACAAACGCTTTTACCCTCCCCTTCATCCATCACTCACGGTGCCGGAGTCTCGTCTTTTTCAGCTCATCCAAATGATGCAGTTATCATCCCGTCCCGCCTCTTTCTCTATCGCTATCCGTCGGACCCTTCCTGTGCCAACTGCCCATGTATCTATGCGGACCTGGCCCATTGACTTTTCTATTGCCCGGCTGCTCAGCAGTCGGGTTACTTCCCCCCACCCTCTCTATCCATCACCACCTGGCTCGACTGGCTTGGCGCTGAAGCGGAAGAACAGCGGTTTCTGGTCGCCCGGGTGGTCGACATGCTCGGCCTATAAATTATGGTCGAATAAAAGTATTTTACTGCTACTACTACTACTACTTTTATCCTAACTATAGAGCTTGACTTCACCAAAAAAGCTAAAAATTATCGTGCCCGAATTACTGGCTGGGATAATCATGGAAAGCACTGAGAGACCAAACATTAGAATCCCCCTTTAACCTCCACACACGGATGACAGAGCTGAAACAGGATATCCAGGCATTCACGCAAACGTTACACTCCACCCCCGAGACGCCCGTTGCAGATGGTCGCTTAGCGCACCTACTCCAAGCTCAAAAGAGTATCCTCACACGCTGGAAAGCCCAGACACAGAATCGGAAACTTAAGCTAAAATTGGCGCAACTACAAAAACAAATAGAAGAGCACACTGCCGCACTCAATAAATCTAACGGGCACCAATTATGTGATGGATTACCAGGTAATCTCTCCTCTACCAGGGCCTGGAATCCTCTCCGACACATGATAGACCCCACTGAAGCTAAAAAGCAAACCCGGCTTGCACTCAAAAGACTTACCCATCAAAATTGACAAAATCATCAAGCAGTGCTACGTCAACTCCAATTAACTTTTATCAATGTGGGCCAAGCTACATCATATCCCGACTGTGTAGCCTCCGATCAACCCTTCCTTGAAGCCCCCATTATGGAGGCTGAAGTCAGAGCAGCCTTTATAAAGCTCCGAAACTCAACACCTTGGAAGGACAAAATCACAAATGTCATGCTGAGAAATCTAGATGACCTTTCAATTTCCCTTCTCACCGGCTATTTCAATGAGTGCTGGGAAATGGGGGCGCTACCTGCTGAATGGAAGCATGAAAAAATAATCTTCATCCCTAAACCAAATAAGCCCATTAATGCAAAAATCTCCGTCCAATTTCGCTGCCTTCGTGCCTGGCGAAAGTGAGCATGTCATCCTCACCCGTCTCAGGCAACACATGGAATCCCATGGGCTATATCCCCATACCATGGTAGAATTTCGAACCCATCTCTCGGCACAGGACGCCCTGATGCAGATTTCGAATGCTATCCTCAAAGACATGTAACATTACACCAGACCAATCCTGGCAGTCGACATCACCAAAGCATTTGAGAAAGTTACGCACAGCGCCATCCTGCAGGGCATCCAAGAGCTGCAGTTGGGGGGGGGGGGGCTAAGACCTACAACTATATCCGGACCTTCTTAAAAGATCGCACCTCCTCCCTATATAGATGATATACAGGCCCCCTCCTTCACCCTTGGTAACATCGCTACACCGCAAAGGGCTGTGTTATCTCCCTTCCTCTTCAACCTCATCCCCCTGGCCAAGGCTCTCAGCCGCATCCCGCACTTAGGACACACACTTTATGCGGATGATTTAACGGTTTGGACCAGATACGACTCAGATGGCGAAATAGAATCGACCCTTCAGGAAGCAGCCACAACTACAGCTGCTCACGCGGGAAGCATTGGGCTTGAATGCTCCCCTACAAAGTCAGCACTCCTCATAATTCGCCCGCGGCGCGTCCCTACCACCCCCCTCACAATTTACCTACATGACACTCCCATACCGCAAACACCTACCCTCCTAATTCTTTGCCTGCATTTACAGGACTCGGGGAAAAACAACCTTACCCTGAAAGCACTTAAAACAGTCCACATACTCCGTCATCCATCTTCTTAGAAGGGATTCACATTCACGATCCGGCCTTGATGAAGCATACAATCTCAAGGTGCTGCATGCCTGTCAGCTTAGTCGCATTCTTTACGCCACTCCTTACCTGAACATCTCCTGTGCGGATAAAGGTAAGATCAATTCTCTAATACACATGGCTACCAAAGCAGCGCTGTACCTACCAAAGAGCACTAGCATGGACGGGCTCTTAAAATTAGGAGTTCACAACACTATACAAGAACTTATAGATGCACACCGCTACACACAGTACCTTTGTTGTGGCTGGCACGGAAACCGGACGCTATATACTGGATTCTCTCGAAATTCGCATACCCGCTCACACTACAGACTTCATTTCTCTCCCTCGCGCCGTACACAACGCGCTCATCCTAAAACCTCTTCCTAAGAATGTCCACCCTGAATACCACGCCGAGTCACGCGAGCCAGAGCTCTCCATAAAGAATATGGCACTTCAGAGGATGTGCGCTGGGTGGACGCCGCGTATGGTCCAGACCGTTCAGTAGCTGTGGCTTACCATCCACCAGCCACCCCGCTTACTCATTTCATAGACCTCCCCCCCCTGCACCCCGGAAGAAGCAGAGGAAGCAGCTATAGCAACAGCCATTGCCAAAACTGATGCGGCTATATAGTTAGTGATTCTAAAGCAGCCATTCTTAACTTCGCCCGCGGACGCGTCCATCCCCCCGTGTGGCAGATATTGAGAATGTGTACCCTGAATTCCGATAGGCGTATCGAGCTCGTGTAGATGCTGGCTCACTCTGGCAATCGCGGAAATGAGGCCGCCGATAACATAGCCTGAGAACTTATTTGCCGGGCAAATGGCGACCCCAGCCGGGATTCCTCGAGGCAGCGGGCACACACGTTCTCAGAACTGACTCCACACGCACGACTTGCCTGTCGGCTCTATCCACCTCCCCACTCCCAACAAATCCTCTGGAGGCGACTCCAGACCCGGACTCTTCCTATCCCTCAGCTTCTGTCCTACTTCCGCCCCGTTTCCCCCAGTGCACTATCTGTGGAGAAGCGCACGCCACCTTGGACCACATCCTCTTCGGCTGCCCTGCCGATCCTCCCCCGGAAGGACAGCCCGCCATCGGAATATGGAAGGAATGGGACGTCCTTCTTGCGTCGCAGGAACCGGACACGCAACTTCGCTGTGTGAACCGGGGTGCCCGTGCCATGGCCCTACGTGCCCTGGACACATGCGCGTAATGTGATGGCTGTGGGGTGGCCCTGAGACTTTGCACAGTCCAAACTCGCTTGCATAATAAGTTTTCTATCCATCCGTGCAAAACCAGCGTTAAGTGACGCTGCGGCCTATTGCTGCTGTGCTGCGTGTCTGCCACGAGGTTGTCAGCGCTAATGCATGAAGCGCACATCTCTCCTCACCATCCCCACGTGCCTCAAAGCGCGATTGATGTGTTCACCGATCCAGGAGGCCAGCTATGTGCCCATCCTTTCCTCAAAATCATCGGAGTGAGGAACGTTGCCAACGAAAACGCCTACGAACACAATGAACTTCGATGGACTTCGATGGTGCTACGTTTCTGCCACAACATTCTTTATTGTTTCACTCCCACCTTCATCCCTTTCCTTACGGGGAGGTTCATGTGCCCACCTAGATATTTGAGACGGATACTGCGCAATTTCCTTTCATCAAAAACCAACTGTTGTTAGTGCCACCGCATCCACGTAGCTTACAGCGCGACTGATGTGTCCGCTCTCCCAAGGGGCCACTTATGCGCATTTCCTTTGCAGTTGAACCTGCCGCTCTTCATCGGTTTCGGCTGCCCGTTTAGCACGTTTAAGCTCCTTACCGATTGCTAAATTTCCCGCACGTTTGGAAATGGCGACCGGGCGATCAGATTCTGCCCCACGTCTGCGAGTACCCGTCTCCGAGGACGTCGGCTCCGGCTGACTTGCTAAGTTCATGCCGAGACACTGGACAGGGAGCGCGGAGTGGTACGCGCAGCGCCGCCGCGACGGCAGAGCGCGCGGCTGCAGCTGCTGCGAGCCACGTGGTGCACAACGGGGTTGCCTACGCAGCTGCGCTTCTCCTGTTCAAGACCGTTCAAGAAGCAGGCACTGCAGAATTGGCGCAACTAGGCCAGTAAAGTTTCCGCATGTTTGGAGCGAAACCTCCACTGATCACGTACAAACCTTGAAGGCTATGTCCGACGCATGTATGACGATCAGACGGCCTCAATTATTATAAAAAATTTGGTGCGGTTTAGCTACTGCAAAACTTGGTTAGGCACCGAATGGTATCGGGCAACTATACGCAGCTGGGAGTCTGTAGAGGGCGTTGCAGACATTGGATAGGCAGCGCGCCTTCCTTCCGCCTGGTTTACTTTGTTGATCGAGAGAGTTTGCTCACCGAACTAACGTGGAGGCCTATTCATGCAGTTCCGCGATTCCGCCATAAGGTTGTCAGCACTAAAGAATAGAGCTCACATCTCTCTCGCCACCCCATTTACTTCGAAGACCCGGTTCAGGCGCCCACTGACCCTGGGAACCAGTTAAAATGATCGGTCTAAAATGTTAAAGCCAACCAACACATTGAATACCGACGGCCTATCGTTCCTGTGCTGCGTTTCGGCCACAACGTTGTCAGTGCCAACGCTGCAGCGCACATCTGTCACTATAGTCCCGTAGCTTAAAGCCCGACTGAATTGACCGCGGCACCAGGGGCCCAGAAATGCGCCTTTCCAATGCTTTCGAAGCTCCCGCTCGTCACATGTTTCGTAGCTTAACGCGCGACTAAGGTTGTCCCAGGGGGCGGAGGGGGCAGTTATGCGCCTTTCTTTTGCTTTCGAAGCTTCCGCTCTTCATCAATTTCGCAGCTCCAAACGCGACTCAGGTGTTCACTGTCCCAAGGGGCCAGTTATGCTTTCCTTTGGTTTATGTGTCAGCAACCTGGCGTGGATGTTGATCCCTCGAAGCGAAGTGCTGCTGTCCCGTCCATATTATGAAGAGGCACGAGCGGAGCAGAAGAAAAATGGGACGGCTTCGCTAACCCTGGTTATGCAAGCGAAAGTCACGCTTGCATAACCAGCGTGAAATCACGCTGCGGTCTATTGCTGCAGTGCCGCGTGCATGCCACAACGAAGTCAGCGCTGACGTATGTAGCCCACATCTCTCTGACCATGCGCCGCGGTGGCTCATTGGTTACGGTGCTTAGCTACTGACCCGAAAGACGCGGGTTCGATCACCGAAAGATATATACCGAGCTATATACCGGGTTCGATCACCGAAAGATATCTAATTTGGATAAAAATTGCTCAAAAACGAGAAAAACTGGATGATGACGTCACATCAGACAAAAGATGGCGAAGCAGTGTGATCCGCCGACAAGCAACAACTGCTGACGAGCTTCACATGCGAAGCGTGACGTCACCGCTTCCTCTCGGCGCGGTGTGCTCCTCTTTTGAGAAATAAATTCAAGCTCAGCAAATTCAAATCAGTGCAATGAGTGCAAACACCTTTCGCATTCCCACACTTGAGAGATATCTAAGTGCCTCAAACGAATTTTTTGCGTCAGCGGCGGCTGCTATTTACGTAGTTAACACGGCTGAAGTGGTGACGTTGCGCCCGTAATTATGCAGGCTGAAACGAGAGCGTAAAAGATCGCCCATAAACCGCTTACAATCGTCGTGAGTGAAAATGGCGGCCCTTTCGCGTGAGCAACGGTGTGTTAGGGTGCTTGAAGGCGCTGTTGACGTGCGGGACTGCACAGTGGCTTGGCGACGAACTCGCGGTTGAACTGGCAGGTGCGCGGGTGAATGCGCTGTCATTACAGCGGCAGGTGCTGTGCGCGCTCGCTGCGCCTCTTCGCCACCGGTTGGTTTCGTGGTTTCAAGGCACCATAAGAGATGAACACGTCGGCGGAGCCCAACCGAGTGTGAGCAAGTGTTTACAGCGGGTGGTGGAGACCACTGTCTACGTTGGGTCTCAGAAGGGGTGTGTTCGCTTCCCGACGAGACCCAAAGAGAAGGAGGTGGTGAAGGAGGGCTTCCTTCGCTTAAACTTTCACCGCGGCAGCATCCCCGCCGTAGTCGGGTGTGTTGATGGCACACTCATGTCCATCAAGGTGCCGCTGGGCAGTGGAATCTGTGCTGCAAACATGATACTGAGAAGACATCTGCCACTGCTTATGATCGCGTTAGTTCGGTTACAAGTACGGGCCTGGGCAACAAAAGTAAGTTCGTGCTGTACACGACTTTCCTGAGGTTTGTGCGCGAACGTGCGCGTTCTCGCCGTGCACACGCGCTGGCCCGAATCCTTCCTCGACGCGTTCGTCCGAGGCGCAGGAAGGCCTGCTGGCTGAACGACGACGAGTTTTACTGGGTAAGCAGTAAACAAGGCATGTCAACCGTTGGGCGACGTGTCACATGTTGAGCTGCAGCACTGTGCGTTTGCCCGTATCTGCTAGTCTAGCTAGTTACCTCAATGCAGACATGTTCCAATAAGATACAGTGCAATGTAACCGTTTTGATATTTATAACAGCAGCAAAAACATAGGATACATATAATATTGTTGAAATACACGCTATTTCCTGTCTAAGAACCAAGGCAAAGTGCACCTGACGGCGCTTGTGTTCTATCAATGTGATGGTAAGAGACTGACCTTACAGCAATGATCACTTATACATCTCAATCCTGGGTTGTCTGCATGCTCACGAAGGTCATGTTCAGCAGAGCGTGTGGGCTACCTGACATGAGTCCTCCATTGTATATTAGAACATCTTGTAAGGCTGTTCAGATCACCGAGAAAAGACATGCTTAGGCAGGATTGAAGAGCGCACACAGGACGAGGACGAGCTCGAGTCTTGTCGCTTCTTTCCTCTGTCCTCAACCTGTGTGCGCTGTTCAGTCCTTCCATGCACCAACTCTCCGTACTTTTGAAGCATATTCTTAACTGCGTCATTTTTTTGTTATGCAGCAGACGTCTACCCACTTATGAAACTTGGGAAAAAAACCCACCTAGGCGCAAATGATGTCACGACACAAAAAGAGATGAGGAGACAACGGACAGGTGGTTTTTTTTCCCCAAGTTTCAAGATGGAAAACCAACTAGCCCGTCAACATGCCTTACTGGTCTACCCACTGGAGCCAGCAATTTCTGCTTGAACGAATGGCACAGGCGTGGTGCTTTCAAAGACACCGGATACACCACTGCCAGTGGAAGTGAACAGTAGTCATCAGCACCGTGCGTGCCGCACTTCACAACCTCTATTTGGAGGTGTGCTCCCATGTCAGCAGAGGGTGCAGGTGGCACTGCCACTGACCCAGGTAACAAAGGGCTACCTCTACATGCTGGCTACGTAGTTGAGGCAGTATCACTCCTAACCTACCTGCAGGGGAGAGCAATGCACAACTGTATTTTCGGCCTCTTTAGGACGACCCGTCTCCATAGGCAGGCATGCCTAGGTGTGTGACAGTTGCGATGGCAACTCTAGGGACAACTCACCATGCTGGTATGACGACACACACTGCGCATATTTCCGTGCAGCATCCGCCTTGTTATCAACCGGCACAGCGTAACACGGCTACACGCTGGACTTCGTTACCGATAAAACACAGCGCCACCGCTGCGTCGCCTGAGGCATGCTTCGCCGACGGTGGCTACAAAAACGGGCTGCCCGTCTGGCAAGGGCGGCTTTTTTTCTTGCGCTACCGAGACGAGCGTAGCGTTGGTGTGCTCGTTCGCTGTCACGGCTAACCGAATTAACAGTTGTTAAGTTTTTATGTTGGGATACATCCTTCAGCAGAAACGACATCCCACATCTGGTGACCCGGTCAACGACCAATAACCCATCGCCATGAACTAGCAAGAGCAACCGCTTCAGAAACGGCACGGCCAACTCAACACTTCCGTGCAGCAGCATCCCCCCTGCTCCGCCGAGGACGTCAAAACCCCGGCAGACGGCATCCCGCACGCTGCCCTGCACGACGTCTGGCGTGCCGCTGTCAAGCTACCGCGGATTTGGGCCGACTCGCCCGAGGTATGGTTCACCCAAGTCGAGGTCCAGTTCTCCCTAGCACACATTACGCAAGACCAGAGCCGCTGCGATAATGTCGTCGCCCACCTCGACGTCCGCTACGCCTACGATGTCAGGGATATAGTTGCCAACCCAGCAACGGCCAACCTTTAGGAACACCTCCTGACTGAACTCATCCGCCGCCTGTAGCTCTCGGAAGAGCAGAACGTGCGACAACTACTGTCCACAGAACTTGCCGAGCGCAAGCCTTCGCAGCTCCTCCGCCGCATGCGCGGTCTAGCGGGCAACATGGAAGTGCAGGACTCCTTACTGCAAGCACTTTGGCTTCAAAGACTTCCACCGCACGTCCAGGAAATTCTGCAGGCTCAGCTTACGCTACCTCTCGACCAACTTGCCGAGATCGCTGATGGCGTCATCGATGTCTCTTTTCCACTTTTGTCGCCCGTCGTCCAGGCTGTCGCCGCACCGCTGAACACCACGGAGCTTGCGCATCGCATCGACGATATCAAACCACAGCTCAGCTCCCTTCAACGACGCCTCGCTCGGCACTTGCCGACGCGCCACCCGCAAAGCCGTGACCGTAACACCACCCCGTCGCGGCAGTCTGGTGACGACAAACGGTGCTACTACCATCAACGCTTCGGGGACAGAGCACGACAATGTCGACCACCCTGCTCCGCTGGACGTCGGGGAAACGCCAACGACAACTCGTAGACACGGCTGCGAGCTGCCAACCTGAGGGCCGTCGCATCTTCGTCACCGACCAAATTACAAAGCAGCGGTTCCTTCCGACAGCTGTTCTGACATCTTCTGCTACCCACGAGCCCACATTGGAGGTACCACCCCTCCTACGTCTTTTGAGCTAAGCACGGAAAACCGGTCCGCAATGAAGACTTAGGGCTAGCTCCGCCTGCACGTCCATTTTAAAAAGCTACGCCGTGGCCTTTATTGGAATCTTGTCATCAGCGACATCATCTAGCCAGTCATCGGCTCAAACGGTTTGGCGCACTAGCCTCCTTCTGCACTACCGCCACGATTGTCTAATCGACGCGACAGTGGGACATTTTTCGCCAGGACAGCGAACGACTGCCCACCAGCCAAGCATCAAAGTACTCGGTGTTGAAAACCATTCATCGTACCACGCCATCCTCGCCGAATTGCCCGGTTTGACGCGCCTGTGCGGGTTGCCACGTGATGTGCAGCATACCACTGTGCACTACATCCGGACCACCCCAGGCCCCCAGGTTTTCTGCCGCGCCTGTCGCCTTGCCCTGGACCGCCATGCGCATAGCCGAAGCAGAGTTCGAAGCCGTGCTCCGTGAGGGAATCGCCTGCCGCTCCGACGGCCCATAGGCCTCGCCACTTCGCCTTGTCCCGAAGAAGACCGAAGGCTGGCGGCCTTGTGGGGACTGCCGCGCCGTCAACGCCCGCGCCATTCCGAACAGGTACCCCGTTCACCACATACAGGACTCCGCCCATCGCATTTATGGCTGCCACTATTTCTGCATGCTAGACTTGGTGAAGGCCTACACGCAGGTACCCATCAACACGGACGACATCCCGGAAACCGCAATCATTACCCCTTTCGGCTAGTTCGAGTTTTCCTTCATGACCTGAATACATTTGTCTCTGCTGAGCACTGTTTCAACAGGTTGCCTTTTGAGCCTAATAAGATGTCGCCTAAAACGAGGGATATCCTTGAAGCTGTACACGCACTCCCTCTCTTTAAGATGTCCCAGCTTCAAGCTGTCTGCTCCTATATCACCAACCAGCTCGGCCCCAATACGTGCTTGGCACTCGAGTTATGTTTGTTCCTCCACTGCCCATAAGCGGTTTATTACGTCATAGCTTAATAAATCGTGATTAAAGATAACACCTAACACGTATTCCTTTAACACGCCATAAGCTGCAGTATGCTTAGATTACCTTGAGCCCCTTCAGCAGAAACAACATTGACACACAAGAGAAAATTCAGGGCTGGGCCCTTTGGCGCTTTTAGCGCTATGAGAGTGAGCTCGCACTGATAACATATCAGTTGTTATATGTAATGAAATTCAAGTCTTATGATCCAGATGCAAGTTTCTACACGTAACGTTTGGATAAGGCCATGAACTATAATTTGACACCGGCCCACGTTTAACAGCGCTCGCAAGCCGGATGCGGTACACGCATTCGCTTCTTTTAATTTTTTCTTGGCCAGGATATACTTCGACCTTTTTTTCTCGAATATAAATATTAGAACCGAAGTTATCCGATGAGCCCGCTCAATCGTCAAGTACGAAGCAAGAAATAATAAG
This sequence comes from Amblyomma mixtum, assembly GCF_055824585.1. Lineage (NCBI taxonomy): Eukaryota > Metazoa > Arthropoda > Arachnida > Ixodida > Ixodidae > Amblyomma > Amblyomma mixtum. Next base: position 164,706,859 of record NC_143021.1, read on the forward strand.
TAGCAGAATTGACAGGCTGGTCAGATTGTATATTTACTCTACAGTTTGTTCTTGCATTTCCTGCTGCAAAAATTAATGAACCTTCATTGAATATGCTGTTCACTGCCGTAATTCGTCGAGTACCGAGGGCCTTTCAATCAGCGCCGAAACAACGCGTTCAAAGACACCACACAAAACGTGCCTACTTATCCGTCTCTTTGACAACATATTCCGGCCACTTGGCCTGCTCTTCTGCACCACAATATTGAGGTTCAAATGCGCAGCGCGCGGAAATGCGTTGTGCGGTCGGCACACGGTCAGTAACCGCAGATGAATGCTTCAAAGGTTATACTGTGCAAACGTTGCGATGAGTTTTTTTAAATGTAAACTGACATTACATGCCGCGTTAACATGAACACTGTGGGCAAGGTATCATAAGGCTCAGATCTTCAGTCCATGGTTGCAGTCCGGCGCACAATGCGCCGAGTTATCAACGGTGGCTCAACTTGAGCTGAAATACCACAGACATTTTATCTACACGGCTAGAAATGAGACGACGAGTAACTGGAGTAAAGAAATCAGCGTTATATGCGTTGCAGTCCTGCTATATAAAAATGCAAAAAACGGTACACGTGCTGAAGTTAAAAAAATACTCGCCTTTCTGTAGCACCTCCAATAAAGTACCAATATTCTGTGAGTCATAGCAGAGGCCATTCCCACTTTGCCTACCAAGCTACCTACGGTGCCTCTCACTGAAAGCTTTTAGTGATCCGCTGATTAGGCAGTTCCTTTCACATTAATGCCGCCTGTAAATGTACCGATGAAGCCAGAAATGAACGCGGCCAAGTTGTCTCTGCAGGTTCATCAGTGATGACAGAAATGCTTCAGCAATGAGAAGCCACAAGCTGGGTGATTAATGAAGGATCGTATAGTAGACAGCCCATTCCTTAGTTCCAAGTGGCGACTTTTCATGCTGCGGCACTCAATTTATCGCAAACTGAACTATTTGCACTCTTTCAGCAGCACGTTGTTCCAGTCAATGTAGCATAAGGAACGCCACCTGTGAAGCCGGCAAAAAGGCTGTCACAAAACTTCACTCTCACTAGTATGCGTTACATCAGTTCAACTCGAGAAAATGTGATATATTTTATGCCCTACTGCTTTGCTCCAAGATACGGCCTAAAACTAGCCTCCAATCGAAGCACATTTTCCGTCCTCAAGGGGATCACAATGAAAAATTTCACAAATTCCTTACATAAGGCACGAAGGAGAATGGTCGCATATAGCACAGGATGCGGCACCAATAAGAGGGCATCGTGAATGAAAACCGGAAGAGCAAACGGGGGAAGTCAACTGGTCATTCGAAAAAGGGGCACTTTTTGGTCGGGTTCATGTCTGAGCCCACGGGGCACCGGAAGGTTTTGGCGAAGGGAGCAAAGTTGGCCATCGCCTTGTTGCAGTCCCCGCCGTAGAGGTTATCAGCGTCCGTCTTGGCGCAGCTGAAGAGGCAGGCGGTGATGAAGAACACCTTCTCCTCAGTCAGCTCCTGCGACACGAGAGGGAACCCCCAAAACTTTGCGAATACATTCTGCTGCAAGAGAGTGTCTGGGGGGACCTACGAGGCTATTGAAACAAAAACCAAATTAATGACCGAGGATGTTTACAACATTCGATTCACTGCGAAAGCACGGGCAAAGAGTGTTCGACTGATATTACATGCATGAATGATTGAACTGAGGTACACACATGATGACAGATTCAATCTGGTGTTCTTTTTTAGCGAACATGGAAAAGTTGATTTTCTTCGTGCCAGAACCTCAGTGCTAAGTAGAAGACAACGATGAGCGCGCAGTGCCCCAGGTCAAAATGCTCGTGCTGGGCACATGCAAGCAAGAGATGATTTTGCTATGCTTTGGACATCCGGATTAGCGCTTTCGACTGCAAAAGGCAAAGGACCGAAGCAGTGGGCTGCATAGAGTGGTTGTATCCTGTGTTCTCTTTGTCTACTGCTTTTTTTGTTGATTTATTATCTTATGATCTGGCCTATGATGTACCCTCCTAAGCTAGCTGAAGGCTGAATATTCATTGCACGAAAGTTTAGCATTTTCCTGTTTTTTGGTGTTTGTTTGGTGTGGCGCTGACCTCATATTTAGAACGCACGGTTCCAATTGCTCAGATCTCTAAGCCTTCAGCGCCAGTTTTTGCAAACGTGAAAAAGTAGGTAGCTTAAGAGCGTGGTCACAACTATTGCGAGGCTGAAGTGCGGACAGCCTGCTATTGACCAGCTATGTCGCCACTTTGCAATAATTACAGCTATCACGACACTTTACAATAATTATTTCCAGGAAATGGGAAAGATGTGCAAACAAGAGTTGAACGTGCTATTAAAAGCCACACATACACAGTCAGCAGAACTGATGAGATGGCTTGGGGGTACGGGGCTGTTAGGATACACACGTGAAGGAAGCCAGGAGTCGCTGAAAGCAAGGACAGCATGTTTCCTTCTTCACTTCAAGCCCAAACGTACTTACACAAGTTATTTCTTACCGACAAGCCCGAAAGGCAAATAAAGTGAAGCGATACTATACTAATTTCTCTTGTTTCGTTCCATACACACTCAAAAGAAACTACAGAGAATGTTTACTACATTCAAATAGGAGCGAAAGGACCCATTTGTGCTACGTAGAAGACGACAGTGAGCAGGCAGTGCCGTGGGACGGTGGAGATGAAAGTTATGAAGACAACGCTCTCTAATGCACAGCGCGAGAGTGTGGTGCAGTTCAACACGCGGCGTGTTGGCTGAGGCGATAGCCTAGTGGTCTCACTCAGCGGCCCTTGAAGATCTGTTCACGCAGCCACGGGTTCGACTCACAGTCATGGATATTTATTCAATTTCTTTTTCTCTTTTCCTTGCTTTGACCTCTAACTCAGCTGAAGGTCCCCAAGCAGCACATGACACTGCTCCAATGTAGGAATTGAGTTGGCAAACTACGGTCCTATGAAGGCCCCGCGTTGCCAATGTTCTCCCCGCCTTGGCACAGCCATTTTCAAACCTTGGCAGTATTGGACCAGTTTCTCGGGCGTTTTCCCCGCCTTGGCTCAGCCATTTTTAGAAGTTGGCAGTATTGGACCAGTTTCTCGGGCGTTTTCCCTGTCTTGGCTCAGGCATTTTTAGAAGTTGGCAGTATTGGACCAGTTTCTCGGGTGTTTTTCCTGCCTTGGCTCAGGCATTTTGAGAAGTTGGCAGTATTGGACCAGTTCCCAGGTGTTTTCCCTGCCTTGGCGCAGCCATTTTTAGAAGTTGGCATTATTGGACCAGTTTCTCGGGCGTTTTCCCTGTCTTGGTTCAGCCATTTTTAGAAGTTGGCAGTTTTGGACCAGTTTCTCGGGCGTTTTCCCTGCCTGGGCTAAGGCATTTTTAGAAGTTGGCAGTACTGGACCAGTAATTCGGCCTTATTCCCCGCCTTGGCTAAGCCATTTCTGGAAGTTGGCAGTATTGGACCAGTGATCGGACGTTTTCCCTGCGTTGGCTCAGCCATATTTCGAAGCTGGCAGTATTGGACCAGACTCGAATGTTTCCCCTGCATTCACTTTACCATATTTCGAAGTTGGCAGTATCTCACCAGTTCTACAATCTCTTCCTAATAGGCTGCTCGACTTCTTGTCGTAGGCAGCGCGACGCTGCCTACGACATTGAGAGCAGTCTAGGAGCGGGAAAAAGGGTGGGTTAGATAAACAAAAATAAGTCTTCATCCCCGTTCTCAAGTCGCGAATCTATTTTGAAAAGCTTTTTCTGAAATATGGAGATTAATGGGGCATTAGCCCTCCTGTAGTTTGAAGAAGAATTAGTTGGGCGAGAACGAAGGCTATCTAAGAAGAGCTCCGCATTTAGATAAATACCGCAGTAGCGCATCGTAATTCCCAGTGGCGGGGCTAGTTGGTGATGCATTTTCTTTTTCCGAAATTTCCTCGCGGAGGGGAGACGCCATGCTCGCATGTAAGCATACGGCACGCGGAAGTAGAGGGAGGGGGGGGGGCAGCCGGTCACAACTTGAGCATGGTCTGCTTTGTTTTCCTTCCGAGAGGGCATTGTGTAGGCGCCCAGGGCGGAAGAAGGGGCCCCGAAACTGGGGTGCCTCGATGTGCGGGAGGGGAGAGCGGAGAGAAGCGCACGCACATCTAGGCGCCCTACGAGCACCTGTTTCTATTCACCCCAGCACACGACTTGCACTTGCTGATCTGCGCCCTGCCTGTGGGATTAGTGCATTTTCCTGGCGCATTTTCCCTGTTTACATGAGTGGGATGCACGAGAAAGCTGACATGATGCGCTGCTCTCGCGTTCATGTAAACGGAGATTATGAGCCGTCCTAGTGTTATGCGCTTTTCTTACAGTTGCACTGTAAAAACTAGCCGTCACTTTGACGGCCAACCTTTGGTCAATTTTGACGGGTCCTCGGGGTATTCCGAAAAGACTGTTCCTTCGGCGTGAATCAGGGGGAGAGGGCATAGCAACGAGGAGCGCAAAAAAACAAAATTCTCGGCCTTCTGATTAGCTCTTCCTCGCAAACGTCATACGACCGATGACCTATCGCGATGCGGTCTCGTTTGGCGTCGCGCGGACTCTGTGCGAAGCATTTTTGGCCTTCTCCTCGTGCGTTGTTGGCGTGGTCAGTGTGCGCGGGCCTTGTTTTTTTTCGCGTTCAGCGCGCCATTTTTTTTCGCAGTGGTCAGAAGACGGCGAGGCTTGGATTCATGGAAGCGGCTGCTGTCTCAAACCAAGTGCGCCTGATTACGGTAGGTGTACTGCATGTTTACTGCATTTGCTTACATTTTCCTTTCGGCACGCGGTGTACGACACAAGCGCGGAGAGTCTCGTTCGAGCCGTCGTGGCGTGTACACCGCGGCGGCCGGCGTACGTTTTTCGCCTCAAGCCCGTCGTGGATTCGTCTAGCGCTGTGCTCGCCCGCGTTCCCACACAAGGGTTACAATCTCTGCAAACTTTCTTCTGTGCGTTCCCTGTCAGCCCGCTCCTTCCTAACGCGAGAGGTGGCCTTGTATGCTTCTACACACAGGTGAAGGGAACACGCGAGCCCGTTGCGATGCGAGCCGATCGCGCGCTTGTGGCTGTTGTAGGCAACGTGCTGTCGTGCGTTGGCACGGTCTGCTTACTTAGACTGCTGGTCGCGCGGCTAGTAAGATGTGGTGTGACATCTATCACCACATAGTGCTCCTTCGGTGCGTATTCGGCTTTCGAATTAAATCGGCCTCACTGTTTTTAGAACTCTTACTGTTCCAAAAATATAGTTTGCACGCATCGTCTTGCTCAAGACGTGGCCTGCCTCCAGTTTTTAGAACAGCCGCAGGGGCTCGATCGCCCCGCATCGCGATGATCCTGTAGTAGGTGCGTTCGGCTTTCCCTACGTTTTTTGCGGGGACATCTCGAGCGCGCCTGTACCGTTTATGTGCGCGCTCTGCCGCGCCTATTTAATCTGTCCGGAACTGTCCTGCAGCTCTTCGGCCGGCTGTACTCGCCCCGGCTCCTAACGCTGCAGCCGTGCGGGGCGGCGGCGGTCGGCCCGCTGGTTGTTGTATGTCCCTACTGCATTGGCCGTGGTTTGACGTGATGACTCAGAGGTCCGATGTGCCTGCAGCAAGCTGTGGTAGCTTGGTGCAAGCGGGCCCGGATTTTCTAGAACGAGCACCTTGCTAGGAATACATATTCGAAAGCAAAAGATCAGGCCAGACCGAGAGCCTTCGCTGCCGAGTATAATCTCTGATGTCTTTCCTATGGCACCAAGCTTGCCGTATGCGTAGTCTGTGTTTGTCTTGAAATTACACAACAAAACCTTTGACTCAATAGTATTACGTGCCAGTAATTTTGTTCCCATGCCGGCTCAGGTGTGCGCGACATCCACCTACTTGCCCTTGCAGTCGACAGAGAGGAGTGGACAAGTCTGGACAAGCTAGTGGGACTCCTTCTTGGAGCCTTTCTTGGTTTCAACGTCTGTGATCCACCCGGCTGCCCACTCACTATGGAACATTTGCAGAGGTAAATGAGTGGGAAATAATTAGAAGGACCTTTTCTATAAAGGTTGGGATTTCAGGACCAGTAAAAATTTATTCAATTAATATGCGTGACTTAAAATCGAGTACTGCTTCGAACAAAGAAGCTTATATGACCTCTGGTCAGCTTCCTTCGCTTTGTGGGTTCTTATAGGGTGCTGCAATACAAGGTGCAGAACTGAAATCTTTTCTTTCAGGGATTTATGGTTTATGCACTAGTGAGTAATCTCATAACTTGGCAGCCCTTAGCACAGCAAGCTGGCACTATTCATATCGTGCATCATCCCTTACAGCTTGAAACTTGGAAAAACCCACGTAGGCGCAAATGATTTCACGACACAAAAAAGAGACGAGGAGACAACGGACAGGCGCCAACTTCCAACTATTTTTTGCTCGAAAAAAAAAAGACATACATTTATAGTCTCAGGTAATGCCCACATTTACACACCACGTGCCTTATCGCAGCCCTGACTTATCGCCTAGCACGAACATTATTGCTCAGAAAATCGTACTCCGCCGCATACAACCTAACTGAAGTGTCACTCACGCACAAGGCTGCCTTTTTCTTTATGTGGAAGGCTTCCAATAAAAGCCTCGCCTGCTTGAAATTGCTTTTGCCCAGAATCCTCGCCTTTTCCAGTCGAGGTGCACACTTGCACGTGTTAACGTGGCTCACCAAAGTGGCTTATTTGTCTTTATTATTCACTACCTTTTTGTCATGTTCCCCGGTATCTCGTACACCACTCCTTCCATGCAGCGTATAAAGGTGCGCTGATGTTTTATGCTGCACCCAGGGCGCTCAGTGCCACAAATCCGGGGTTTAAGTTTGCTCAACTTGTTTGGGGCTGAAGAAACAAGCGGTACCTTGTGCCTGTTAGCCACCTTCTTCAAATTGTGTGACACTTTCTGCACATAAGGCATGACTTCAGGTTTTACCGCAGGGGCCCTTTCTTCAAGATTCTTTGGACTGGTGCAGCGTTTTGTTTTTTGGAGGAGGGTTTCAGCGACAGCAGTCAGCACAACCGAGGGGAAGCCAGCAGCCAAAAGGCGTCCAATCTGATTTCTTAAGCTATCGTGCATTTGGTGCGGACAGGACTTCGAAAGCGAGGACTCAAATCATAATGAGGCGATGGTGCTTAACAATTTTTGAATGCGCCGTATTGAAGGGCAGCGGTTCCTTGCTAGTACTAGGAAAATAACCCCAACATAAATGGTCCTCCCGGAACGCCAAGCTTAGGTCTAAAAATTGTAGTTTCCTCTCCCTTGGGAGCTCATGCGTAAAAACTAGGACACGCCCTTTGAGGTTAAAAACACTTAAAATCCTGGACACATTAGCTTCAAAAAAATTGTCAAAACCAGTGGATAAAAGGATAAGAAAATCGACAACATATCTAAAAATTTTAAAAACAGGTCCTCCTACCAATAATTGTGCAAGTTCCTTGTCCAAAGCAGCTAAAAAAATTTCACATAAAATAGGGGCGACACAGGAACCTATACATATGCCTTTTCTCTGTAAGTAGGGTTGCTCATTAAAAACGATAAAAGTGACCTTAAGATATTGCTCCAATAAATTCAAAAAATTTTCCACAGACATACCAGCAGCATCCCGGAAAGCCATTTCCCCTGTGCATTCAATACACGAAAGAACAGAAGCCAGTAGCTCAGCATGTGGGTCGGAATAAAACAAATCCTCTATGTCTACAGAAAAGGCAGATCGAATTTTTGGATGCGTTTCAAAACAATGAACTACATCTATGGAGTTCTTTACCCGAAAAGGGTCGTCCAGTTTAAGAGAGTTAAGCTTGCTTGTCAAGAAACGGCTAACATTATGCTGCCACGAACCATTTTCGCTCACTATAGTGCGGAACGGAATATCAGGTTTGTGGGTTTTAGCAGTAAAGAATACGGAAAGACAGTTCCGTTTGCTTTTCGCTATATCACTAGCGAGCTTCGGAAGATGGAGGTCCTTATAAAAGTTAATGAACCTGGCTTTAACTCTCACTGCTGCTTTTTTAATGGCTATAAAATTCTTGTCTACCGCTTGCAATGCTTTTTCATTGTAAAGTCCTTTTTTCATGACCACAAACCTGTCATCTTTGTCTGACTGAAGGAGACACAGCTCATTCCTATTAAAAAAAGAGGAAACATGACTGACATCACGTTCCAGTCGACTGGTTACAGCCGTCTTAACAGACTTTTTGAGGCAGTCCACTCCTTCCAACAAACACCGTTCTTGGATTTCTCCTTTTGCTTTCGAAGCAATGTTCCTGTTTGTGGCGAGCAGTTCATGGGCAGGCACATCCGGTTGAATACCGTACTTTGGTCCTCTCTCAAGCACATCTCACAAACTGTCAGGGACATCTGCATCCCCTAACACCACCACGCGGCTCGTGCTGTTGTCCTTTTTCGTGTTAACATCACCGAGCAGACCTTTTAGAACCTGCCTCCACTTGTCATCTGGGCAGCTTGCCGCTTGAAGAAAGCGTAGTTCTTCCCTGCAAGCCTCTCTGGAAACTCACTGCGGGAGATGACTGTAGCCAGTTGTGAAAAAAACAAACCTGGCGCCACAGTTCAGATCTAAGTATCTTGCCTATCCGCTTAACGTGTCCCCAAGAAGGCTTCACAGCACCAAATAGTAGACTTATATAGTGCGGAATAGTTCCTTTCCGAAGGCAGAAGTGTCTGTGTCTACTCTCCATGCTACGCGCCAGCTTTTGGTGTGCTCCATTGTGAATGCCACGTGCCAAGCAAGACGCTACGCCTTCTGCCTTCGGAAAGGAACTATTCCGCACGATGCGCAACACGTGCACAGTGTTCCGCAACACGTGCAAGTGTGCACCTTGACTGGAAAAGGCGAGGATTGTGGGCAAAAGCAAATTCAAGCAGGCGAGGCTTTTATTGGAAGCCTTTCACAAAAAAAAGGCAGCCTTGTGCGTGAGTGACACTTCAGTTAGGTTGTATGCAGCGTAGTACGATTTTCTGAGCAATAATGTTCGTGCTAGGCGATAAGTCAGGGCTGCGATAAGGCACGTGGTGTGTAAATGTGGGCGGTGCCTGAGACTATAAATGTATGTGTTTTTTTTTTCGAGCAAGAAATAGTTGGAAGTTGGCGCCTGTCCGTTGTCTCCTCGTCTCTTTTTTGTGTCGTGGAATCATTTGCGCCTAGGTGGGTTTTTCCCAAGTTTCAAGATGGAAAACCAACTAGCTCGTCAACATGCCTTACATCGCTTACAGCGTTTACCAAATTGGTTACATGTTATTCAGTGTTCTAGCAAAAAAAAACAGCTAAAACTGAGACACAGGTCGATGAGACGGTACTCACACTACCGCCGAACTTACAGCTGATTTATTTTTGCAAGCGCATATGCAAATGAAACAAGCCGAGTCATCATTCCATTCCCGATAAAAAGCGCCACACTTTTTCTGTGATAAGGACAGAGAACCACTTATTCTTTTTTATAATTTGTTAGAAGTGTTTCAAGCAGTTCTTGCTCATGCCTGGACTTGCCCCTGCTAATAATGTTTGTACCACTTATTCTTTTTTATAATGTGTTAGAAGAGTTTCAAGCAGTTCTTGCTCATGGCTGACTTACCCCTGCAAATAATGTTATTGCTGTGAAACAGAGGCTGGCATCTGCTACAGTCTTTCACATACAAAGCAAGGTTGCTACAGGTGCCTGCTTGCAACTTCTTGCCATGTTATCTGCGACGTTCATTCAGGCATTGCCGAGTCTGCCTGATGTATAATTTCCCACTGGACATATGGATTTAGCACACAACCCTCATTACACACACTGTGAACTCCAAATAGTGGTTGCTCTTGCAGGCTGAAAACACAAACTGGATACCAAAATTTTCGGACACTCTTTCAACCCATGGGAAATTTTATGGAAGTATGGGACAAGAAACACTGAGGTGATCCTGTTCTTCCATAAAATTTCCCATGGGTTGAAAAGAGCGTCCGAAAAATTTGGTATCAACATGGTGTTTTCAGCCCCTCATGAACTATCTGGTCTTTTCACCCGCATCTCTGGCTGTGCAGAGAACAAGCATGCAAGACCAACCACCAAACGAGGTTCACAAAGTGTGTGGTGGGAGTTGTGTATTCAACGCCATGTGCTGTGGGAAAGTATACATCGAGCAGGCTGGGCAATGCCTGAATGAATGCCTCAGGAAAGAAATTGCGTGTGAGCACAGGGAGCAACCTAGCGTTGCATGTGAGGGACTGTAGCAAATGTTTGCCACTGTTTCACCGCACGAGCATTACTAGCAGACGGAAGTCCTTGCACGAGCATTACTAGCAGACGGAAGTTCTTGCACGAGCGAGGACTGGTTGAAGCATTTTTAATCAAAAAGAATGAGCAATCCTGCGTAAGCGAGCCATCTATCCTTAGAATAGTGAAAGACTGCTGTTTTTTGCCTGGGATGGAAAGATGATTGAACTTGATTTTTTCATTTTCATGGGCTCTTGAGCGAGAAAATGGCTTCAAGTACGTGGATGAGCCAAAAATGAATCATTTGTAGGTTTTGCCAAAAGTGTGTGACTTCTTCTGGTCCTGTGTCATGGTTTTCAGGACATTGCAGAAAACACCATGTATAATTGTTTATGTAATTCAAAATATCTTTGGTCATCTATGATGCTCACTTAGACTTGAAGCAAGTAATGCGTAACCCTATTAGTACATGTGTTGCACACCTTGTGATGGTCACAAGTGCTTCCTTCAGAACGATGCATTGATCTGCCAGAGTGGTCCAGTTGAAAGGAATGCTTCTGATACCTTCCACTTCCAGACCTGCCCTCCTAAGACCACCTAAATTTGTTTGTGTGCCGTTGCCTGCTGATCAAAGCTTTGCCTTGAGGAAATGTGAAGTGTACTCTCTTTGACAAATTAAAGTAGAGTGACTGTGTCGCTTTCAAGTGGTAAATGTAAAGGTAATGTCGTGTATATAGCCTGAATGGTTGCATCAACAAAAGGATGATACAATAAGGGAACAAGACAGTACACCTTTTGAACTACAGTGTAAAATTTTTCCGCAAGGTGCGATGTATTACAGCGGTGGACTGTCGTTGCAACTTGACAAAGCCCGTGCCTTGCAAGCCACGTTAAAGAGTTAGAGTCAGATTAAAATTCATTGTTGTGCATGACAGTTGAAGCGCAACACAGTTCATAAATGGAAGTTGGACAGATGCGTTATCTCCCTTTTATAGAAAAGAGAATTATGTTTTGATTTCATTTACAAGTATTTAATGATGGCAACAAATTCTAGCTTTAGTAAATAGTTTTTCATGTTCCCTTTAATTAACATGCTTTCAGTTTTATTTTAATCGTTTGGAAAGCTTATTGGAGGTGAAAATGCCCTTCGAACCTGCGGTGTGTAATAGAAGCTGCAGTCGCTTGCCTTCTATGATGCCACTTAGTAGGTGCAAGATGGTCAATCGCAAAGAGAAGTCAGTGTCAATTGATTGAGGCCCCTCTAGTGATTCTTTACTTGATTGTTTAGTTGTGTCAAGGTTTTGTATGTTGCCTTGATTATGAGGCACGTAATAATATATCTGTTCACTATATTTTTTACCTGATGTCCTGGCTCAGGTGCTCAGCTACTGATTCCAAGTGAGGGATCAAACACCATCCATAGTAGCTGCATTGCTGTGAAGGCTAAATGCAAAGAAGCACGTGTGCTAAGCGATGTCGGTGCATCTTAAATTAAGAACTCCAGGTGGCCAAAATTAATCTGGAGCCCTTCAGTACAGCATTTCTCATTGGCAATTTCCTGGGATTAATTTTCTACATTTTTTTAAAATGATGGACATGATTTTTGTGTGCCTGGAAATAATGTCTATTTTCTTTGTTCACTTTTCCTGTGCAGATGCCATTTGCGAAAAACTGCAGTTGATGCATCAGAGGCACAAGGTTTTATTCGCAGGTGGCTGCCCGGTTCATGTGATAGAGGGGGTGGAAGGAAGAGACGCTTTGCGAAGTCTTCTGCACCCTTCAACCAAGCACGCCACCTGCGAGTGCGGGGACAGCCCCCTGCACTGTGCCCGCATGTGTGCCTCCCAATCCCCTGGCCTCTTCCACTTCCCGAGGGCCCTCCCTCCCTACAGCCCCTGCCGTCACCCATCCGAGAACACCTGCCACCACCCTTCCCAGCCCCTAACGATTAATTCTATTTGGACTTTTTCTTAAAATAAATGTTCATTTCATGAATACTTTGGTTGTCTCATTTTATGAATATTTGCATCGTTGCGTACGAGTCAACATTTGCATTAATGATGGCCACTGAAGATAAAAATTAACATAGGCTTTATTTTCGAGTAGTAAATAGAAAAGGGCAGTGGCATGCCAATCTTTAAGCCACTGATGTGACAGGTTGTATGCGCTGTCATGAATGGAAAAGCCTGTGCTTAGTCTGCATTGACAGTGCCAAATGGCTGAACATATCAATCTTGGCATCAACAGTGGGATATGAATGGAGTATATGAAAGGAGTAGCCGGTTTTCAGTACATATTGGTATGGCCAGAATGGCTATCCATGGGACTAATATTGGCATCAACAATGGGACATCAGTGGAATAGCTGATGTTCAGTACATATTGGTAGTACCAGCATGGCTGAACATTGGACCGATGCTCGCAGGACCAATGAAGTATGAGTGTATAGGCCAGTGATATGACCTACTGGCAGTGCCAGAATGGCAGAAAAATGGGACAATCTTGGTATGAAATATGGGGCCAAGATTGGAAAATGTAGTAATGTGCTTGTATGCCAATGCCAGCACAATATTGATGCCACTGTATTCCAACAATGAGCCATTGTTGGTGCAATCCTGGCTTGCTGCCTGGGTCGAAACTAGGCACCCGACGATCGAAGCACGAGGTCCCTTAGTGAAGCTTTCGCTTAAAAAAAACTCATACTATTACGTCGTTGAGAGCAGATGTAAGCGTGAAATGCACAGCACAAAATCGTACCACCAGCAAAGACGGCTCACAGATACCGATAGCCGCACACAAGTCTTTGGGAGCCCAGTTGGTGAGACATGAAGGACATGAGACATGAAGACACCGCAGCGGACACGGGACGTCAGCGGACACGGGACGTGTCGTCTTCTTTCTTTGGGAGCGTCGCTCACCAGCCACTTTTTCTTCCTTGAGATACTCTAACAGCCACAGCACGCCGTGCTTTCTTTGTCGCGTTTTGTGTAAGGCGACCCGCGCGACCGTCGCTCGCCATATGCTAAATAGGCGCTAGCATGAGCACGGGATACACAGAACGCTGGGATATTTGTTGCGGCTGACGCCGCCGGCACCGCCTCCGCCGACCACCGCGTCGAGGAACCAAACATTGAGATGGTTAGTGGCCGAGGGGATAGATGAAGCCACGGGATCTGTGTTTTAGAATTTGCGCGCAAACTAGGTGACGCGGAGCTACTGCAGCCGAGCTGTCACCTAGCTTATCAAGTGCCACCAGGACTGCGCTTTACCCTCTCAGGCTGCACTTACTTTTGTCTTTGACCTAGCACCAAGCGGACTGAAAGCTTCGGCAAAGTTTGTTTGTGCTCGCGTACGCGTTCTCTGTTCTGGCGCGAAGGTAACTCTACTGCCACATATCACTGTAGTGTTCGTTCGTTCGCGCTCAAGGCCGCACGGAAGGGATGTTATCATTTTTGTTCGTGACGCGACAAGCGACCGGACAAATCTCGGTTAATTACGGCCATTAGGAGCCGCATCTACGTTTTTCCAGATTACTGTAGATGATCTTGACCAATTATCTCGAAGTTTCCATGCCAGCTTTAAAGTGATCGATGCCGCGAGCGGCGGGCATTCATAGTTCGACGACTGACGAGCACTTTTGTTGCTTACGCCGCCGCCGAGTGAGATTCAGTTCTTTTGCGGGCTCAAGTCAGCCCAAATAAAGAGCTTCGTTTACAACTCTCGTTGCTTTCATCTTGACCACTCGACTGCCTTTACTACAACGTGACATCTGTTGGAGGTGCTGGGTAGCGTTCCATGTACCGGACACCCCCTGCAAGTCGTGACACCAGCCCTCTGAGACATTAACCGGAGGGCCTGAGTCCAGTCCACCGCGCAAGCCGACGTCTGCTAGGGGACGCAACTCAGTTCGGGACTCTAACGGAGCCCACCCGGAAGCGAAAGCAAACAGCAACGTCCGCCATGAGTTTGCTCCAGACGTCGACCCCAATCATACTGCAGCAGCCCCGGGTGCCACCAACCTTCGACGCTTCGCCTGGAGCCGACTCCGAAGAATGGCTGGAACAGTTCGACCGTGCAGCTACCTTTAACAACTGGGACAATACCATGAAATTTAGGTACTTCTTCTACGCCTTGAAGGAACCAACAAGGATCTGGTTTGAGAATGTGGAAGGTAGCCTTACGAACTGGGAGACCTTCAAGAAGCAGCTTCTGAAGACTTTCACAAATATCGTGATAAAAGACTGAACCCAGCAGCGGCTACAGTCTCGCATACAAAACACAAACGAGACCATTGCAGTGTACACTGCGGAGATGAAGTGTCTCTTCCGGCGTGTCGACGCGAGCATGAAGGAAGAAGAAAAGGTAAAGCTGCTTATGAGAGGAGTTAAAGAGCAACTCTTTGCCGGTCTCGTACGGAGCTCACCGACAACAGTCGCGGAATTCGCAGAAGAGGCATCCGTCATGGAAAAAAAAATCTTGATGCCATAGCCCGCCAGTACGACCGCCAGCAGCGCGTTTTCTCAGCAAGCTGCCTGGACACCGCTAACGACTGTAAGCTGCGGGAGATTATGCGTCAAGTTGTACGAGAAGAGCTCCGACGATAGCTGCCAACGGGAACGCAGCCGCAGCTTACAGCGCTCGCTGACGTCATCGGGACGAGGTTCAACAGGCCTTTCGTGTGACGCTGATAACCACACAGCATTTGCAGCCCCCAGCCATTACTTACGCCGCAGCAGTGCGCCGTCCTGCACCTCGGCAACGGGGCCCAAGCCACCATCGCCCTCAGCCAGCTGCGCTGTACCACCGCCCTCTCGCTCCAACCCGCCCAACCTACGAGCGTCGCACACGGCCGAGGAAATGCGAAGAGTGGAGAACTCCCGACCAGCGCTGCCCACTATGCTTCCACTGTGGCGAAGGCGGTCACATCCTCCGGCACTGCCCATACAGAAGAATGGGCTTCCGAGGGTTCTCTTACGATGCCCCACTGAAGGAGTTTTTGCGTCGGGAAGGATACTCATCGCCGAGCCGCCTATCACGTTCCCCGTCGCTATCGTCACCGAGCTTTGTATCTCCTAGCCGAGGTTAGGCCGTTTGTGGACGCTCCCCCAGCCCCCGAAGGTTAAAGTGAATAAAGCAGCCTCTGGAGCTGAGGTTGCTTCTGAGCGCAAGAACAAAGATCCTCCATTGACGAAAGCGCAAAAACATGCCTCACATACGACGACGCGGCCAGACTTGAAGCTTTGACCGCTGCCCAGAGAAGTAACGTCAGAGTACTCCCACCGCAGCCTCACTACTCAACGAAGGCGAGATCAGGCACCGATGACAGCGTGCAATACGAGAACGCGAACAAGTTACTTTGAAGTTACGGTCGACGCCACGCGGTTACTGCCTTGGTCTGCATGGGAGCTGACTACTCCGTCATGAGCGGGCCGCTGGCTTTCCGCGCTCTCATCGATCCAATACAAACACGCACGGAAACCCAACGCCAATTACATAGGGCCTTGCACAACTTTACAGGAACGACAAAACAGCTAGTGCCCACGCTCAGGGATCGATACCTGTCACCACTAAGGACCCCCGACAGGCGGCGTACTGGCATGCAGGCAAAGAGAACACGGAGCTGGACAAGCCTTTCCAACCTCACGACCTCCGGGAAGCCTTAAGCAAAATGAAGCGGAGCACTGAACCCGGGCAAGACGAGGTTACGGTCAAGCTCTTGGCCAACCTTCCCGACGCAGCCTATGCCGCGCTCCTCAAATACATCAATAGCATTTGGGACGGAGAGACTCCTCTCCCTCCCGATTGGAAATCGGCTCTCGTGACCTTTATTCCGAAGGCCGGAAAACCTATTGATGTGGAGAACCTTCGCCTCATCTCTCTCACGTCTTGTGTCGGCAAGCTGATGGATACCATGGTGCGCGACAGACTCCGATTTTCGCGAAACACAGCACACTTTCGCGGACACCATGTTCAGTTTTCGCCCTCACAAGTCAGCACAGGATATACTTCTGCAGCTTCACCACGACATCTTAGATCCTGTCGAATGTCCCCACAACGACAAGGTGGTCCTGGCCTTGGATCTTAAAGGCGCATTCGACAACGTCAAACACGAAGTAATTCTGGACCACCTCAGTAACACCAACTGTGGCCCCAAAACATTCAACTACATAAAAAAATTCTTACAGACCGTCAAGCCTACATACGCATACAAGATGCGGAACACGGACCATACACCATCGGCTCGAGGGGAACACCTCGAGGCGCGGTCCTGTCTCCCCTCTTCTTCAATTTGGCTATGCTTCATCTTCCCTCCAAATTGTCTTCTTTGCCCGGGATACATCAAGCTCTTGATGCGGATGACATTACAATCTGGGCCACGCAAGGTAACCTGGGCCACATGGAACCCTGCCTGCAAGCAGCGGCGACCCTAGTCGACGACTACGTGGCCTACTGCGGACTCCAGTGCGCCCCATCTAAATAAGAATTTGTGCACATACGTCCCTCCGCTCGGGACACAACTCCGCTTTGCATCAGTCTCCCCTCGGGACCAATCCGGGACCAAGGAGATCCGCGTCCTTGGTATCTTCAAACTCCATCAGCGCAGGGTCGACACTACCCTAGCCAAACTTCGCACAGTGGGAGACCAGGTGGGCCGCATGGTCTGCCGGGTCTCCAACAAGCGGGGCGGATTACGAAGCAAGGATGCACTGCGGCTTGCCCATGCTTTCGTGACGAGTAGAATCCTCTACTCAACCCCCTACTTGCACCTGCGCAAACATGCTGATGACCAACTGGAGGTCATCCACCGGAAAGTCATCAAGTGGGCTCTCGACCTCCCGGTCACCACGTCCAACCAGCGACTTCTGGCCTTGGGCGTGGTAAACACATTCCGGGAGCTTCGAGAAGCCCACTTAGTCAACCAATACACGCGTCTTGCACAGACCACGTCTGGTCGCTGCCTCTTGGACTGGCTACACAACAAACATGACTACCATATTGAGGAAAGGGAGAGAGTGCCAGAACCCTGGAGACGCGCCCTCCGGGTCCGACCCCTTCCCCGCCACATGTCCAGAGAAGACCATAGCGGTCGTCGCCAGGCGCGCGCGGAAGCGTTGGCGCGATACTATGGTAACCAACAACATGTGTATTACGTGGACGTTGCCAGCCCACACCACGGGGTGTAGTACACGGCCGCAGCCGTACACAACACAAACACAGTTAACGGGCTCACTTTCAAAGCCTACAGCGCAACACACGCTGAGGAGATTGCCATTGCTCTGGCTCTCACTACTCCCAAGTCGAAACACATCATCATCGACTCGCGAGGGGCCTGTCGGAACTATGAGTTGTACTGGGCTCCCCCGCTTGCCTGGCGCATATTGGAATATAGCTGCCGATGCGAAGATCCAACTCCACGCAACCTGATTTGGGCCCCCGGTCACCAGGGCCTCCAGGGAAAAGAACAGGCCGATCAGGCCGCCCGCGCACTCTCTCCCCGGGCTATCTCCCTGTCCTTGGAAGCCTACTCCCAATCAGGCAATCTGGCCCTTACATTCAAACACATTACCGATTACTACAAGGAGGAGCACGGGCGCTACCCGGCCCCTTGTAAGGGACTGGATCGCGCTGACGAGCGCCTCCTCATCAAAATTCTTACTAACACGGTACTGTGCCCTGCGGTACTTAAACATTTCAACGCATCCTTCGATGGCACGTGCCAGTTCTGTGGGGAGGTGGCTGACACCTTCCACATGGTTTGGGCGTGTCAATCCAACCAATCTATCTCCCCCAACCCCAACCCCAACAGAGAGGACTGGGAGGCGGCCCTGCTCGGCTGTCAGGACCTAAAGACCCAAAAGGCCTTGGTTCACCGGACGCGGGCGGCGTTGCTTGCCAATGGGGACCCGGAATAGGGGCTCCACCTAGTATTGTTAGGGGAAAGCGCCAATACAACCTACCCCAATCACCTCTCTGTAAAAAGTTATTGCACTATAAATGTTTTTCACCACCAGCACCGCCTCAGGAAAGTAATAACTTGGGATGGCCCGCTGATCCGCACCGCTGGTGGTAACGTTATTACGCCGTGAGGACGCTGCACAGCGAGAGTTACAGGAAATGGGCGAAGCTATGCTACAACTATCCTGGTCCTACAGCAATGCTCGCGAGACGTGATTTTCGGAATGGACTTCCTGTATAAACATCGGGCGATCGTCGATCTTCGTCTAGGTCGATCAAGCTTCCCATGCGCAAAGCCATACCTGCTGCGACGTGCGCGACTCCGCAAGTTGCCTAAACGTCCTCAACGAAGCCTTGAGCATGCCGCCCCGATCGAGTGTCGTCGCCTGCATAGGTACTGGAGTCATCGAAAATGCCGATGGTGTCGTCGAGGGGAACACCCAGTTATTCCTGGATCGAGGACTAGGCGTCGCAAGGGGAGCCGCCCAGGGAGCGTGGGCAGGACGGCAGCAGCCTTTACAAGGTGCCTAATTGTTGCATGTTCTTCGCGCAGATCCTCGCGGCTGTTGCTGTTTCACTTTTTTGCGACTTCGACTCAAGAGCGCCGGCGCAACCATGAAGCTTGCGGTACGTGGATGGGACCACCAGCTTTGCTACGGACTGCCATGTCACTCTTGTTGGTGATATACCTGGCAAGCTCCCTTGGGCACCTGAGGGCTTCCCACGTGCCTGTCTGCATCGTCCAATCACCATCGGCCCTTGGTCCACGTCAGCTCTACCTCGAACTACAAATCGGACCGCACCGGCGTACCTCTTCAGTGGGCAGGACGGTAGAAGCGTTCACAAGATGCCTAATCGTTGCATGTTCTTCGTGCAAGTATGTTACCTCAAAAACGCTCACTGCGTTCGATCTGATGATCTTTGTTTGCTGCTGTTTTCCTGCCCACAGAGAATTGTTAGCTTCTGTTCAAATGCTGTATTTTGCTTCTCTCGCCTTCTACAAAGCGGGGACGTTGAACAAAACCCAGGGCTCCCTAAACGATCACTCTCAGGTAGCTCGTCTAAACATCTTAGCAGGAAGCGAGCGGGCAACGCGTTCCAATACTGACTTGTCTTCCGCTCTGGAGGTGGGCGACGTGCTTTCTCAGCTGTCACAACTGCTTGCTGGTCAAAACCGAATCGCTAGTGACATTACAGATATTAAGAAATCTTTTTCCGCTCGTCTTGATGATCTTTAAGCTCGTGTCTCATCACTCGAATCATCTGCAACTCCTTCAGCCTCTGAGTCTTTGACCGTTAACCTGCGTTTGGACATTACCTCCTTAAAAAAACAATATCCAACCTGGCTGTAAAGAACGATGACTTGGACAACCGGTCAAGGCGGAACAATTTTGTTGTGCACGGTCGATGAGAGAGTCCTGATGCAGATGGCAATAGTTTGTCGAAAATCTGCAAAATATTTACTGAAAAGCTTCGCATAGAATGCCCACGCATTGAGCGTTGTCATTGCATCGGCACACCCAGTGATGGACGTACACGTGCTTGCTGTCATACTAAGAACCCTTGACTTCAGTCAGAAGATCCTTGTCATGAAGAACCTATCGAAACTCCAAGGGGAAGATTTTTACATCACTGAGGATTCCTCTTCGAGTGTCAGAGCGTTTCATAAGAAAATATGGAATGTATCTTCCTCGTTTCGTGATGGTGGTTCGAAAGTGAAGCTTCGGTACGGCCACGCTTTCATTGATGGTGTCAGGTATACATGGGATGAAGCCTCGAGTAGCTTGAAATAGGACGCCCGTCCCGATGTGACCGAATCTTCTCAGCCTCTTTCGTTGTCCTGTCACGAAACTACCGAATCTACTGAGCTTCCTGCGTTACCCCGTTGACGTTCACCTAGCTCTCCAACCAGTCTCGTTGCCTTAAATCTTAATGCCAGAAGCATCTCAAACTCCCTGATCTCGCGCTTGTGTCCTCTCATGAGCCTCACATTATTGGCATCACTGAAACCTGGCTACACCCTGACATATATGACTCTGAATTTACCCCACCTGGTTACCTTGCTATCCGTACCGACAGGCATGAGTATAAGGCGGTGGTGTAGCTTTACTTTTGCGTTCATATCTTAGATTTTCTGTACTGCCTGCTCCTTACAACACTGAGTCAATTTGGTGCAAGCTTTATTTAGAAAAACAGACTGTTATTATTGGCGTTTTTTGCCGAACCCCCGGAACCTCTGCTGATGTATTGCACTGTGTTTGCCAGTTCATACGTAGCCTTTCAGTACCGAACATAATCTTCATGAATGATTTCAACGTGCCTGGTATTCACTGGCCATCGATGTGTTACTCTGGCGTGACGCTTCTTTAGCAAAAGAGCTGATGAATCTATCGCTCTCTCTTGGACTCACTGAAATAGTCACGCTGCCCACCAGGCTAAATTCACTGCTAGACTTAATCTTCCTAAGCCTCGACCTAATAAAGACCAGGTTTCGGTGTACGGTTGTCGATGATATTTCTGACCATGAAGCAGTTTTCCTTACCCTGCCCTGCTTCTCTAGTAACACCAGAGTACACCTTCACGTCATTTCTGGATTTCCATCATGCTGACAACTCCATAATGCACAAACTGGCTGAGCGCATCGACTCCTTCTGCGCGCTCAGTCGTGACGGCGACCGTAATGACCTTGATTTTGAAAACTTTTGAAAAATTGTTAGACTGTACATTAAACTGTTCGTTCCCGTCAAAACGAAGGAAAGAAATCCTACTATACCTCGGAATAATCGCGATGTTTTGCAAATGCCGCGTCGTGTGGCCAGGCTGAGGCGCATGACACATCACAGTAACCTAGACGCTGGTGCTCGCTTTAAAGCGGCGAAAAACGAACTTCGGAATAAAATGCGCTCTGATAAAGATTTCTATTTGCGTTTTCAGCTCCAAGGGCTGCTAAGAGATAACCCTCGTAAATTTTGGCGCTCTGTTCTACCCTGAAACACTTCATCCACCTACTTCGTTAATAATGAAGAAATTGTCACAGACCCTGTTCAAATATCTGATGCGTTTAATGCCTACTTTCACTCTGCCTTTTGCACGTGATAATAACATGATTCCATCTTTCAGTCTTCCTAATAATGATCATTCTATTTCTGGAATCACGGTTGGCATTCAGAGAATTTTAAACCTTATCTTGTGCCTTCACAAAAAAAATGCGCTGGACCGGACTGTATCTCAAACACCTTCCGTGCACGTTATTCTCTTTGGTCATCTCGATATTTCTCAATTATTTTTCAAAAATCTTTTTCCACTGGCATTGTCCCTTCCTAATGGAAACTCGCCAATGTGCTCCATCTCTATAAATCTGGTAACAAACAACTTCTTTCTAACTATAGGCCATTCTCTTTAACTGCACATTCATGTAAGATCCTAGAGAACATTATTTAGAAACACATTACGGAATTTCTTGAAGCAACTAATCTTCTGTATAGGGCTCAAAACGGGTTTTGTGAGGGGTTTAGTACAGGGGCTCAGTTAACCGAATTTGCACATGACATTCCTCTCATCATAGATGCCGGTAACCAAACTGATGCCATAGTCATCGATTTCTCAAAAGCTTTCGACACGGTCCTTCACTCGAAATTGTTATGCAAACTAAAAGTAATTCTCAGTGATTCTCAACTCGTTCACTGGATTGCCGAATTCCTCTTGCACCGCGCCCAGTCTGTTCGCTTCAAGTCCGTCGATTCTTCCTTAGCCGATGTAACCTCTGGTGTTCCCCAAGGCTCTGTCCTTTGCCCTTTGCTGTTTTTGCTCTACATTAATGATTTACCTGACAGTATAACCTCAAAGATCCGTCTAAACGCCGATGATTGCGTAATGTATCACACTATCAACTCTGTCAATGATAGCCTCCTTCTGAATGAGTCTTTTAGTATGTTTCCTGACTGGTGCATTACGCTGCAGATGAACATCAATTTCAGCAAAACAGTTGTCATGTCTTTCATAAACCGCCTATCACCTTCGAATTACGAATATGTCTCACTGCAAAGGGTTCATGAATATAATAATCTTTGCATCGTTTTTTCTCACAATATGACATGGTCAAAACACATCGATTACATCACAGCTTAAGCTCTTAAAAAGGTAGGTTACTTGAGGCGCACAGTACCGGATGGTCCTAAAAAGGCCAAATTGCTGATGTACAAAACTCTAATTCGCCCTATTCTTGACCACGCTTCTAATGTTTGGAATCCATACAAGCAATGCAAAATTGATGAAATAGAATCTGTACAACTAAAAGCTATAGGATTTATTTTCCACCGCTACGACTTTCATTTTTTATCCTCACGGGCGATGTCTTCCCTAAACTTAAGCCCGCTCGCATCCCGTCGGAAAACTGAGTCTTTAAAACTTCTCCACTCAATAGTCCATTCTGCTAATTGCCTTTCATAGGGTAAGCATATCTCATTTTCAAAACCATCTGCAACCAGGAGCCATCACGATCTTAATATCCAACCTTTTTTTGCCCGCACTAATATTTTCAAATACCGCTTTTTTCCGCGCACTGTGGTCGTGGTGGTGTGCCACTTTTTATTAACAGCCTTTATTTTAGGCGTTCAATAGGTCCTGGGCCAAGGTGACGAGGGCGCGTTGCAGGTTCAGGTTTGGAATTCTTTGCATGACAACATTCGTGCCTTATCAATTTCTGATTTTGCGTCTGCAATTGAGTCGTAGCATTGTGGGGTGTTGTTTTCAGCGTTTATATTTGTAATGCTTCTCATGTACCCTTGTATGAGTATTTGTTCCACATTTTGTGCACCCACTCCTGTTATAGCCCCTAGAGTCGGACTACAGTATTTTCAAATAAATAAATTCGAAATGGCCTAGCCCAGGTGCTGCCAACCAACTTCACCAAAGAATACCGGCATCTATACAAAGGTACGACGATTGCTTTTCTCGACGAGCTGGCAGACATTAAAGACGCAAGTTCCCTCCCCGACCAACCCGTAGAACCATCTGACCGGAGCCAACAACCTACGTTTGATATCAGCCCAGCATCACCACGGAGCAGACAGGACCATATACGTAGTCTCCTTAAAATGTACAGCGATTGCTTCTGATGAGCAACGAATGTGCGACGAACCCGGCTTGCCAAGCACCGCACTGTCACAGACGAACACGGCCAACCCTTGCGACAGAGCCCCTACGGCGTATCGACGCTAGAACGCCAAGCTATCCGCAAGCAAGTTGAGGAAATGCTTCGTGACGACGTCATCAGGCCATCAAGGAGCCCCTATGGAGCAGCAGTCGTACTAGCGAAAAGAAAAGACGGCACCCTTCGCTTTTGCGTCGATTACCGTCGCCTGAACAGCATTACGAAAAAGGATGTCTACCCCCTCCCCCGCATCGACGACACATTGGATCGGCTGTGCAAAGCTAAGTACTCCTCATCGATGTACCTACAGAGTGGCTACGGCAAATTGAAGTCGACGAGAGATCGCGAGAAGACTGCGTTCATCACACCAGACGGACTCTTCGAGTTCAAGGTGATGACATTCGGCCTCTGTTCTGCCCCAGCGACGTTCCAGCGAGTAATGGATACGACGCTCTTAGGCTTAAAGTGGCAAATTTGTCTAGTCTACATACATTACGTTGTTGTCTTCTCTTCAAGCTTTGAAGACCACCTTAGAAGGCTTCATATAGTGCTCAAAAGAATCAAGTCTTCAGGCCTAACACTGAAACCAGAGAAGTGCCACTTCGCCTACGAGGAGCTGCTGTTCCTTGGTCACGTCGTAAGCAAGGATGGAGTTCGCCAGACCCTCAGAAGACGGCTGCGATCGCACAGTTTCCACAGCCTAATGACAAGAAATCTATACGCAGATTCCTTGGACTGTGCGCTTATCACCGGCGATTCATCAAGAACTTCTTGCGCATCGCTGAACCTTTGACCCAACTTACCAAGGCTGACGTGCCTTTTAAATGGGAAATGCCGCATCTGGGAGCTTTCAAAGAGCTGAAGCGCCGTTTACAGTCCCCTCCTGTGCTCGGGCACTTTGATGAAGACGCCGAAACCTAAATT